>NW_012108264.1:653841-697113 GCF_000951045.1 Mandrillus leucophaeus | reverse complement strand
ACATGATGATGGCCTGGCACTGAGTACAGAGGGCTGTTTTCTTTTTCTTTTTCTTTTTCTTTTTTTTTTTTTTTGAGACAGAGTCTCGCACTGTCACCCAGGCTGGAGTGCAGTGGCATGATCTCAGCTCACTGCAATCTCAGCCTCCCAGGTTCAAGAAATTCTCCTGCCTCAGCCTCCCGAGTGGCTGGAACAACAGGTGCACACCATCACACCTGGCTAATTTTTATATTTTTAGTGGAGACGGGTTTCACCATCTTGGCCAGGCTAGTCTTGAACTCCTTACCTCAAATGATCCACCCGCTTCAGCCTCCCAAAGTGCTGGGATTACAGGTGTGAGCCACCACACCCAACCAGAAGGCTGTTTCAGAAGACCAGAAAGAATTGGCTCCAACAATGGAAGGAGACAAGTGGTGGGAAGTAGTACATAGGCAGGGTTTATCAACACAAAATCAAGTCAAAAACCTCCATTTTGTTTTTAGACACTGATATCTAAATTCAGTTATATTTTGAAGAAATATATTTTTAAAATCTTTTTTAGATAAATTTTTTAAAGGTGGAAGGACCATGGTGTCTATCAAATTGAGGAACACATATTATTTATCAGTATATATATAGAAACAGGGTTTAATAAAGAAAAGTCAAGTATCTCATATGTATAAAACAGGGGCATTTAAAAGACATGCAACCAAAGCCATTCTCTAATAGATGGTGTCAAATTAGTTTTTCCCATTATGTTATTAGCCTAAGTGCTTCAATTCATCTACAAAATGAAGGGACATTTTTTCCCCAAGTAACCTCAAGTCAATCTTCTTTCCATAAGTTGATTATTCAACTGGAAATGATTTAGCAGTGATCTCACCATAGCTTAAATGTATTCCAATAAATGGCTTGCATGAACATTAGAAGATTGATATATTCATGACAATGAAAAGCATTAATTCCACAATATTTACTTAAATTTTTAAAAATCCTCAGTGGTACAAATGTAGATTAGTTGAAATAGGAAATTATGTCTAAAAATGCACTACACCTTCTTGCCATAGATATCAGACCAAAGATTCAGACTAAAACATGACTTATTTTCTTTGTCAGAAATTACAAAATGTGCATCTTTTAGCAGATGCTAATTGTACCAATGGGATTTGTCCAAACCACTCTCATCTGGGATGTGTTTAATTCTTACTACATCAGCACATCTATTCTTCCTCTGAGGCTTAACTAGAAATGTACATAATAAACCTTATTTTTACCATTGCGTGAAGTGTATACATGGAGCTGTTAGTTCTTTCGGCATCTATCAGGGACATACTGTGTTACATTGCACTGTTATAAACGGTGTGGGCAGGTGCCATGTGGTTGAGAAAATAATCTGAACTGTCATGAAATGATTTTAGGGTAAGACAACATACAATGATAGAATGCCATTTGGGGTAGTAAATAATGACAATTAGGGACCAGGAAAGCACTCCATAAGTTACCAACTATACAGTAAATATGAAACATTAAAATGAGTTAGAGAATGGAGAGACAAATATCAGGTTTAATGTTCAAGGGCAAGAACACTGTTAAGAAAACCCAAGGATACCCCTTGCTTACAAACCTCTGTGTGTTTATCTGGGACCATGTACCCTTCAAGAATATTAATGACAGCATAGATTTACGTTATACTTTACACCTTTCAAGGCTCTTTCACATATGACTGATAAGTCAGGGAGTGTTTTATTATCATCACTGCCCATACAGAGGAACAAGACTCAGTAACATGAGGTGAGTTTTTAAACATGAAACAAAAGCAAAGCATCAGGCCTCCAGTGGCCAAGATTCCACTCCTGGCTGTTCCATATCACAGCAAGACGTGTGGCCCAATGAGAGCATGTGCAGCAAAAGGAAAAGAAGAGGGGAACAGAGAGAAGGATTTTACAGCACCTGAGTTGTCAAATAGGCTCCTGGGATGATGGTGAAAATCATTTTGAAGAAATTATCCATCATTTATTCCTTTGGGTGGCAGGAATGCAGGGAGGGGAAAGGGTCATATAGTTGATTACTATGAAGGCATCGCCCTTCTGGGTGAGTGACAGTAGCCCGTTTTAATGCGTTATTTGGCCTAAGCAGGCACCCTCCTGTGGGTTGTGTGGATAGAGAGCCCCCCATGTATAAAATGAAAGAAAAAGTTGTAAACAACAAAGATCAATTAGGGAGTTAATAACTTGTTTGTATTTATAGTGAAGATATGAAAAACCAGTTCCCACATAGGGAATGGTTCAACTGCACAGAGAAAAAAACCGTACTGTAGACAGACTTCACAAAGTAGTCACATACACACCGATTACTCCCTCTAGATCTGACTTCTGTCCTAAGTAAAACTGTAAAATAATTTGCATTTATCCTCTTTCTAACGCCAGCCAAACTCATAGGGGGAAAAGTTCCTTTTTAAGAAAATAAAATCTCTATTTCAAGAAAGACATGCATTTTTAAAATGCAGTCAATTAAAAATTTTAAAATTTAGTCAGTCTAGTGTCTGGGCGTCTTCTCTCCTCTAAATTATCTTGTTTATCCCTCCTTTTGCCTTCTATTTGCAACGAAAAAGAGTAAATCCATAAAGAATGCTGATCTGCTAGGAAGAATACACTACAGTTCTCTCTCATGTAGCTTTTTTGAACCTGAGGACCCAAAGAGGAGATAAAACGTATTTTTTCATCAGTAAAAGTCATCAAAAATGTCTTGAAGACTCACAGGGAACAAATATCCATGGTAAGATGATCATATACAGTCACTTTCTGACCACCAGTAAGCTTTCAGGAGAAAGAAAACTCTGGAAAACTCAAGGATACAACTAGAGGTTAAGGAATCCACTCATTAGAATACACAGCATGTCATTTCTGCACAGTGGTGATGCTTTTCCTTCCGCTGCACAGATCCATCTCAGGAGCCCTCTTGGAGTTGTCAATATAGTCATTATCAATTATGTAATGCAGTGGGGAGCAAAGATTAGTATTTCAAAGCTAAGACATCCCATGATTTATAATCTTACATGTAACGGTCTACAGCAAGCATTGGGAACCTGTCATTAAAAGGCATTAACTTGAGAAAATTAGAGTTCTGTATTGATCACCAAACATGTATAGTTTATTGTGGAGTGATGCTTTAATTTATATTCCAAGCAAGACACTAGGTGAATACTATTTGTGTAGAGAGGACTTCATCCTGAAGCCATCTGGTTCCACAATGTGACAGGAGCTGTGGGCAAGCATCTTCTCTTAATATGTGTATTCCAGTGTAGTAGACAGGCAGAGAATGAACCCAACACCACTTGTGCAGGGCAGCCTGTGGTTAAGGCACAATTATTCACCAAAGAGATAAGATGTCATTTTGTCTTGAACCTGCTGAACTTGGGCTAGTCAATGGCTGGATGGACAATCTAAAGGAAATATTACCTTTCTACAACCCCGTTTCTAGGTAGGTGGACTGCCTCTCTGCTCTTTGCCCCCGCTACCTTTCTAACAATTGACTTTCCTTAATAAAATTAGATAGCAGTTACTATGTTACTTACCCCAATTCCTGAGTTTCTGAAAGTGAACACTAGAGGATTGCAACTATGTGGTATGATTCCTGGGAGAATTGCATGTGAGGGCCCATTATCTCAGATAATAAGACTGTCAGGACCAACCTTTAGAGAAAGCATCTGACAGTTCAGAACTGAACATGGGAGAAAGTAAAAGGGCTTTTTCAAGCATTGCCTAATAGTAAGTTGGGCAGAAACCTCACAGCATCTAGGAAACCATGAGCTAAAAATGGTTTTCAACCCTAGCTGCATATTATAATCATCTGGGGAGATTTTATAGAACATTGATGTCTGTGCCCCATCCCCTGAGATTTTAATTTAATTGGCCTGGGGTGGGAAGCCAGGGACTGAAAACCTTTTAAAGTTTCCTAAGTGATTCCAACATGCAGCCAATTTTGGGAGCCGCTGGTTGTAGCATGTTGGAGTATATGTAAGTAAATGTAAGATAGAAAGAATAGAACACATTGAAATAGCTAAGACTTGGTATAGACATCAAAATGGTATATATGGTAAAATTGAGGAGTGAATAGCAAAGTAGTATATAACAAAGAAATATGGATACAAAATTTTGGTTTTTACATCAGTCTTGGCTGGTTGGCCAAAGAGTCTTAGAGGAAACATGGTGGTATAAGAAAGCACCCATCTGCCTCTTCTACTTATTTTATGTCATTTTTTCAGAGACAAAGTTTCCCTTTGTTGCCCAAGCTGGTTTCAAACTCCTAGCCTCCAGCGATCCTCCTACCTCAGCTTCCCAAAGTACTGGGATTATAGTTGTGAGTCACCACACCTGGGCCCCTTCTCTAATATCCAAGTCTTAGCTATTTCAAGGAGTTCCATTCGTTCTATCTTACATTTACTCACATATACTCCAACATGCTACAACCAAATGACACAAAAGCACCACTGTTACTTGGAAACCCAGCAGCTGAACTGTGTGGTGGACATCAGCTGAATTTAGTGGAAATCAGGCATGCCATCTCTGGCTATGAAACACAGAGAGGAGTACAGGATAAATGTAGGATCAGAAAATCAGATTTTGCAGCTTTGAGATTAGAACTGGAAAATCATTCCTCTAAAAAAAAAAAAAATCTTTGAGGAGCCAGTGGACCATGTCTATGTCCAATGTGTGTTTCACAGGAGCTGCAGGGAAAATGTTCACCGTGTCCCATCCAGCTTTTATCTGCACATTCAGACTTGGATGTAAACAAAAAGGAGAGGGTGATATTAGGAGAGCTTGTAGCTAGATACAGAGCAATGCGATAAAGGGAGATTAAAAGAGTGTTTTTAAAGGCTTAAAACCTCAAAGATAAGCATCTGACAAAGAGCATTCAAGGCAAAGAAAAATAGATTAGAGAGGTAGCTTTGATAAATTTTCATGCTGTGGAAACAAGAAGAAAAAAGAAATAAAACATCTAGAAGGAGTCCAAAGACCTCTTTGCCTATGCATTATTAAAAACTAAAGAGAAATAAAAAACAACTACTCTTGACAAATATGATGATGACAGCTTTGATGTTTCTGTGCTAGTCAAGGATGAATGAAGAATACGTAGCTTCTAAATACAAATATATGTGTAAGCTGCGATAAAATGACATTATGCAGGGCCTTATCACTATCTCTAGATCTAAATGGAGTCTAGTTTAGATGTTAATAAATAATTCTGGATGGATTTCAGGATCCCTCCAAGCGCTACTTGTGGTTTAGTCGTTAATATCATATAGACTTGTTCCCAAGTAATTAAAAGCCTTTGAGATATCTAGTCTGAACAAAACTACCAAAGTCTGAATCAGCTGAATTTTCACCTTCCACCTCTTAGCATGTTCAGCTAATAGAGAAACTCTAGCTCTTGCTAAGCTACGGAAAGCACACAAAAAAGCAAACTTTTCTTCACCTCCTCCCTTGCGATAGCAGTAATATGTTTTTTTTCTAATCCAGAGCCTGTGGAGCCTTATTATCTGGGGGGGGGGAAACGTAATGAAAGAAGGGAAAAGATGTGCCACATGGCCCCATCAAATAAGGCATTGGCTATTATTTCTGGTGATTAGATTAAAGAAATCTCAGAGCACCTCAAAGCAATTTATAGAAAAACACATTCATGTTTACCTGGGGAGAAGTGACTCAGGTTACAGCTTCCAGATTCCAGTCTTAGTGCCTTAAATCTAATTAATGGAGCATATTGCTTGGTATTAAGCTGCATCAAGCTAGGCTGTAATGAGATGTGGTATTGACAGTGACTTTTCTATTTCAACAGAGCAGTTCAGATGAAAGCACTTGTTTGAAAGGAAATGCACTTGGTCTGAATCCCCTTCTACTCCCTTTCCTTGGAACCAGATGTCTGTATTCTCAAGATCCACTCTCATTTTCTGTGTCCCTTCCCTTTGTCTTCATTGCCAAACAATTTTATAAGTGGGTACCAGTCCATCAGTCTAAGAGGGAAAGATCTCAGTCTGGATTCTGTTATTATTTTGAGGAGTTCCCTCTGATGTCTTAAACTCCATTTTTTAACAACCCCTCCAGCCTTTGCACTCCCACACTCAACAAAATAATAATAGCTGATACTTATTGGACATATTTTCAACCAGAATAAAATTGAGACCTTTATGTTTAGCATCTTTTATGCTTGTAAGACACCTTGATAGGATATAAGTCTCTTCATTTTACAAATGATAAAACAAAGGCCTGAGAAGTTAAATTATCTTGCCCAAGGTCACATAGCTATTGAATAATAGAGAGTGGCATTCAGGTTTTTTTTTTTTTTTCAATCAATGCAAAGTTGTTCAGGACCTACTAAGTGCTAAGAAGAGAAGCACTACATTAGGAGTAAGAAACACAGCCATGAGAGGTACCCTCATGAAGATTTTGTTACAGTGAGCCAAAAAGGTAAATATGGATTAAAATGTTGGCAAATGGTGATGTCATTAAATATAGAATAAAGGGAAGCCTCCAAAGAAGGTGGTCAGGAAAGGCTGTGCTGCAGAGGGCACATACAGCCTGAGTTCCTAAGGACAGTCAGTCAGCTACAGGATGCATTGGGGAGGAGCAGAGTAGAGCTGGAACTTAGGGGAGCGGTGGTCCAAGCCCAAGTTCCTAACTATTGCACAACATTTACTGTTTGACCTTCTCCAGAACAATCTGAAGCATTCATTTCTCTCAGCTTATTCTAACCAACTCACTCACCTTCTACCACCATTTTAGATGTTGCTATATCTTCTACCCACATTTAATTATTTTCAGTCTAAGGAAAAGAGGTGTCACTTACCCCTTTTCCAATTTGTTTCTCTAAGGGATGCACATAGCCATGTGGCTTTCCTGGAGCCTTGTTACTCCGCCTGATTTTCATCTTCTATCTCTCCATCCTCTCCTTCCTCTTGATTCCTTTCTTGCAGTGCACAACATGCACATGTTTCTCAGACCTTAACACAGCTCTCAAACAGGCAACTCCTTCCAGCTCCAATCCTTGAAAACTATAATCTGCATTTTATCTCCCCATTTTCATTTTTCATTCACTCCATGGACCCTGTGAACTGTTTTAACCTCTTTCATTCCACTGAACAGAAGAGGTAGTGGAATGGCGACAACATGTTTTGAAGTCAAACAAATGGATTAGAGACCCAAGTCCATCTTTACTTGCGTGACTTTCAGGAAGATATGTTACCTTCCTAAAATTGAATTTATAGATCTATAAAATAAGAATGTGATATTACTACCAGTCTCATAGGTCATAGAAAATATTAAAAGAGACAATCCATACAAAGCACAGCACAGCATAGAAACTCATCGAGAATTACATGAATGTTAGACATTATTTAAACTGTACTAGCAAAATTCACTAAATGTTCAACTAATTGTTAAATCCAATGGAATGCTTTCAGACCTAGTCTCTACAGCTTCCTTTTGCTATCTGACATTATTGAACATCTTAAACTTACCTAAGCCTTGGCCACCATAACACCACTTTATCCTGATTCTCAGTCAGAATATCCTGACTATTCTTTCTTGGTATGCTGCATTGGTACTTCTTCCTCTACTTCCTCTTGTTTCCTTGGACTACTTCCATTATCATTCTAGACCTCCCTTCTGGTCATTCACAGGGCCTCAGTTGCCATCTATATGTGAATGACTCTCAAACCT
This sequence comes from Mandrillus leucophaeus, assembly GCF_000951045.1. Lineage (NCBI taxonomy): Eukaryota > Metazoa > Chordata > Mammalia > Primates > Cercopithecidae > Mandrillus > Mandrillus leucophaeus. The sequence continues at coordinate 689,419 of NW_012108264.1, read as the reverse complement.
CACTGTCACCAGCCAGTTGCTCTGTGAGCTCTAAATGTATACATGTATTCAACTGTCTGCGGGACTTCACCTCCGTGTTCCATGGGTACTTCAGTGTCAACACTGAGAAAACCGTGTTTCTTCCTTGGGTTCCCTGACTCATATTCTATTACCAAGATCTACCATATTTCCCAATAAAAAAAAAATTGGAAATATCTTAGGTTACTTGCCTAGCAGATACAGGACAAGTACCCAGATCTCTTGCCTCCAAACCCAGGACTGTGACTCAGTGCACCATATTCAGCAGTGCACAGCATGTGCTTTCAACTAGTAATAGCTTGATATTATTATCCTGTGATGGTCAATTTATGTGCCAACTTGGCTAGCACAGAATACACAGTTTTTGGTCAAATGTTAATCTAGATGTTTCTGTGAAGGTGTATTTTTTTTTAGACGTGATTAACATTTAAATTGGTAGACTTTGAGTAGATTACAGTGTAGGTGGGCCTAATCGAATAAGTTGAAGGGCTTAAGGGAAAGAACTGAGGTTCCCCAAGAAAGAAGGAATTCGCCTCTAGACTGTCTTCAGGCTGAAGCTGCAATAGCAAGTCTTCCCCAGGTGTCCAGCCTGCTGGTCGGCCCTGCAGATTTCAGACTTGTCAGTCCCCACAATCACATAAGCCAATTCCTCAAATCAATCAATCAACTAATCAATGAATCTTTTTCTCTGTCTTCCTCTGTCTCCTATTGTTTCTGTGTCTCTTCTGAATCATATTGGGTCTGTTTCTCTAGGGAAACATAGTCAATTGGTTTTGTTTCTCTGGGGAATCCTAATACATACACTATACGTGTGTATTCTATCATTAGAAACATATCATTAGCACTCCAACCACTTAACTTTCCTTTTGCATATCTGTATTATTTAATTTTGCATAAATAAACATCTTGTACATAAGTTGTCTACTTAGTGAAATGGTGTCTGAAAATATGTTAAATCTTGTATACAGTAGGTTCTTTAGTCTTTAGAAGAAAAGGTATCTTTCTGCTTCTCTCTCCCACTCACTTCTTCTCTGCATCAGCCTCCTAATGCACTAACCCTGCCAGCCTCCTACCCAACCCATCAACTAATGTCAGCTACATCACACACCTTAGTGTTTGACAAAGATTTGCAATCCAAGTATTTTAGGCTCCTTGGATAGAAAAACAAACTCAATTGCTATCTTGAGATCCAGGTAGCAGAAAAAAATTCAAAGGTAATAAATCACAATTTTGTGTCTTTTTTTCCCTCTTATACTTCTACTTGATTATGTCCTAAATTGATTAATTTACCATGTATCATTGCTCTCAAGTGATAACTTAAGGATTGCAAGAGCTTAGCATGTCACCAGCAATTTGGCTTCCTAGAAACAAGGGACAAAAACCTGATTTGAGAAGAAATCTCTGAGGGATTAATTAACTCAGCAAAGGCATTTACAGCACTGGGTAAAGACTGGATGGTGAAATGAAGGTTGGGTTCATTCCCTGTGTGCCACTGGCTAAAATATCCAGTTAATCTAACATATTAGATAAATACTATAGGATATAAAAAAAGAAGACAAAGATGTTATATTTGTTGTTGTTGTTGTTTTGCCCTGCAAAAATAAAATAATATAAAATAAATGATGTCTCTCCTTCCTTTCTCTACCTGGCAAAGGTAATAGTTAAGAAGTGCCTGGCAAGGACCACAGTAGGGTTCATGTTAAGCTTCAACTTTAAGATGATGTTCAAGGATTCTACTCACACTTGCTGAACTGCCAGAAATTTTAATAAGTACAAATGCTTTGGAATTCTAGTTTCTGGTTTAAATGGATTACAGTATTTACCTAGGTTAGCCAGGCATCTGTCTCGAACAAGACTCTACAACTATTTACTCAAGTAATCGATCTTAGGAGCTTTAACTTCTCCACAGATTCCATGCCCTGCTCCGTTGAATGTCCAGGCTGCTGGAATTGATACACAGAGGGGAATAGAAGAAATTTTTCATATAAAAAGGTAAATAATATATTATCACTCATGTCTAGGGAGAGGAATATAAATTGGGTCCCCACAAAGGCCAATTCTTTCCTGTTTCTCTATTGGTTTTTGCTTTTTTTTTTTTAAGAAAATGCCTTTACTCATTATTTGATAAATGGTAAAATATTTTAATTTACCTCCTACCAATATCCCTCCTGGTTTTATTCTGACAATCTATAAGATACCAAAAATTTTTGAAGAGTAACATAAAATCTTAACACTTCTGAAATATTGAATGATTTAGTAAAATGTATGTTTCCATAGTGCACACATTGGCCATGGAGACTCATAATGTTAGATTAAAAAGTTCATTTACTTTTACAGGAAAAATATCAATTAACTTTAAAAAAAATATGCATATATCTTTGTAAATAATGCATATCCTGAGAGGAAGAGGATGCATGAGGGTTCTTTAAAAATCGACTCTGGGTGTAGTATGTTCTATAGCCAGAGGAATGGATGAAATAATCTTTTAATCTACCTTTATCATGCTAGAATTTTAAAACAAAGGAAAATATATTCCCACGACAGAAATGAACTTTTTTTAGTATAATGTTCACCAAAGGGAAGAAAGACATGTTCCAATGTTTTTTTTTTCCCCCTTTAGTCTGTTACTACTTTATATTTCTCTCTCCAACAAAATATCATCTCTGTGGATGACAGATTTTCAATATCTTGCTCTTACCTATCTTTTCTTTCCATGAGTTATTGGGGTATAGGTTGTATTTGGTTACATAAATTCTTTAGTGGTGATTTGTGAGATTTTGGTTCACCCATTACCCGAGTAGTATACACTGCACCCTATTTGTAGTGCTATATCCCTCGCCCCCCTCTCACTCTTCCCTACAAGTCCCCAAAGTCCATAGTATCATTTTTATGACTTTGCATCCTCGTAGCTTAGCTCCCACATATCAGTGAGAACACATGATGCTTGGTTTTCCATTCTTGAGTTAACTTCACTTAGAATAATAGTCTCCAATCTCATCCAGGTCACTGCAAATTCTGTTAATTCATTCCTTTTCATGGCTGCTTGGTATTCCATCATGTATATATACCAGTTTCTTTATCTGCTCATTGACTGATGGGCATTTGGATTGGTTCCATGATTTTGCAATTGTGAATTGTGCTGCTATAAACATGCATGTGTAAGTATCTTTTTCTAATAATGACTCCTTTTCCTCTGGGTAGATACCCAGTAGTGGGACTGCTGGATCAAACTGTAGTTCTACTTTTAGTTCTTTAAGGAATCTCCATGCTGTTTTCCATAGTGGCTGTACTAGTATACATTCCCACCAGCAGTGTAGAAGTGTTCCCTGTTCATTGCATCCACACCAACATCTACTGTTTTTTGATTTTTTTATTATGGCCATTCTTGCATGAGTGACGTGGTATTCCATTGTGGCTTTGACTTGCATTTCCCTGATGATTAGTGATGGTGAGCCATTTTTCATGTTTGTTGGCCATTTGTATATCTTCTATTGAGAATTGTCTATTCATGTCTTTAGCCCACTTTTGGATGGGATTGTTTTTTTCTTACTGTTTGAGTTCACTGTAGATTCTGAAGATTAGTCCTTTGTCAGATGTATAAATTGTGAAAGTTTTCTCCCACTCTGTGGGTTGTCTGTTTATCCTGATGACTGTTCCTTTTGCCGTGCAAGAGCGCTTTAGGTTACTTAAGTCCCAGCTATTTATCTTTGTTTTTATTGCATTTGCTTTTGGGTTCTTGGTCATGAAATCCTTGCCTAAGCCAATAAGCATTTTTCCAATATTATATTCTAGAATTTTTATATTCAGGTCTTAGGTTTAAGTTCTTAATCCATCCTGAGCTGATTTTTGTATAAGGTGAGAGATGAGGATCCAGTTTCATTCTCCTACATGTGGCTTGCCAATTATCCCAGCAACATTTGTTGAAAAGAGTGGGAGAACAGCACCATTCCCCACTTTATGTTTTTGTTTGCTTTGTCAAAGATCAGTTGGCTGTAAGTATTTGGGTTTATTTCTGGGTTCTCTATTCCATTCCATTGGTCTATGTGCCTATTTTTGTACCACTACAACGCTGTTTTGGTGACTACAGCCTTACAGTATAGTTTGAAATCAGATAGTGTGATGCCTTCAGATTTGTTCTTTTTGCTTAATCTTGCTTTGGCTATGTGGGTTCTCTTTTGGTGTTATATGAATTTTATAATTGTTTTTTCTAATTCTGTGAAAAATGATGGTGGTATTTTGATGGGGATTGCATTGAATTTGTAGATTGCTTTTTTGCAACATGGTCATTTTCATAATATTGATTCTACCCATCCATGAGCATGGAATATGTTTCCATTTGTTCGTGTCATCTATGATTTCTTTCAGTAGTGTTTTGTAGTTTCCCTTGTAGAGGTCTTTTGATTCCTTGGTTTATTCCTAAGTATTTTATTTTATTTTTTGCAGCTATTGTAAAAGGGGTTGGTTCTTGATTTGATTCTCTGCTTGTTTGCTGCTGGTTTATAGAAGAGCTACTGATTTGTGTGCATTAATCTTTTATCTGGAAACTTTGCTGAACACTTTTATCAGTTCTAGGATCTTTCTGGAGGAATCCTTATGGTTTTCAAAGCAAATGAACATATCGTCAGCAAACAGTGACAATTTGACTTCCTTTTTACCGATTTGGACGCCCTTTATTTCTTTCTCTTCTCTGATTGCTCTGGCTAGGACTCCCAGTATTATGCTGAAGAGGAGTGGTGAGAGTGGGCCTCCATTTCTCACTCCAATTCTCAGAGGAAATACTTTCAATTTTTCCCCATTCAGTATTTTGTTGGCTGTGGGATTGCCATAGATGGCTTTCATTACATTAAGGTATGTCCCTTGTATGCCAAGTTTGCTGAGAGTTTTAATGACAAAGGATTCTGAATTTGGTTTAATGCTTTTTCTGCGTCTATTTAAATGATCATGTGATTTTTTAAAAAATTCTGTTTATGTGGTATATCACATTTACTGACTTGCATATGTTAAACAATCCCTGCATCCCTGGTATGAAACCCACTTGATCATGGTGGATAATCTTTTTGATATGTTGCTGAATTCAGGTAGCTAGCATTTTGTTAAGGATTTTAGCATCTATTTTCATCAAGGATATTGGCATGTAGTTTTCTTTTTTTGTTATGTCCTTTCCTGGTTTTGGTATTCAAGTGATCCTGGCTTCATAGAATCAATTAGGAAGGGTCTCCTCTTTCTCTATCTTGTGGAATAGTGTCAAAAGTATTGGTACCAATTCTTCTTTGAATGTCTGGTAGAATTCTTCTATGACTCCGTCTGATCCTGGACTTTTTTTCCTGGTAATTTTTTAATTACCATTTCATTCTCGCTGCTTGTTATTGGTCTGTTCAGGGTATCTAATTCTTCCTGATTTAAGCTAGGAGGGCTGTATTTTTTCAGGAATTTATCCATCTCCTCTAAGTTTTCTAGTTTATGTGTGTAAAGGTGATCGTAGTAGCCTGGAATGATCTTTTGTATTTCAGTAGTGTCAATTGTAATATCTCCTGTTTCGTTTCTTAGTGAGGTTATTTGGATTTTCTCTCTTCTTTTCTTGGTTAATGTTGCCAATGGTCTATCAATTTTCTTTTCGAAGAACCAGCTTTTTGTTTCATTTATTTTTTGTAACTTTTTTTGTTTCAATTATATTTAGTTCTGCTCTGATCTTGGTTATTTCCTTTCTTCTACTGGGTTTGGGGTTGGTTTGCTCTTGTTTCTCTAGTTTCTTAAGGTGTGACCTTAGAGTGTCAGTTTATGCACTTTCAGTCTTTTCTGATGTGGGCGTTTAGGGCTATGAATGTTCCTCTTAGTACCACCTTTGCTTTATCCCAGAGGTTTTCATAGGTTGTGTCATTACTGTCATTCAGTTTGAATAATTTTTAAATTTTCATCTTGATTTCCTTTTTGACCCAATGCTCATTCAGGTACAGTTTATTTAATTTCTGTGTATTTGCACTGTTTTGAAGGTTCCTTTTGGAGTTAATTTTCAGTTTTATTCCACTGTGGTCTGATAGAGTACTCGATATAATTTCAGTTTTCTTAAATTTATTGATGCTCACTTTATGGTCCATCATATGGTCTGTTTTGGAGAAAGTTCCATGTGCTCTTGGATAGAATGTGTATTCTGTGGTTGTTGGATGAAATGTTCTATACATATCTGTTAAATCCATTTGTTCCCAGGTATAGTTTAAATCCATTGTTTCTTTGTTGACTTCCTATCTTGATGACCTTGTCTAATGCATTCAGTGGAGTATATTGAAGTCCCCCACTATTATTGTGTTGCTGTCTATCTCATTTCTTAAGTCTGTTAGTAATTGTTTTGTAAATTTGGGAGCTCCAGTGATAGGTGCTTATATGTTTAGGATTGTGATATTTTCCTGTTGGACAAAGCCTTTTACCGTTACATAATGTCCCTCTTTGTCTCCTTTAACTGCTGTTGCTTTGAAGTTTGTTTTGTCTGATATAAGAATAGCTACCTCTGCTCACTTTTGGTGTCCATTTGCATGAAAGCCTTTTTCCACCCCTTTACTTTTAGTTTATGTGAGTGTTTATGTGCCAGGTGAATCTCCCAAAGGCAGCAGATAGATGGTTGATGAGTTCTTTTCCATTCAGCAGTTCTGTATCTTTTAAGTGGAGCATTTAGGCCATTTACATTCAATGTTACTATTGAGATGTGAGGTGTCATTGCATTCATTGTGCTATTTGTTGCCTGTGTACTTTGGGTTTTGATTTTGGTGTTTGCTTTTTAAATTGTATTTTTGTTTTATAGGTCCTGTGTGATTTATGCTTTAAAGAGGCTCTATTTTGACGTGTATCCAGGATTTTTTTTGAAGATTTACAGCTCCTTTTAGCAGTCCTTGTAGTGGTACCTTGGTAATGGTGAATTCTTTCGGCATTTGTTTGTTTGAAAAAGACTGCATTTTTCCTTCATATATGATGCTTAGTTTCACTGGATACAAAAGTCTTGGCTGATGCTTGTTTTGTTTGAGAAAGATGAAGATAGAGTCCCAATTCCTTGTAGCTTGTAGGGTTTCTGCTGAGAAATCTGCTGTTAACTTGATAGGTTTTCTTCCATAGGTTACCTGATGCTTTTGTCTCACAGCTCTTAAGATTCTTTCCATCAACTTAATTTTGGATAACCTGATGACAATGTGCCTAGGCAATGATCTTTTTTGCAACGAATTTCCCAGGTGTTCTTTGTGCTTCTTTTATTTGGATGTTTACGGCTCTAGCAAGGCTGCAGAAATTTTCCTAGATGATTCTTTCAAATATGTTTTCCAACATTTTAGAATTCTCTTCTTACTCAGGAACACCAATTATTCTTAGGTTTGGTAGTTTAACATAATTCCAGAAATCTTGGAGGCTTTGTTCATATTTTATTCTTTTTTGTCTTTGTTAGATTGGGTTAATTTGAAGACTCTGTCTTTAAGCTCTGAATTTCTTTCATCTACTTGTTCAATTCTAGTGCTGAGACTTTCCAGAGCATTTTGCATTTCTAAAACTGTGTCCAAAGATTCTTGAATTTTTTTATTGTTTTTTCTTTAAGCTATCCATTTTCTTGAATATTTCTTCTTTCACTTCTTGTATCATTTTTTGTATTTCCTTGCACTGGGCTCTGCCTTTCTCTGGTCCCTCCTGATTAGCTTAATAACTAACCTCCTGAATTCTTTTTCAGGTAAATCAGGAATTTCTTCTTGGTTTGGATCCATTGCTGGTGAATTAGTGTGATTTTTTGGGAGTGTTGATGAGCCTTGTTTTGTCATATTACCAGGGTTGGTTTTCCGGTTCCTTCTCATTTGGGTAGGCTTTGTCAGAGGGAAGGTCTAGGGCTGAAGGCTATTGTTCAGATTCTCTTGTCCCATGGGGTATTCCCTTGATGTAGTACTCTCCCCTTTCCCTATGGATGTGACCTCCTATGAGCCAAACTGCAGTGATTGTTGTCCCACTTCAGGGTCTAGTCACCCAGCGAGTCTACCTAGCTCTGGGCTGGTACTGAGGATTGTCTGCACAGAGTCCTGTGATGTGAACTGTCTATGGGTCTGAGCCATGAATACCAGTGCCTGTTCCAGTGGAGGTGGTGGGGTGGGTACAATGGACTCTGTAAAGGTTCCTAGCTTTGGTGGTTTAATGCTCTGTTTTTGTGGTGACTGGCCCCCTGCCAGGAGGTGTCACTTTCCAGAGAGTATCAACTGAGGTACTATGCGGAGGAACTAGTCAGGGGCGGGGCCTAACTCCCAAGATTATAAACTCTTTGTCTTTCACTACCACGGTGGGTCGGGAAGGACCCTCAGGCGGGTCAGGGCTAGGTGTGTCTGAGCTCAGACTCTACTTGGGTGGGTCTTGCTGTGGCTGCTGTGGGGGGTGGGAGTGATATTCTCAGGTCACTGGAGTTGTGTACCTAGCAGGATTGGGGCTTCCTCTGCTGAGTCATGCAGGTTGTCAGAGAAGTAGAGGAAAGCCAGAAGTCACAGGCCTCACCCAGCTCCCACGGAAACCAAAGGGCCGGTGTCACTCCCACTGTGAACCCCACAAAAGCCCCCAGCCCATTTCCAGGCGGAGAATGATAGGGGCTTGAAAACCTGCCCCAGGCTATCCACCTCACCTCCCAGCTGCAAAATAAAAGGGCTTGGTTTTCCCCCAACTGTGGAGTCTGCACACAGGCTTGGCACCCTTCCCCAAGTTCTGGCCAGGAGGCTTCTCACCCTGTTCAAATTGTTACAAAGTTCAGCTAGAGATTATCTTCTCCCTTTGGAGTTTTACCCCCTGCTCCTTTCCCAATAGATCCCTGTGGTGCCAGGCAGGAATGATCTGCTTGGGGAACCTAGCGAGCTCCCACGGCCTTTCTGCTGCTTCCTCTACCCTTGTATTTTGCTCGGCTCTCCAGATTGACTCAGCTCTAGGTAAAGTCAGAAACTTCTCCTGCAAAGAGATCTTCAGGTTCTCCACAGTAGGGGTTTGTGTTCGGGAGAGGAGGGTCTCCTTTTCCTACTTCTGCAAATTGGGCACTCACAGTATTTGGGGTGCCTCCCAGGTCCCACAGGAGCAGTCCACTTCCTTTACAGGGTCTGTGGGTCCTCTCAGGATTGCTGGTTTGTTCTTGTAGTCGATCTGGAGCTGCAGTTCACCATATGAGTTCCTGCCAGCTGCTCAGTCCGAAGCTGCAATCTAGTCTTGATAATAACCACTTTTGATGATGGCTGCAGTGGTGAGACCCTAGAAATGAGACATGTTCCAACGTTGTTGCAATAAAATTAACATGTTTTGCTCTAACTTTAAAATCCTAATCTTTTATTAAAATTATGATTTAATTATTCATTAATTATAATACACAACATTTCAATAGTGCTAATGATAATAGAAAAATTTTAATTTATTTTCACCCTTTAAAATATTTCATTGTTCTTGCCATTTTCATCTACTTCCTAATGTCCCAGTGACTACAAAATGTCAGAAATTATTTGAGTTTAAAGGTAAAGATTCCTTCTTTCTTTTAAATAGTCCCTGAAGAACAGTAAGAATTGTGTTTCTATTCATTCTCTTCGACTCTGTCTCTGTCTCCCTTTGTCTGTTTTTCTCTCACTCTTTCTTTCTCCGTCTCTCTTTCTCTCCAAACAGTATTTACGGCTTATGAAGATTCAAGATATTAAATAATATGATAATACCCAACACTAGTAAAAAAACACACACATACACACGTACATTTTCCTAATAGCTTTGATATACATAAATAGCAAATTCATACAGACAGAGACATACAGAAAGAGTTTATGTTATCAAGTAATGCTACCTCAACAACTGGAAAAAGTTCTCTGAGCTGCTAAAAAGCTACTTTTAATAATATAAGAAGTCTCTTGTGTATTTCTGCAGCTCACCCAGCCTTCAAGTGGAGCTCTCCATGGTAAATATGATTCCAAAGCTCAATCATTAATTCTATTTAGGCTTAATGTGTCATAAAGCTAAGGAAAGCAGGGCCATTTTTCTCTCTGCTGGGGCACAAAAAGTGTATTAACTATTCCAACTAGTACTATAGATGATTTATTAATACAATTTTGGAAAGTGAGACTGTCAGATCATATAAGCACATATTATAAACAGATGATCTCTCTGAAAAGTTCTCTTAGTCTTTCTCTTGCTTCTTGTCTTAGCTAAATGACTGACAATGTACTTCACTGCTAAGATTCTTCTCTCTCTCTCCCTCTCTCTCTCTCCTTCCAGCCCCCAAACACACATCACTCAAATAAGCCAGGGATGGTCAACAATATTCTCTCATATTTGAGACACTGGAACTGACTCTGAATATAAATTTGAAGCACCTGGAATAAAAGGGAGACATGTTTTTCCAAACACAGACCTAAAAATTACTGAGCCAACTGTGATATGGGTAAAAGAACATTGGTGTGGGAACCCAGTGAGCCAGATTCTAGATCAGGGTGCTGTGCAAATCACAAATGACCTTAGGCAAGTTACTTCACCTGTGTCCTTATCTTTAAAGGGGGGTAGGGGGAGGGCTAAGTGATCTCTAGGTTCTTTCCAGCTCTAACCTTCTGTAAACTTATGTTGTAATGGGAGTGAAACAGGACAAAATAACGCTAGCCTAGGCTCAACTCAACAGCATAGTCTTCTCCATGTAAATTATGTGGTACCTGAGAACATCTCGATAGTCAGTCAATTTCTTCTGAACGATACATCATGAGGCAAATTTATATTTATATTACCTAACCTTAAAATCCAGATACTGGGGCAATATCAGAAGGAGAGTGTGTGTGTGTGCACGCACGCGTGTATGTGTGCAACCTCCCAGCAAAAATGTTTGCCCAGGGTTCTGTAGGGTTCTGAAATCATTCTGAAATCAGTTTTAGTGTCGCTAGTGTTTCAGAGTTCTGAATCCATTTGTATTACCTCTTTAAGACCTCCAATCCCTTCTTCAATTCCTCTTTACATACAGAGGAGTTGGGTGTTACTCCCACTGGAATTCTGAGAATTAAAATATAGAGACAATTTAATCATGTGACGGTGATTCAATTCCTAAGATATTTAACATGTAATAAATATGGGTGAAATCAAAGGATAATTTTCAAAATCAGAGAGCTGTTTGTAATTGTACATCATGCCAAAAGTACACTCACCTGTTTCCTCACCAAATTATGCTCAATGAGAAATGTTTACTTTGTTCCCGACTAGAACTTTTTATAGGGAATATGCCCATTTATATCTCAGGCAAAAATCTCAGGTATAAAGCAGTTAAAGTGAAAGTCAGGAAAGGAGTGGTGAAAAGGAAACGGCAGAACCAAAGTTGATTTTATAAAAGTAGAAAAAGAGCACAAATTATTTCACATATTTTTAAAAGTTATTTATTTTTAGCAAAAGTTGTAATGCTGCTTTATGTGCAAGAGATATTTCAGTTATCAAATTATATTCCATGATACCTATTAACACTTCCACCTGGGGCACTCTTTATAGGTATCCTCAGAACTAGGTACATATTATATTATGTTCCACATGTTCAAAATGCAAACAAGATAGTCATTTTCAATATGTCTAGGACCTCCTTCAATTATGACACAAGAACTACATTCAAATTTGGTTTTCTAAATTCAAATGTAAGTTTATGACTTTATTTTTTTCTTTAAAAAAAAAGGCAATATTTACTTTTGACGTTTGCACATTCATGCTTATTTCAGCATTATTCACAATAACCAAGAGATGGAAGGAATACAAACCAATACAATACCAATGGATGAGACCAAGAAAATGCGATACACACAAGTGGAGGGACACCATTCTGTCTTAAAAAGGCAGGAGATCCTGTCCTACACTGCAACATAGGTGAACCTTGAGGACACTAGACCAAGTGAATTAAGCCAATCGCAAAAAGACAAATACTGAGCCGGACACGGTGGTTCATGCCATGTAATCCCAGTACTTTGGGAGGCTGAGGCAGGCAGATCACCTGAGGTCGGGTGTTTGAGATCAGCCTGGCCAACATGGTGAAACCCCATCTCTACTAAAAATACAAAAATGAGCCAGGCATGGTGGCACACACCTGTAATCCCAGCTTCTCAGGAGACTGAGGCAGCAGAATTTCTTAAACCAGAGAGGCAGAGGTTGCAATGAGCTGAGATCGTGCCACCGCACTCCAGCGTGGCCTGGGTGACAGAGAGAGACTGTAAAAAAACAAAAACAAAACAAACAAATAAAACAATAACAACAAACAAGTAAAAAGATAAATACTGTATGATTACACCTATATCAGGTATCTAAAGTAGTCAGACTCACAGTAACAGTAATAGAATGTGGTCACCAGGGGATGTGGGGAAATGGGGTCAATCAGTAGTTGTTCAATGTCTATAGACGGTTGTTCAATATCTGTAGTTCAGTTTTGCAAGGGGAAAAATTTCTGGAGATCTGTTGTGCAACAATGCACATATAGTTTCACACTCCTGTACTGTATACTTAAAATGATTAAGATGGTAATTTTATGAGTTTTTAACACAATTTTTAAAATGTCGTAGGAGGGAAACATTAGCACCGTAATATTAGCACAGTAATTATGAGCACAGGTTTTGGATTCTGACAAACACAGCTTAAGTCTGAATTCAGTCTCATACTAGCCATGAGGGCCGAGAAAGTCACCTAACCTGTCAGCCAGGTTTTCCATTTGGCAAAATGGAGATAAGAACTGTTTCTACCTCATGTAATGATTATAACATGTTACGTAAGTGTGAAACATGAAGCTCATGGCTAGGCACCTGGTTAGCACTCAATCAACAGTAAATGATGTGATTAGTAGTCTGGGAAGGTGAAGTATAACTGAAGGATTGGGGATGAAGCCTGGTAGCTTCCTGAAAGCTTAAGGGATGGTGGAGATGAGGAGTATTTGAAAACTAGTTATATTTACATTATTGTTGAGCCTAGACCTTGGAATGATCACCTTAACCTAATGTCAGTTAGAGAGCCAGCAGTGCTGCCCAAATCCATCTATGTTTCACTATCCAAGGTTAAAGGCTATATTTAAATTACTTATTACATTCATACCTGGTGTGGAATGAATTGTAAACTTCCCGAAATTAAAACGTTAAAGTCTTAAACACCAGTACCTGTGAATGTGACTTTATTTGGAAATAGAGTCTTTGCAGATGATATAGTTAAAAAGAGGTTAGAATGGCTGCCAGTCCAACATGACCAAGCCCTTATAATAGGAGAAATGTGGACACAGACACAGGCCCATAGGAAGAATTCCACGTGAGGATGAAAGCAGAGACAGGTGATAGATCGATAGCCAAAGAGTGATAAAGAGTGCCAGCAAACCGTAAGAAGCTAGGGGAGAGGCACGGAACAGATTTTTCTCACCACCCTCAAAAGGAACCTGTCAACACATTCATCTTGGACTTTGAGCCCCCAGAATGTGATCTAATAAATTACTGTTGTTTAAGTCACTCATGTTGCAGTACTTTGTCATGGCAGCCCTAGGAAACCAAAACAATGCCTGCATTTATTGTTTGCATGGTTTTTTGTTGTTGCTGTTTTTCATTCAAACATGAGAATGTGTCAAATACTCAAAACGAAGCACAGAGCTGAGGGAGACTGATTTCACTAATTGGCTGAGCTTCAGTTGAAATGGAGGGATGTTCACTCTGTTGTCTGCGTCTTTTACTGTTGTCCCTGTTGCTTTGGGTTCAATCTATTAATTTGAGTTGATAGCATTGTGTCCTTGGGCTTTAACAAAGAAATCTGAATTAACTGCCCATTAGACAATAAATAGATACCCCTCCCTGCCCATTTACTATTCCCTCTTTCTCCCCTTCTCCCATTCTCTCTCCCTTTTGCAGTTTACCCTTCAAATTTGTTTCTACATCAACAAGATTTTGGCAATGTGCTTCAGGAGAACTCAGCCCCAGTGTCTCCAAGACAGCTAGTCAGTTTCTCAGACAGGCTGCCATTCTTGCCGAGGCCTCACATGAAAAATACAAAATGGGGTTATCAGAGGGGGCAGAAGGGGTGATGAAACTGATTGTAACTCCTAAGTCTTCTGGAATACGGAGGATGGGCTTCCTGAACCCCTCATATCTTCCCCCACCTCTTCCTGTTTCATAGAGTATAAGATAACAAGCCCCTAGGTCAGCCATATTGTGCTGTCTGTCATTTCCTCAGAGGCCTGATGGGTGATTCTGTAATAAGACCACTGCAGAGACTTCTCTAATCCCAAAGCAGAAAGTAGATAATGAAATGCATGTTTCTATCATTCTTTGTTCATATGAGGTTGTGAATAGCGAATTAATAGCTCCAAAGATCCCACTCATAATGAAGTAAAACTGGATAAGAATTGATTTGTATCTACTGCTATTGTGCTTAAATCACTATGTTTCTCTATTTGCTTTTCAGTCTCAGACAAGAGTAGTCCAGGAAACATAAAAATAAAAAATTTTAAAATGAGAAGGATTTCCCCCAAATGCCTTTGTTTCCAGGACATTTTCACATTGATACATCATTGTGAACAGATTTTGATGGGTTTTCAGAGCCTCCTTCACAGTCAGTCCTCTGTCCCCCCAAACAAAGAAAAATTCCACAAACCAATAATACAGTGCAATTCTCATCTAAACCTACTGGGTCAGCAAAATTGAACTGTAAATTTCCCTAAAACTACTTCTTGGGAGATTTCTAGTATTTCTGAATGGGCCAGAAATCAGTGAAAATGGCCTCTCTCTTGCCATGTTTTGGCATTTGGACTATAAGAAAAAGAAAACGTCACAGATTTATATGGCACTTTTCCCACCATCCTTCATCAAGTGCACTTGGCTCAGCACCTGATCACATGGGGCCTCTGGGGCTCCGCCTTCACACTTGTGAACCTCCAGCAAGCTAAGGGAACTGGGCTTTATTCTCCCCAAGTTCTTACAGCAACAGTGGACAGTGGAGGTAAATGTTCCCTCCTAAGAATAGGTAGACAGGAGGGTTACTGTGTCTCTTCTAAAGTTTTTCATCCCTTGAGAATCTTACTGGAATCACTTTCATGAAAAGAATAAGTGACCATGGTTAAGTTGCTCATTGGTATTTACTCTCAAAAGTGCAGACTAGAGAGATGGAGCAGGAGGGAGGATGTTTGCATAGCACATCTATGGACTCCTTCCTCATCCGCACCATAAGGCATATGGGAAAATGTTTTAGTGTGGGGTGCTTGTCTGTAGAACTGTTTTACTCTCTCTAAATCACTGTTTCAGCACGTTTCTGTTGGTGCTTTCTCTGGAGAAAGAAATTAGGTACCTGCAGAGAGAATGATGGGCTGGTGAGGCTACCCTCCAGGAAGTGACATGGTTGCCTGATTTCCAGGGCTTCTCCAGGCATCTAGTTGAGTCCAGAGGTGGGTGGAGGATTGGAGAAAGAGCTTATGCTCACATACTTTGCCTGGAAGGTCCTGCTGTACTAACAGTCGAAGGCTCAGCAGTGAGTCTTAGAAAATTACTAGAAATGTCTCCAAAAAGTGGGAGGGAGTAGGGGACCCACACATGGACTGGTATCTGGGCCTTGTTTGCCTTCACCTATGGGATACTCTTTTGGGCCAATCTATGAATGAAGTTTGATTCAAATATGTGATGACAGAATTTTACAAATTGTGTTCAATTGATATTTAATGGCCATCATATAGCGTGAAAAAGAGAAAAAAATCACTTCTATTTTATTAAAATACAATGTGAATTTGTTCAAATATTTAAATGTCTATGCTTTTGTACACATGCATATGCTAGTCTATTGCTTGAGAAAATAACTACCTGCATAAATGTCTGTATATGATTGGGCAATTTGCAATATGTGTTTCACAAGGTAAAAATGAAATCACTGCATCATTTCAAATATTTGAACAACATATGTTGATGTGTAAAGTGTGGTAGAAAAATGGGCTATTTTTACAGAAGTCCAAAAATATTGCTGTGATTATATGTGTTGCTACAGTTTCAATTTATTTTATAATATTATATGGTAAGTTTTGGTCTTCACATAAACATTTTCCTTATTCATTTTGAAGGAGAAAAATCAAGTGAAAGGAACTCCCATTTTTAGCACCATGACTAACTAATTCAAAGCAGCTTAAAAGGCTGGAAAAATATATAAGACATCTTTTTAAATACATATTTGAGGAATAAGGCCTAAAGGAAAGAAAGCATATCTCAGAAGTCAAATAAAGATGATATTGAGAACCACATTATAAACAGGAAATTGATAATTCTGCTGGAATAGGGATGAAAGCAAAGCAGACTCAGGAACAAAGGGACTTGGGTTGTAGTTGCCAACCGTGTCAAGAGAAAAGGTCTTGAGACTGGTCAAAGTAAAGTAAGAACCGAAAATCCTCCCTACAAAGCCAAGCCTGAAGAGCTATGTTCTCAAGGAAAAAGTGAACTATATATTTTTTAAAAACATACCAGCACAAGAAATTATAAACAAGATTGCCTGACTTCACCTGGAGTTCGGGTGCAAAAACAATGACCACGAACTCCTCCAAGTAACCACAGGTCTGCCCTCACATGAGTTTAAGGTTTGTTTGAACAACTGTCAAAACTTCTTCCAAACCATGGTGTCCCTCTTCATCATAAAAGTCTCTCAAATTTGAATCTCAAATCATTACATTATTCTATACACACTCATTTATTTTTCAAGTCATATATACATCCCTGGATTTTTTCAGGATTCCTTAAAGATTTTAGCTAGTGGCTTGTTTTCACTTTCTCTAACCCTGTCAGCCCTGCCCCAATCATAATTCTTTATGACTTCAAATAAAACATAGATAATCTTCAGTGCAAGTGCAGCAGTATAATTCCTTGGTGTTCTGTCCTTCAATGATCTTTTACTTTCACCCAAGCTCAGCTGCACCATCCTGTGTTCTTACCATATGCCATGTTGGTGGTGAATGAATAAATGAGCAAACGCTCCCGAATTAACGCAAAGAATTTCAAATGTAACTCAGTTCATAGTTACACTAACTCAATATCATTTAGATTAATCTATAAATTCAATGCAATTCAGAATAAATTACCCATAAGGTTTGCCATGTAATTTGACCACCTATAAGCCAAGAATGGTCATGACACTATCATGACATGAATCCTGGAAATTTTGAAAAACAACAAGTCAGAAGATTAGGTTTAATCAAATATCAAATTATTATAAGACTAATAATTAAGACAATGTGGAATCAGCACAGTTATACAGAAGTAGACTAATGAAGAAGAATAGGGAGCTTAGAACCAGACTCACACATATAAGCAAGCTTGATATATGAAAAGGGTGACAATACAGATCAGTGAAAAAATTCAACAAAACATGCTGAGACATTTGCTTATCCAGATAAAAAATGGATTCCTTTATTATACCATAATTGCTTGTAAAATAAAACTCTAACTGTAAAATGCAAAATTTTACATGAAATATTAGAGAATATCTTAATATGCTGGGGCTACAGAAGGAAATTGCCTCATTTCTTTTTCCTCTAAATTTCTCCACCTATTGACAGCAAATGAGTTGCCTTTGAGCACCGCTGTTATTACCAAGCAAACTTTCTAGGTTCTTAGCTCCAGATTCCCCTGCCTTCTCCTCTCATTCATTTTCTCCAATGACCAGTTTATGTATATACTTTACAGCAGAGAAACCTGACAAACACTAACTCAGTCAGGTAATCAAGGGAACATCAACAGTGACAGCTCATGTTGCTCATATATACTCTTGATAATGATGCACTGTAAAGGGCACTTTACCTCTGTGACCTTCATCCCCAAAACACATAACCCCAGTCTAATCATTTAAAAAATCATCAAACAAATCCTAATTGAGGGCCATTCAACAAAATACCTGATCAGTACTCTATAAAATTGTCAAGGTCATTAAAAACAAGGAAAGTCTGAGAAACTGGCAAAACCAAGAGGTCTCTAGGAGACATGACAACCGAATGTAATTTGGTATTCTGGATGGAATCCTGAAACAGAAAAAGGACATAAGTTTAACCTGAAACAGAAAAGGGAGATAAGTTTAAAAGGAATGAAGTAAGGGATTTAATCAATAATGTGTCAATATTGGGTCATTAATTGTGACAAACATACCATATTAATGTAAGACATTAACAATATCAGAAACTGGTGAGGTGTAAGGGAACTCTATTATCTTCAAATTTTTTTCTGTAAATCAGAAACTATTCTAAAATACAAGGTCTATTTAAAATAAACAACAACAACAAAAAACCCTCCAAAGTGATCATTGAATGTCTTGACAAAGGACCCGGAGAGAGGTCTCTGGGATCAGGTACAGCTCAAATGTCAAGCTCTTAGTGAGAATTTCCCTGATGATTTGATCTAACACAGTCTCCATAGTTACTGGTTGCCACCGTATCTCATTTTCTTCTCTTCTCAGAACTTAGTACTGCCTGAAAACCTGTTTATTTACCACTCTCAAATATTCTGTCTTGTAAAGTGGAATGTAAGCTCCATAAAATGAGGTCCCTTGTCTGACGGAGCTTTAATCCTGTAGTTTGAAGAGTGTCTGACACTTAGTAGCTATCCATTAGATATTAGTTGGATAAATGAACTCTAAAATCATTTGAAATATTAAATTACATGCCCACACAAGTTGAAACCAAACCACTAACCATTTCATCCTATGTACCCATCCAGGAATATTGACTCCCAGCCACATATTTATTGTCATAGAACTTCAAACGTGGGCATGTCCTAAAATACCATGAAGTTTAGGATTCACATTTTGTAAATGGTATGTATAAATGAGAAACCGTGGACTTAAAAGTCTTTGACTTTAAATACATGAATACACTGTAATTTAACTAATCGTGAGACATGGAATTCGAAGTGTGTTACTAACCATAAATTAAAGGGGAGAGAAAACTGTTTATGCACTATTTATATTTCAGTGTCCACATCAGTATCATATACAAAGAATAAGGTGGGACAAGTCCTATAAGATTGAACTACACAAACTCTCTAAGCTCAGTTATATGATTCTTTCGCTATATTGCCTGATAGCGGGAAGAAAACTTTATAAATAAAATAATTTAACCACTTAAATTTATAAACAGTTTTGTTGTTAGAAATTGTGTTTGTGCACTTAAAGTAAAAAATGTGTGCTATAAGAATTAAATTTTTTCATTTAAGCTTTGAAATGAATTCCCTAGCTTTGGGTTAATTTATTTCTACTCGACATACCAAATAGATTCTCTTTCTAGCAAAAAGAAGCAAGCAAGGAATAAACAAACAAAATGCAGACCACTGGGTCTGGTTCTCTCCTTGCAGATTTGCAAACTACAACAAATTCAAGTCCA
Source organism: Mandrillus leucophaeus (assembly GCF_000951045.1). Lineage (NCBI taxonomy): Eukaryota > Metazoa > Chordata > Mammalia > Primates > Cercopithecidae > Mandrillus > Mandrillus leucophaeus. Next base: position 670,062 of record NW_012108264.1, on the reverse strand, counting down.
GACAAAATACTGAGTCTTATTTTTCTTTTTTCAAAAGGAGAAAACGTAATATCCTCAAATATTTATTGAAGGCTATGAGCCAGCTACTGTTCTAAACACTTTATTGGTATTATTTAATTTACTCTTGACAGTTGCCCTGTGGAGCAGACTCTGTAAATTTCCTATTTAATAGGTAAGTAAATTAAGGCACAGAAAGTATAAGTAACTTGTTCCAAGTCACACATCTATTAAGTGGTAGAATGACTTTAGAACCAAACATTCTAATTCTAGAGAATAAGTGCTTAACCAGTATATGAATAACTTCTTTGGGCCTAGTACTGCTTCTGTGATGAGAAAGCTACATGAGACAAAAATAGAGCCTTGCTGAGGTTTAAATGCAACCTTCTTTGCTTTCCCTCCACAAGCATGTCTCTCATCAATATAACTCTGAATGTATATCAACTTGATGAAGAAAAGATAGTAGTGTTATAAACATGGATGGAAATGAGTAATTTGCCTCTGACAAATTTCTGTTGATCAGTCAAGATATTTTAAAAGAGATGTCTTCTTCCTCCAGTTCATCTTATGAGATATCACCATATGAATTGTCTTATGGCACAATTAATCAGGTCATCACCCTATTCAAATGGTACAGTTTCCTCAACTTGTTGAAAGACTATTGAACAGAGTGCAGGCTTCTTAGCTTAGGATCCACTACTCATCTACTTGCAAATTATGTTATAGGTAAACCAAACTGGTTGTCACTCTCCAAATCTGCTGTATACTGAATACTAGTACACTAGTTTTACTTATTAGAGCACATAATATCATTTTTATTATCATTTCAACTTAAAATTTAGATAAAATGCTTTGGATGGTAGATCCCTTAGTAGATATTTTTTCTTTTTTTCATCTCACAAGTAATTCATGTTTGTAGTGGAAAAAATAGAAAATACAAACAAAAAGTACAAAAAAAGAAAGGCATTATTAGGCCTATCACACAAAGAGAATTGCTGGGCACATGTTATTGTATATTTTACACTATGCATGTATGATGTCTAAATGTGCAAAAACCATAATCACACTACAAATGTGGTTTTGTAAACTATCTTTCTCAGATAACACATGACATCTCCCCATATTGATAAATACAGATTGACATTATAAAGACTGAATATTTATCCAATCCTTTCCCTAAACATTTAGAAGGTTCACAGCTTTTGACTATTATAAACAGCACTGCTATGAACATCCTTATACACACACCTTTACATATGTGTTCAAATATTTCTTTAAGAGAAATAATTTCATGTGGAATGTTGATTGAACATGTATGAACATTTTAACCATATCTGAAACATTGTTAAAACTCTTTGGAAGAACTGCACTAAGTTAACACCCACTAACAGGTAAACTGCCCATTTGTTCCTCACTACCACTGAATATTAACTCTAAATTTAATAGCTTGGTATTGAACGAATAGTCTCTTCTGGCCATTTTAATTTTGTCACAGTTGTTTAGCCACGTTAATATCACAAGTGCCTCTAATTATGAAGGACAACACCAGCATCAGATCCTTCAGCAATCTTTATACTCAAATCCAGACTTTAATTAACCCTGCTAGAAAAACCATTTGATTTCTTTTTTAAATCAAATAACAACAAAACCAAGCCATGAAGGCTTGCCTCACAGCCCATCTCATTTCAGTGAGACCGCATGGATTCTTTCCTTCTGTGTTCTCACACTTTTGTGCTTCTGAGACTTCTTGTTTTACATGACTCTCATCCTTGGAACTTGCTCAGTTGGAGGGAGAGTTATGATTAAAAGAAAACTTGGCCCCTCCACCTTGTTGGCTATGTTCCTTTCCTGATGGTGTTTCTCTACCTACTTTAATGATCTGCTCTTAGCAGGTGGGAGAGGGCAAAGCTAAGCCACACCACTGTGGAATTCAGGGAGCAGGATCTGTCAATATAATTGGCACCCTATCTGTCAGCGGATCTCTTAGGACTGACAAGTAAGAGACACCTAATTACTGGGCACAATTTTGTCCTTGAAAGTAAGATAGGACTTAATAAACATGATATCCACAGGGTACACAGACAAAACCATTCTCCTGGTACCCTTCTAAGTATTTTCCTTCCTCCTGCCACTCATGCAGCCTGTAATAAAGTGACCTCTCAAACAAGGATGAATGATTTATCATGTCCTTCAAGTTTCTATAAGGTAGAGTTGCCCGTTATACCTATTTCTGAGTGTCAGTCTGAAGTCTAACTTTGAGGCCACTAACTGTGCACTCAGACTTTGTCTCTTGTCCTTGTGTTTCAAGGCATTTTTGAACTCATCCTTACTCCTAAGCTTCCTAAAACTCTAAAAGGGAAAAAAACAACAGAAAGTTCTGCGCAGCAGAGAAGTGGGCACCAATACATTTTCGCTATGTCTGTTATGTTAAAATAAAAAAAGTGTTGAAACAAGCAAAGCATTGGAAATTGAAATGCAAACAGGACTAAATGAATGAGATATGAAGCCAGATCTAAGGTCGACTTCCTAGCTACATCATTTTGGAAAAGTTACTTATCTTTACAATGCAGTTTCTTCATTTGTGAAAAGAAATGATCGCAGACAAACATTAAATAAGAAACTAGATGGGGAAAAATTAATGTCTTATAGTCTATATAGTCCTTTATTGTGGATTATTTTTGACTTCTGATGGTTGGTTCTGTTCTTCTCTTTAATATTATTTTTTTCTGTAGATTATACATTCACATGGTACAAAACGAAAAAGGTATAAAAGGAAGAGTAGAACATAGAAATGATCTCTCCCAATCCTAAACTCTAGATTCCCAGTTTCCCCACTCTGGATCGACAAATTTTATCACTATAGTTTACATTCCTACAGAGGTATTTCATGCATATGTAATTAACTCTGAATATATATGGGTATATATACATTTAGTTTTTTATCTCATATTACACAAATATTAGGGTACCAGTGCACCCATTTGGACTTTTTAAACAATTACTATGGGAGCCTTTCCATATCACACCATGAGAACCTTGGCTCATTCCTTTATATATTGTTGCATAGTGCTCCATTGTAGGACAGTCTATAATTTAATCACTTCCCATTAATGGATAATGGATATTTAGATTGTTTCTAAAATTTTGCTACTTCAAAAAAAAAAATGCCCTGTATAATAAACACACACACGTATAAAAGTTTATATAGGCAAAGTATATATTTAAAATATATTTTTTTATTTTATTTTTTGAGACAGAGTCTTGCTCTGTTGCCCAGGCTGGTGTGCAGTGCCGTGATCTCGGCTCGCTGCAACCTCTGCCTCCTGGATTCAAGTGATTTTCCTGCCTCAGCCTTCTGAGTAGCTGGGATTACAGGCATGCACCATCATGCCTGGCTAATTTTTGTATTTTTAGTAGAGATGGGGTTTCACCAATGTTGGTCAGGCTGGTCTCAAACTCCTGACCTCGGGTGATCCACCCACTTCGGCCTCCCAAAGTGCCAGGATTACAGGTGTGAGTCACTGTGCCTGGCCAAGATAATTTCTTAGAGGTAGAATTGCCCACTCAAAGGGGATTTTGTTATTTTCTGTCTATTTTAATAGCTGTTTTCAAATTGCTCCATTAAAGCAAACTAAATATGGCCTGAGAAGGACTCTGTACTTCTATATTGAGTCCTTGTGGACGAACTGCAACCTAACTTAATAGGTAGGCATGGTAGAAAACCTAACTTAGGAGTGTGCGCCTGTAAAAATAGTTAAGTCTTGGCCAAGCCCAGCAGCCATACTTCAACCACTCATATACTACTGAGTGTTCAAACTCTTCAAATAAGGCCAATGCTGAGCTGTAACCAATCCACTTATTTCTGTACCTCACTTCCCTTTTTTCGTCTATAAATTTGTTCTGACCATGAGGTATCCCTGGAGTCTCCCTGAATCTGCTGTGATCCTGGGGGCTGCCCGATTCACAAATCGGTCATTGTTCAATTAAACTCCTTTAAATTTAATTCAGCTAAAGTTTTCCTTTTAACACACCCCACCCCACCGCCACACAGATTACAGCAACTTACATTCTTATCTAAAACATCTGAGAGTGCCTGCTCCCTCAACCCCTTGCCAACAGCAGTATGCATGCCAAACCACTGTGTGAAATTGGTATCTTTGTATAGTTTGGTTTATATTTCTCTTATTATGAGTGAAGTTGAGCATCTTCTCATATATTTGAGCCATTTTTTTTTTTCTGTGAAACATCCTTTTATGTCTTTTGCTCACTGTTTTCCTACTGGGTTATTGGAATTTTTTATTAAAAGAGCAATGTTAAAAATATCAGTTCTTGCAAGTATGTTCTCTTCATCTGTCATTTGTCTTTTGCATTTTTCCTATTGTGGGTTTTACATGTAGATCATGATGGTGCTGCTGCCGCTGCTGCTGATCTAGTAGAGGTTATCAATCTTTTTCCTTATGGATTGGGGCTTTATTTTTCATATATAAATTTTTACATATATAGTTTATATGCAAATTTATCTTACATATATAAAATTTTCCTATATATTTATCTACATGCAATTCTTCCACAGTACCTTCTAAAGACTTGATTTCAGTTTTTTACCTTAAATCTATGATCAATCTGTAAATTTTGTGGTATAAGTTGTGAGGTTAAGATCTTATTTTATTTCTCCAGATAGCTACTCAGCTATCCTAGTACCATTAACGGAATTCTCCCGGGATCATTTGACTCCAGCAGTCATTTCTCATTCAGTACCAATACACATAGTTGTAATGTGGAAGTGTAAATGAAACACATGGAAAACACACAATGGTGTATTAAGCAATTGGCTGAGATTTTTGAGCCCCAGGAAGTAGACCTGAATTTATCTGACTTGGTTGAATTTATCAAGTAGTTTTGTTTCTCTACATCCATTATCAGCCTCTTCCAATACAGTCATCTTCTCCCTGTCTGCAGGTTCTGCATGGCAGATTCAACCAACTGCAGATTGAAAATATCCGGGAAAAAAATGATTAAAAAACAATAATTCAACAAAAACACAAATTAAAAATAATATAATGTAAGAATTATTTACACAGCATTTTAAATGGCATTAGGTATTAAGCAATGTAGGCTGGGCACGGTGACTCACAATTGTATTCCCAGCACTTTGGGAGACCGAGGTAGGTGGATCATTTGAGAGTAGGAGTTCAGGACCAGCCTAGCCAACATGCTGAAACCTCATCTCTCTTAAAAATACAAAAATTAGCTGGGTGTGGTGGTTCATCCCTGTAATCCCAGCTACTTGGAAGGCTGAGGCAAGAGAATCGCTTGAGCCTGGGAGGTGGAGATTGCAGTGAGCCAAGATCGCACCACTACACTCCAGTCTGGCCAACAGACTGAGACTCTGTCAAAAACAAACAAACAAACAAACAAACAAAAACCCCAAAGGCAATCTAGATATGATTTAAAAGGCAATCTAGATATGATTTAAAATATATGGGAGGATGTGCATACTTGCGTACTTTTATATAAGGGACTTAAACATCTACAGATTTTGGGTTGGAAGGGGAGGTTCTGGAACAAATTCCTTGCTGATATAGAGGGATGACTGTATATATATTTTACACACATTGCCAAATTGATCTTTCTAAAACACAAATAGGATTATGTTTCTATTTAAAATTTGTCATTAGCTCCACAACACAAAGTCTAGATTCATAATATAGTATTCTCCTTCTTATACAAATGTTCTAGACACTTGTTAGATTATCCCCCAATATGCATTTTTCAGTTTAAATTTTATCAAACTTAATTATATACCATATTGTTCCAGGAAGAATATATGCTCCATGAGAGAAAGGACAGAAGCTTCACATAGCAGGTTTGCATATACAGTAGGTAGGTGTATTGTTAGTCTGTTTTCATGCTGTTAAAGACATACCTGAGACTAGGCAATTTACAAAAAAAAAAGAGGTTTATTGGACTTATGGTTCCCCATGGCTGGGGCAGCCTCACAATCATGGTAGAAGGCAAAGGGGAGCAAGTCACATCTTATGTGGATGGCAGCAGGCAAAAAAAGAGAGCTTGGGCAGGGCAACTCCTATTTTTAAAGCCATCAGAGCTCATGAGACCCATTCACTATCACGAGAACCGCACAGGAAAGACCTACCCCATAATTCCCCCACTGAGTCCCTCCCATAACACCTGGTAATTATGGGAGCTACAGGGTGAGATTTGGGTGGGGACACAGAGCCAAACCATATCATTCAGCCTCTGGCCCCTCCCATATCTCATATCTTCACATTTCAAAATCAATCATGCCTTCCCAACAGTCCCCCAAAGTTTCAACTCATTTCAGCATTAACTCAAAAGTCCATAGTCCAAAGTCTTATCTGAGACACAGCAAGTCCCTTCCACCCATGAGCCTGTAAAATCAAAAGCAAGTTACTTCCTAGATACAATGAGAGTACAGGCATTGGGTACGTACAGCCATTCAAAATGGGAGAAATTGGCCAAAGTGGAGGGGCTACAGGCCCCATTTAAGTCCAAAATCCAGCAGGGCAGTCACATTTTACAGATCCAAAATGATCTTCTTTGACTCCATGTCTCACATCCAGGTCATGCTGATGCAATGGGTAGGTTCCCATAGTCTTGGGCAGATCCACCCCTGTGGCTTTGCAGGGCACAGCCTCCTTTCCATCTGCCTTCATGGGCTGGTATTTTCTGCAGCATTTCCAGGTGCACAGTGCAAGCTGCCGGTGGATCCACCATTCTGGAGTCTGGAGAATGGTGGCCCTCTCGTTACAGCTCTACTAGGCAGTACCTCAGTAGGAGTCTGTGTGAGGGTGCCCACTCCACATTTCCCTTCTGCACTGCCCTAGCAGGGGTTCTCCATGAAAGCCCTGCCCCTGCGGCAAACTTCTACCTGGACATCCAGGTGTTTCCATAATTCCTCTGAAATCCATACTTCCTCTGAAATCCCAAACCCCAAATCTTGACTTCCATGCACTGGCAGTCTCAACATGACATGGAAGCTGCCAAGGCTTAAGGCTTGCACTCTCTGAACCCTTGGCCCAAGCTCTATGTTGGCCACTTTCAACCATGACTGGAGTGGCTGGGACACCGGGCACCAAGTGCCTAGGCTGCACACAGCACAGGGATCCAGGACCCCACGCATGAAACCACTTTTTCCTCCTAGGCCTCCAGGCCTGTGATGGGAGGGACTGCCATGAAGAGCTCCAAAATGCCTTGGAGACGTTTTCCCCATTGTACTGGGGATTAACATTAGGCTCCTCCTCATGCAAATTTCTGCGGTCAAGCTTAAATTTCTCCTCAGAAAATGGGATTTTCTTTCCTATTGCATTGCCAGGTTGCAAATTTTCCAAGTTATTATGTTCTGTTTCCTTTTTGAAACTGAATGTCTTTAACAGCACCCAACTTACCTCTTAAATGCTTTACTGCTTAGAAATTTCTCCCACCAGACACCCTAAATCATCTCTCTCAAGTTCAAAGTTCCACAAATCTCTAGGGCAGGGGCAAAATGCCACCAGTCTCTTTGCTAAAACATAACAAGAGTCACCTTTGCTCCAGTTCCCAACAAGTTCCTCATCTCCATCTGAGACCACCTGAGCCTGGATTACATAGCCCATATCATTATCAGCATTTTGGTCAAAGCCATTCAACAAGTCTCTAGGAATTTCCAAACTTTCCCACATTCTCCTTTCTTCTTCTGAGCCCTCCAAATTGTTCCAACTCCTGCCTGTTACCTAGTTCCAAAGTCACTTCCATATTTTCAGGTATCTTTTCAGCCGGTCCACACTCCCGTTACCAACTTACTGTACTAGTCAATTTTCATGTTCCTGACAAAGACATACCCAAGAGTAGGTAACTTATTAAAGAAAGAAGTTTATTGAACTTACATTTCCACATGGCTGGGGAGGCCTCACAATCATGGCAGAAGGCAAGGGGGAGCAAGTCACAGCTTATGTGACTTGGCAGCAAGCAAAAAAACAGAGCTTGGGCAGGGCAACTCCTATTTTTTAAACCATCAGATCTCGTGAGACCCATTCACTATCATGAGAACAGCACAGGAAAGACCTGCCCCATAATTTAATCATCTCCTACCAGGTCCTTCCCACAATACCTGGGAATTATGGGAGCTATGAGATTTGGGTAGAAACACAGAGCCAAACCATATCAGTAGGTATTAAAAGACACTTTGTTGAAGTAAAGTTAGTTTTTTTATAAACAACTCATCCAATGCCTTCTAGTGAGATTCTCAGAAAAATCTGTCTAAACATTAAGTTCTATAACTGCAGAAAGTAGTAAGCACACCTGCCTCCTACCCATCTTAGGAGGAAGAATATTGGCTAAAATATGTAGAACCTTGTACTGTTAAGGTATCAGAATTTCCAAAATCATACACAGAGACTAAAAAGGAAAGGCTCGTCCCTTAGATTTAAACTTTTAATATAGCATACTTAGACTGATAACATTTCTCTGTAGACATTATCAGTAGCCCAACCGTTTGCTGAATAACCACAGAAATGTAGCAACTATACGTCGGATGTTCCGCACTTAGAATCTGCACTTAACTTTCCAGACTGCTGCTTCCAGGCAATCTCCAAAGGATGGTACCCTGTATTCTGTCCATAGGTTTGCCAGACATCATTCTTTCTTTAGAAGAAGAGGTGAGGAATACAGAAACATTTCATCTTTTTTTTTTTAATCTGTGAACAGTTTTAACTGAATGACAGTAAACCACGGAAACCCGTTGCTCTAGGACAGATGGCCACATGGTCTCTGCCAGCACGCCCGAGAGCACATGTTATTGCCAAGGAACACAGGCTGCAGGGGAAGTTCATGTGCTGTGTTTCCAGCAACTCCCACTCAAAGAGCTGTCACCTTTTTGGTCTACGTCTTAGTTTCCATTCTAGCCACAGCTGCCGGTTAGTGAATAACTTCACAATTCATCAAATTCACTTGATGTTCACCTCCTCCTAGTAAGATAGAAAATGCTCCAATGATTGAACTAATATTCTGTGTTTATTTCAATTGCCACCTGGCATCAGACTCAACTGACATATGTGGGAAAACCATCAGGCCAGAGGGGCTCCACGCAAGCTTGATTTTTGCCATAACAAAAACATGAAGTCAAATCATGGGTTTTCTAGAGGGAAAAGGGCAAGCGGAAAAGAAGATGTGCAAAATTGTTTTGCTGCCTTCTTCATAATTTACCTTTAAAATGATGCTAAAACACAAAGTTTAAATCCTCCATTTTTAGACATTAACTCTTCATTTTTATCAGATCACATTATTCCCCTGGTTAAAACTCTTCAATAATTTCCCATTGGAATTAGAATAAAATGCAAAATCCTCACTGTGACTGCATTCCTCTAAATGATTGACCTCATTTTGAGCCCTTCTTCCCCTGTTTTGTCTATCCTAGCAATGCTGGTTTTCATTCTTTTGCTCAAATATTCTAAAGGCATCTGGTGTTCCCTCTGCTTCCAGCACCTGCTCCTTGCCCTTCTGTAATTTTTCTTACAACTCAGAACTCAGCTCAAATGTAATTTCATCTTTCTTTGATGACCCTGTCTAAAACCATTTTTGTTCTCAGCCCCTACTTGGTCTCCACCTCTTTTTTCATATTTCATGTCACTAATGGCACTGGTCTCTCTCTCACACACACACACACACACACACACACACGAATGTAAGCTATACAAAAGCAAAAACCTTATCTTTCTTTTTAATAACAGCAATAGGCAGATAGTGGATATTCAATAAATATCAAACTAAGTCAATGCACCCAGTAACAAATTTTAATATTCCCTTTAAACAAACATTATTTCCAATAAATGGAAATGGATAAGCACAGGATAACGATACCTTTAAGAAGAAGTGAACTGCTAGGTACAAAAACACAGATCCTGATGGATGAAGCTAAAGCAGCCACGGCAGCACTGGGCCAAGTGGTTCCCTTCCCTCTTCACCTTCTTTTGCACTCCCTTTTGGAAAGCTCATAACCAAAAGACACGTGTGAGAAACAAAATGCAATACCTGAATTACATATTTTTAAAATGTGTTTAAAATATTAAAACTTAATTTTAAAATATGTCAGCATGTCATTGCTTTAAGAGTAAATAAAAACAACCCGTATTTCAAAACTCAGGAGACATTTCTATTCTAATAACAATCCTATCATGTTCCTATTGTAAAGCATTTCAAACCATACCACTATTTTCAGTTCCAGGGCTGAAAATAGAGTTCTGTTCTTTCTAATGTTTCTGGTTTCCATGATTTCAAAAGTGGATTAGTTTTTTTCTCAAATTAAATGTAACAGGTCAGTGAGCCTTTAATGTAGTCCTGGAGATGCCAGAAAGAAAATAGAAATAGACACGTTATTAATGACTGAAAATTAGTTCACTCTGTCTGCGTGAGAAACTTCTCTCACACTTCAAACACTCAAACCCATCTTCACATCAGAGTGATAAACCATGGAGTGATTGCTGAAAACATTAGGAAGCATCACATCAACAAGCAGTTCATTGAAGAAGCCGCCACAATATTCTCCGTGGGTCCCTGATGATTTCTCTCCGGAATGGGGATGGTTAGTTTTAAAAAACACAGCATTCTGTCTTCCTTCCTCTCATATGTGTGTCTATGTATTGATGATGACTTCTTGGTACACACAAGAATAAGGACTCAAAGAGATGGCAGAGTAAATCACCAAAAGAGTGCTGGGTGTGAAATCAGGAGACACAGGTTCAAATTTGGCTCTACTAATGATTAGATGAGTAGCCCAGAATGAGTGATTTAACTGCGCTAAAACTAGTCTCTTTCTACAGATATATTATGAAGAGTTCTAAAGAAAATAAAATAAAAGTAAACTACCTAACATAGTCTTGTAAACATATTGTCAACAAGAGGCTCCTTTCTCTTTTTTCCCCCTTTCTTTCCATGTCTTCTTCAAAAAATAGATTCTATGGAGTTAATGTAAAATTGGGGATTTAAAACAATATGTGGAAAATGAATAGAATTTTAGAAATTGGTGTTGAACAGTTAGAGCTGTACTTCTTAAATTCAATTATCTGCTTTTACCTAAGTAGAAAATAAATGTCATATCTTAAAATTATAGTTGTTTTTTCTTACTTTTTTGTTCGTTTGTTTTTTGAGGCAGAGACTCACTCTATTGCCCAGGCTGGAGTGCAATGGCATGATCTTGGCTCACTGCAACCTCCGCCTCCTCCGTTCAAGCAATTCTCCTGCCTCAGCCTCCCGAGTAGCTGGGATTGCAGGTGCCCTCCTCCATGTCAGGCTAATTTTTGTAGTTTTAGGAGATATGAGGTTTCACCATGTTAGTCAGGCTGGTCTTGAACTCCTGCCTTCAGGTGATCTATCTGCCTCAGCCTCCAAAGTGCTGGGATTGCAAGTGTGAGCCACTGCACCCAGACTTTATTTATTTGCTTATTTATTGTTGAGACAATCTCGCTCTGTCACCCAAGTTGGAGTGCAGTGGTGCGATCTCGGCTCACTGCAACCTCTGCCTCCTGGGTTCTAGTGATTCTCCTGCCTCAGCCTCCCGAGTAGCTGGGATTACATGAAGCCTGGCTAATTTTTGTACTTTTAGTAAAGATGAGGTTTTGCCATGTTCGCCAGGCTTGTCTCAAACTCCTTACCTCAGGTGATCTGCCTTCCTTGGCCTCCCAAAGTGCTAGGATCACAGGCACTAGCCACCATGCCCAACCTTTTCTTACTTTTGGCTACATTTTTTTTCTTATAGCACATTTAGTACATTTCCAATGAGTATAAGTGGGAATTTTTTCCAAAACTCTGATAATATTTATTTGTGGCCCTTTAGCCAGTTGAGGACACAGTGAAAAGATGGCTGTCCATGAACCAGTGAATAGGCCCTCACCAGATGCTAAATTTGTTCGCATTTTGATCTTGGACTTCCCAGCTCTAGGACTATGAAAAATAAAAATCTGTTGTTTATAAGCAAAAAATAAAAATAAAAAATTGAATCCTCTATGTATTTTTACCTTTGTATTATTTCAGCAAATACTGAAAGAACATGACTGTAGGGCCCAAGCTGTATCACAATCTGGAGACCATAAGGTCCCTGTTCTTAACTAGATCCTGGTCCAGTCATAAAAAGGATTCATAGATCAACAGTTTCATCACAATGAGGTGAACATTATAAATAAAGGTATGCAACAGTGATATTGAAGAACATAGAGCATGTAACTTTGCTCAAGTGCAGAGGGGAAGATTTAGAAATCTTCCTGAGATGGAATGACTTTTGAGTTAGGGTTAGAAGATGGAAATAAACATCTAAAGCTCAGAAGAAAGGTAGAAGTTTGAAATACGTACTTGGAGTCCTCAGTGTTCTAGAGGCAAGAGTATGGATAAGGTTGCTCAAGATCAGTGCGTAGAAAGAGAAGAAAAATAACCCCGGGTTAGATTATTTGTTTATTAGGCAACTTTTCCTGTTGTAACAAATAACTCTAAGATACTTGTAACTCACAGAAAAAGGAACTTCTTTCTTGCTTACTCACTTTGTAATGAAGCCTGTGGTTGACCTGACTCTGTTGGTCATTACTGGGCTGGGCTGGTCTTGGTTGGGCCCCACGTTTTTTGTTTCTGTTTTTGTTTTGTGACAGAATCTCACTCTGTTGCCCAGGCTGGAGTGCAGTGGCATGATCTTGGCTCACTGCAACCTCTGCCTCCCAGGCTCAAGCGATTCTCTTGCCTCAGCCTCCCAAGTAGCTGGGATTATAGGCGCTCACCACTGCGCCCAGCTGATTTTTGTATTTTTAGTAGAGATGGGATTTTACCACGTTGGCCAGGTTGGTCATCAACTCCTGACCTCAGGTTATCTGCTCGCCTCGGCCTCCCAAAGTGCTGGGATTACAGGCGTGAGCCACCGCACCCAGTCCCCAATGTATTTTCTCATTTCAGGACCCAGAGTAAAGAAGAATCCATAATCTTAAAAAGGCAAGGTTAGAAGGAAGACAGCCATAGTCAAATAACACAAACACAGTTAATCTGTTCAGATATGGCAAATGTCACAAAGGTATGTCACATGCTGAAAGTCACAGAGGCAGAGGGTAGTGAACACAAATAAGCAGGACAATCACACGCAATGGGCGAAAATATAAAATCCTGTAAAGAGGAGAATCACTGGAAACAATAACTCTTTTAAAAACATTTTCAAATCTACCTTTACTTATGCTTATTTTCATTTCTGAAACTTTCCTTTTAGTTTTGTTTATTAACAATTCTGATTAGCCCTGACAGTGAGCATAGTGCTTCTGATCTACTTTAAAAAAAATGGATGCATATTTGTACATACTTATGGGGTGCATGTGATGTTTGTTACATTCATAGAACATGTAATGATCATGTCAGAGTATTTAAGATATTCATCATCTTGAGCATTTATCATTTCACTTGTCAGGAACATTTCAAGTTCTCTATTCTATTTTGAAATATACGAAACATTGTTAACTATAGTCGCCCTACTCTGTTATTGAACATTAGAACTTATTCCTTATATCTAACTGTATCTTTGTACCCATTGGCCAAACTCTCTTTATCTCCACAACACACACTCCCTTTCCAGCCTCTGGTAACTAACATTCTGTCTGCCTCCCCAAGACCAACTTTTGTAGCTCCCATATAGGAGTGAGAACAAGTGATATTTGTCTTTCTGTGCCTTGTCTATTTCACTTAACATAAGGACCTTCAGTTCCATTCATGTTGCTGCAAATGACAGGTTTTCATTCTTTTTTATGACTGAATAGTATTTCATTGGGTATATATACCATATTTCATTGATGTATTCATTCATTAATGGACACTTAGGTTGATTTCATAGCTTTGTTATTGTGAATCATGCTGCAACAAACATAGAGGTGCAGATATTCCTTTGATATACTGATTTTCTTTCCTCTGGAATAAATACCCAGTGGTGGTATTGCCAACTCATATGGTAGTTCAATTTTTAGTTATTTGAAAAATCTCAATATCAATTTTCACAATGTCTGTGGTAATTTACCTTCTCACCAAAAGTATATAAAGTTCCCTTTTCTCTATATCCATACCAGCATCTATCACCAATCTACTTTTTAGTGTCTCATCCTTAAATACCAACAGACAACCAAGGATCATCAGACTCTGAAGTCTAACACATTTTTTAAAAGAACAAACACAGATAAGAAAAAAGGAACTCAAAGGAAATAAAATGCCAGTATTAGAAAACTAAAAAAAAAAAAAAAAAAAAAAAAAAAAAAAAAAAAAAAAAATCAAAGAGAAGATACCCTATTTACAAAAGAATGGGTGATTTACAGACAAGAAAAAAAAACATTCAGGAGAAAAAAAGAGCTCTTAAGAACAGGTGTTCTGTAAATATTTGCTGAAATAATCTGAAGGTAAAAGTATATATTAAACACAAAAATAAATATTATCACTACTTTGAAAAAATTCTCGTATGCACATGTTGTTAAATAATAAAAACTCAGGAATAGACGGATTTACCTCAACTTGATAAAGTACATTTAGAAAAAAACTTGAAACTAAAATTATACTTAATGGATAAAGACTAAATGCTTTCCCCCTAAGTCTTAGAACAAGGAAAGGATGTCCACTCTCATCACTCTTAACAATGCTAAGAAGTTACAGCCAGCACAATAAAGAATATAGAGAATAAAATCATATAGATAAGAAAGCAAGAAGTAAAATGGTTCGTCTTCTACATGACATGTTGGTTTATGTAGAAAATGTTAAGGAATCTATGAAAGTATCCCACAAATAATAAGTGAGTTCCACAAGGTAACAAAATATATAAGACAGAAAAATCAACTTTATTCCTATATACGATCAGTAACCAAATATATAAGACAGAAAAATCAACTTTATTCCTATATACTATCAGAGAACACACAAACTCTGATATTAAATATACAATACTATTTAAAATCTCTCAAAAAATTTTATTTGGGTGTAAATCTAAGAGAACATTTACAGGGTTTACATGCTTAACACCACAAAATACTTATAAAAGAAATAAAGTAAAATCTAAATAAATGGAGATACATGCCATTTTCATCAATTGGAAGACTCAACATAGTAAAGATGTCAAATCTCCTGGAGTTGATTACAGGTTCAGTATAATTCCTACCAAGATCAAAGCAACATTTTTGCCTATATAGACATTATTATAAATTTACATATATGAAAGGCAAAAATAAACTAGAATATCTGAAACAAGGTTGAAAAAGAAAAATAAAATGTGAGGAATCTGTCTACTTAATTTCAAGACATATTGTATAGTGACAGTGATCAGACTGTGGCATTGGCAGGGGGGTAGATATATAGATCAATTGAATGCAGGAATAGATCCACACAATTGCTGAACTGAATTTTTGACAAAAGTAAAATAGTAATTCAATGGAGGAAAGATAGTCTTTTCAGCAAATGGTGCCGCAGAAATTGGACCTCTGTTGGTGGGGAAAAATACTTGACCATTGTGTACTGTTCGTTGATGGTATTGTTGAATTCATTCATGTTATTAGTGATTTTCGTGTAACCATTCTATTCTATCAGTTGAAGGAGTGTAATTATAGACTTCTCTTTTTCTTTTTTCAAGTCTATCCATTTTTTCTTCACACATTTTGTAGCTCTGTTGTTGCAGGATTGTTATGTCTTCATGGTGGGTTGACCCTTTAATCATTATGTAATGTCCCTCTATGTCTCCAGTCATTTTCTTTGTGCTGAAGCCTGCTCTGTCTGATATTAACACAGCCATTCCTACTTTTTGTTTGCATAAACCTTTTTTCATTTTTTTTCATTCAACCCGTGTATACCATTATATTTGAGGTGAATTTCTCATAGTCAGCATATAGTTGAATCATATTTTATAATGCACTGTTTATGTTTTTTAATTGGTATATTTAGACTATTTAAATTTAATGTAATTATTGACCGGTTAGGGCTTACAGCTGACATTTTAATTTTGTTTTCTGTTTGTTCTGTCTAGTTTTTGTTTCTCTGTTTAATTTTTCCTGCTTTCCTATAGGCTACTTGAAAATCTATCATGGTATTTAAGAGATGTTCTTTGAATAACTTTTTCATGATTACTCTGGGTATTACCTTATGCATACATAACTTATCACAGTCTATTGGTATCACAATTTCACCAGTTTCAGTGAAGTATAAAAAGCTGTTCCTGATTTA
>NW_012108264.1:649811-650526 GCF_000951045.1 Mandrillus leucophaeus | reverse complement strand
TTCTCTAATTGTTAATATCTATTCCATTGTTGCATCTTTTTATCTATCTTATCTTTATATCATTTTTTTATCCTGCACTTCGTATCTGCTGATGTCCTTCTATTATAGTTCATTTCCTCCTATGACTTGTAGTTTTTGAATGAGTTTTTATCTTCAACTTGAATATATTTTTTCCTGTGTGTGTCCCTTTCCTTCTGTATTGCAGAAGCCCTAAAGAGCTGTTTTCTTTTGCTTCTATTGGGCACCTTTGAGAATTCACTTGTCCAAGATCAGTATTTACATTTCTAATTTATCAGCTTAGAATTCATGCCTGTATACAGAGTGTGAATTGGTATTCCATACCTAGGCATGGCATAAGCTTTCAGTTTCAGTTCTTAATTGGATTTTTTTTTCCCAAAACATAAAGGAAAGACATGCTTCTTTGTTAATTCTTAGTACTTACGATGTTTTCCTACCTATTTGACAAACAGGGCAGTTCTTAAGGGGTGTCAGGTTTTTGCTGGTGTCTGGTTTCAGCGATCAGCCTCACAGCAGTGCCCACTCTCCTTTATACCCCTCTCCTTTATAGCCATATATCTTATTCTGAGTGGACATTAAAATCTCAGCCACTGTTCGCTAAGACCTATATCTATTTGCATGCCTTTGGGTCCAGCTTGATGTCTTTTATTAGTCTAGGTGTAAATTATTTCTGGTACCTCAAAATTACAGTAATGTG
>NW_012108264.1:643957-648541 GCF_000951045.1 Mandrillus leucophaeus | reverse complement strand
AAAAAAAAAAAAAAAAAAAAAAAAAAAAAATCAAAGAGAAGATACCCTATTTACAAAAGAATGGGTGATTTACAGACAAGAAAAAAAAACATTCAGGAGAAAAAAAGAGCTCTTAAGAACAGGTGTTCTGTAAATATTTGCTGAAATAATCTGAAGGTAAAAGTATATATTAAACACAAAAATAAATATTATCACTACTTTGAAAAAATTCTCGTATGCACATGTTGTTAAATAATAAAAACTCAGGAATAGACGGATTTACCTCAACTTGATAAAGTACATTTAGAAAAAAACTTGAAACTAAAATTATACTTAATGGATAAAGACTAAATGCTTTCCCCCTAAGTCTTAGAACAAGGAAAGGATGTCCACTCTCATCACTCTTAACAATGCTAAGAAGTTACAGCCAGCACAATAAAGAATATAGAGAATAAAATCATATAGATAAGAAAGCAAGAAGTAAAATGGTTCGTCTTCTACATGACATGTTGGTTTATGTAGAAAATGTTAAGGAATCTATGAAAGTATCCCACAAATAATAAGTGAGTTCCACAAGGTAACAAAATATATAAGACAGAAAAATCAACTTTATTCCTATATACGATCAGTAACCAAATATATAAGACAGAAAAATCAACTTTATTCCTATATACTATCAGAGAACACACAAACTCTGATATTAAATATACAATACTATTTAAAATCTCTCAAAAAATTTTATTTGGGTGTAAATCTAAGAGAACATTTACAGGGTTTACATGCTTAACACCACAAAATACTTATAAAAGAAATAAAGTAAAATCTAAATAAATGGAGATACATGCCATTTTCATCAATTGGAAGACTCAACATAGTAAAGATGTCAAATCTCCTGGAGTTGATTACAGGTTCAGTATAATTCCTACCAAGATCAAAGCAACATTTTTGCCTATATAGACATTATTATAAATTTACATATATGAAAGGCAAAAATAAACTAGAATATCTGAAACAAGGTTGAAAAAGAAAAATAAAATGTGAGGAATCTGTCTACTTAATTTCAAGACATATTGTATAGTGACAGTGATCAGACTGTGGCATTGGCAGGGGGGTAGATATATAGATCAATTGAATGCAGGAATAGATCCACACAATTGCTGAACTGAATTTTTGACAAAAGTAAAATAGTAATTCAATGGAGGAAAGATAGTCTTTTCAGCAAATGGTGCCGCAGAAATTGGACCTCTGTTGGTGGGGAAAAATACTTGACCATTGTGTACTGTTCGTTGATGGTATTGTTGAATTCATTCATGTTATTAGTGATTTTCGTGTAACCATTCTATTCTATCAGTTGAAGGAGTGTAATTATAGACTTCTCTTTTTCTTTTTTCAAGTCTATCCATTTTTTCTTCACACATTTTGTAGCTCTGTTGTTGCAGGATTGTTATGTCTTCATGGTGGGTTGACCCTTTAATCATTATGTAATGTCCCTCTATGTCTCCAGTCATTTTCTTTGTGCTGAAGCCTGCTCTGTCTGATATTAACACAGCCATTCCTACTTTTTGTTTGCATAAACCTTTTTTCATTTTTTTTCATTCAACCCGTGTATACCATTATATTTGAGGTGAATTTCTCATAGTCAGCATATAGTTGAATCATATTTTATAATGCACTGTTTATGTTTTTTAATTGGTATATTTAGACTATTTAAATTTAATGTAATTATTGACCGGTTAGGGCTTACAGCTGACATTTTAATTTTGTTTTCTGTTTGTTCTGTCTAGTTTTTGTTTCTCTGTTTAATTTTTCCTGCTTTCCTATAGGCTACTTGAAAATCTATCATGGTATTTAAGAGATGTTCTTTGAATAACTTTTTCATGATTACTCTGGGTATTACCTTATGCATACATAACTTATCACAGTCTATTGGTATCACAATTTCACCAGTTTCAGTGAAGTATAAAAAGCTGTTCCTGATTTATACTCCTTTATTCCCCCTAAATGTTTCTCCATATACATTTATAACCACATCAAACACTGTTATAATTTTCACTTCAACCATCAATCACAGAGAAAATTCAAGAGGAGAAGGAAAATGTATTTATTCATATATTTACTCTTTCTATTGTTCTTTTCTCATCTTGATCTTCCTTATCTTCTTTCTTTTACTATTTTCCTTCCTTTTCAGAAAATTTCTTTTAGCCATTCTTTTTAGGTGAGGCCTGTTGGTGACAAAATTTCTTAGTTTCCCTTCACATGAGAATGACTTTATTTTTCTGTCATTTCTGAAGTATATTTTCACTGGATATAGGATTCTGGGTTGACAGTCCTTTACTTTCAGCACTTGAAAAATGTCACACTACTACTTTCTGGCCTCTGTGATTTCTAATGAGAAATAGGATAGGTTGTCACTTGAATGTTTTCCCCCCAGATAAGTAAGGTGTATTTCTCTTTAACCATTGCTTTTAAGATTATTTTTTTCTTTGTCTTTAGTTTTCTGAAGTTTGACTATGATATGTTTTGATGTAAATTTATTTAGGTTTATCCTGTTTGGATTTGCTTAGTTTTTTGACTCTGCAGATTAATATCTTCTGCCACATTCGAGAAATTTTAGACATCATTTCTTTGAGTACTTTTCAACCCCAACTGTTTCTCTTCTCATTTCAGAGCTCTGATAAAATAAATATTAGATATTTTGTTATACTCCCATAGGTACCTGAGGCTGTGTTGTGGTGTGTGTGTGTGTGTGTGTTTTTTCCCAGTCTATTTTCTATTGTTCAGATGAGATTATTTCTGTTGTTCCATCTTCCAGTTCACTAGTTCTTTCCTCCATTCTGCTGCTGAGCACGTCCACTGGTTTTTTTCTTTTTAGGTATTATATTTTTAGTACTAAAATTATCATCTGGTTATTTTTTATATTTCCTTTTTTTTGGCTGAGACTTTGATTTTTTTCACTTATTTCAAGTGTATCTGTATTTGCTTGTAATGCATCTTTTATGATGACTACTTTAAAATCTTTGCCAGATAATTCTAACATCTTTTTCATGTCTGTGTTGGCATTCTTTGTTGTTGGTTCAGTTTGAAATCTTTCTGTTTTTAGTATAACAACCGATTTTTTAAAATTGAAATCTGGAGCTTTGGGGTACTATGTAATGAAACTGTGAGTCTTACTTAAACCTTCTGTTTTATCTTGCTTTCTCTGACATGGCTCTAATAAACAAGTGGTAGGCACTGCCTCACTACTGTCAGATGCTTGCAGAAGTCCGGATTTCCTACTTAGCTTCCATTGACTTGGGGCAGAGGTAAGCACTTTGTTTAAGGTTACTGCTTCATAGAGTGGGAGTTCTAGTTCCTCAGGAGGCTTCCACTGCATGATAGTGAGGAGGAGGATGACTTTAGTACTATTTTGGGGTGTTAAAAACCCAGATTCTCCAGTAGTTCTCTCTGACATAATCCCAACAGTGATTGGGAGGGATATCTCATTACTGCTGGCAGTGGTGGGAATTTAGTTTCCCCATTTGGGCTCCACTGACATTATAAAAAGGTGAGGGTTTATTAACTGAGGATAAAAGTTCCAACTCAGACTTCTCTAATACAACCCAGATGAGTGATTAAGGTACCTCAGTTTACCCTGGTAAGGATGGAAGTCTAGGATCTTTATGAGCCCTTTACATGTGGGGTAGGGATATAGACAGTTTTACTATGCGGTGTTTGCTGGAGTAGAGTTGTTATTGTCCAAAAGTTTTATATTTGGTAGTCTCCCCCCTTTCCTCATCCTTTGACTATAGAAAGCAAGCTTTTGTTGAAGTTTTTTTTGTCTGTGATCATTGATATTTGCAGGTTGCTGATTTCTTCAGCCTTAAGTCTGGGATACAGAAGGTGAAAAGAAAGGACTCCTAGGGAATTTACCATCAAGTAATTCCTCAAGTTCCAAAGGATCCAAGCTCATCTGCTTTCTTCTCTCTACCTTTCAGAATTGTACTATGACATAATCCAGAGTGTTTAGTTCATACTTAGGTATAAGAGTAGGAAAGTGCACTGTATTAGTTTGTTTTCGTGCTGCTGATAAAGACATGCCTGAGACTGGGTAATTTATAAGGAAAAAGAGGTTTAAAAGACTCACGGTTCCACATGACTGAAAAGACCTCACAATCATGGTGGAAGGTGAAAGGCACATCTTACATGGCAGCAGGCAAGAGAGAAATGAGAGCCAAGTGAAAGGGATTTCCCCTTGTAAACCATCAGATCTGATGAGACTTATTCACTACCATGAGAACAGTATGAGAGAAACCGCCCCCATGATTCAATTATCTCCCACCAGGTCCCTCCTACAACATGTGGGAATTATGGGAGCTACAATTCAAGATGAGATAGGGGTGGGGACACAGCCAAACTATATCATACATCTACTCCACCTTTTAAGAAGTAGAAGTCTCTGTTGAGTTTTTAATTTCAGTTATTATTATTTTTCTCTTCCAACATTTTTTATTCATTTTCTCTAATTGTTAATATCTATTCCATTGTTGCATCTTTTTATCTATCTTATCTTTATATCATTTTTTTATCCTGCACTTCGTATCTGCTGATGTCCTTCTATTATAGTTC
>NW_012108264.1:500175-643267 GCF_000951045.1 Mandrillus leucophaeus | reverse complement strand
GTCATGATGGTGAAATTAGAATCTTGTCATTGATTTAACAAAACTAGAAATTACTTAGAAAATGATTTTACTTTTCATTCAGGGCAATACCCTTCCACCCACCCACTTACCCCACCCCCAACCCCACTTAAGAGATGAGATAACTAAGGCTCACTGAGATCAAATGAGATCAAATGGCAAGAGCCCGTGTGAGGGTTTTCCCCACTCCTTATCGCAGAACTGCTCTGTTTCATCCTGTGTTCTGCCAGTGCTTGTTTGGCTAAAAGATTATTTCCCCATTTTTCTTCTAAAAGAGCTCCAATGAAAGGATCTAGATGCCGAGCCTCTTGGTTCCAGGCGGCATGGTGTTGGAAGGCACCACCAACAGCTATCCAGGCACTGGTATCTCCCTTGAGGGTCTCTGGCTGGATCAATCAAAAAACCACCCCTGAAACACAGATTTCATTTCATGTTTCCCCACAGGACACGATTTGTCAAACAGCCCCCAGGCCAATGAGAGACCCCAGACTCCTGAGTCATTAAGCCTTTCCAGAGCCAAACAGATGTCACATTGAGCCTGTTTTATTTTTTCTCATTCTCTATTGTTACCCTTGCCTTTCTTTTTATTGCTTTGTCTTTGTACCTCTCTTCATTACATTGTCTCATTATTACTGCTTTACTAAAGCAATCATCATTGAAATGCCTATCCAAACATCTATTAACATGCTTTCCGAATATACTGTTTTCCAAATGCTGCATATTATAAGGAAACAAATTTTTCATTATCAGCAAGAAATGTATCTGACCTAAAAACCAGAAAAGTCCACGGTTCAAGACATATGAAGAACTTACAGAAAATCAGAAAAAAAGAAATACTGTCAATTCACGGTACATTTGTTATCCTTACTACGGATCATCCTTAATAGCTTTAGATCAATACACAACTATGATGCTGATAAGATTTAGCTTTTAGGTTGTTATGATGTTATGTGACCAGCGATTATTCAGTCTAACTCCCTTATTTGGTAAATGAGGAAATAAAACTACAAAAGCAAGCAACAAGTTCTTCTATTTTGAAACTCAGTGATCAAGCCAATCCTCCATACTACCTTTAGATGTAATAAAATCTGCTTATAGCTTTCAGAATACAAGCTGAATTCACTGGAACATCGCTTATGTGAAAAACAGCTTCAAAGATTGTGTTCAGTGGTCCAAAGACCCAGTAATAACCAAATATTGATATACTGGGAATATTTAACCCTCAGTTCATATCTCAAAGTAAGTATTCCTTAATTACCTACCATGATGCAACTTACATTGAAAAAATTAACAGTATAATTTCGTAGTTATAAACACAGACTCTGGAGCCAGATTGCCTGAGTATGAACATTATTTTACTTCTTCAATACTTCTGTGACTTTCAGCAAGTCACTTATGCTCTGTGCTTGTTTCCTCATCTATAAAATCTGAATAGCAATAGTAATCACATGCAGGGTTGTTTTGAGGATCACATGAACTATACAGGTAGACTGCTTAGAAGAATTTCTGGAATGAAATACACACTATGTAAAGATTAGCTATCATAAAAGATTATTTTTTAATTGACTGCAATTACTCCTTTCTCTATCCCCAATGCCCATTACAAAGTGACTGTACAGCAACTCTCTGAAACCCAACCTAGCCTTGCTATTTGCTTTGGCTAGCAGAAGTAATAACTTGCCAACTTTGAGCCTACCCCTGAAGTGGCTGTCCGTGTTTCTGCACTCTCTCAGAATTTTTCACCATAGAAACAGGCTAGGGAAAACCTTTAGGAGGTTGGGAGATGACACAGACCAGAGCCAAGACTCCCCAAACTGAGGCCCCAGAAAGACCAGACAAGATAGACAAAACTGACATAAAACTGACTGCAGACGCATGAGGGAGCAACAGTCACCTAGCTGAGCCCAGCCTAAATTACTAACCACAGAATGGTGAGCTAAACAAATGGCTCTTATTCATATTTTATTTATTTTTTAGAGACAGGGATGCCATCATAGCTTACTGCAGTCTGGAAACTCTGTCTGGGTTCAGGTGATCCTCCTGCCTCTGTCTCTAAAGTAGCTGGGACTACAGGGGTGCACCACCACTGTAGCTAATTTTTTTCTTTTTATTTTTGTTACCAAGGCTGGTCTTCAGTTCCTGGCTTCAAGCAGTCTTCCAGCCTCAGGCTCTCAAAGTGTTTAGCTTACAGGTATAAGCCATCATTCATGGCCCCTCTTATTTTTAACTTTATGATGGTTTATTGTGCCACAATAGCAAACTGATATAAGTATTACTACTATAATATACATTTTAATGTTATCAAAAATTCTTTGATTCTTCTCTCAAGAAGATGGGGGAAGATGCTCCTTTAATATTCCTCCAATCAAGCAGGAGGATCTGTGCCCCTTCCTTTTGAATCTGGGTGGGCTTGTGACTGAGTAAGAGAACACACCATTAGTGATGATGTATGACCACCAGGTCAAAAAAAGACCAGGCAGTAGCCCCCCAATTCTCTCGGAACATGAACTCTAGGGGAAGTCAGACATCAAATAAGCTGCCTCACTATACTAAGGTCATTGTGCCGGAGAGGTCACATATAAGTGTTCTGTTCAATGGCTCCAGCTGAGCTCCCAGATGACAGTCAGTATTGACTCCCAGTCATGTCATTAAGCCATCTCATGCATCCAACCCAGTCAAGATTTCCAGGCCAGACATGGTAGCTCACACCTGCAATTCCAGCACTTTGGGAGGTGGAGGTGGAAGGATTGTTTGTGTTCAGGTGTTTGAGACTAGCCTGAGCAAGATGGTGAGACCCTGTCTCTACAAAAAATGAAAACTTAGCCAGACGTGGTGGCTCACGCCTGTGGTTCCAGTTACAGAGGTGACTGAGGTGAGAGAATCATTTGAATCCAGGAAGTCAAGGCTACAGTGAGCGCTGTTTGCACCACTGTACAGTGAGGCTCAAAGTTGGCAAGTTATTACTTCTGCTAGCCAAAGCAAGTAGAACAAGACCCTGACTCAAAAAAAAAAAAAAAAAAAAAAAAAAAAAGACTTCAGACGACACCAGCCCCAACTGAAATCTGACTACAACTTCACAGGAGATGCCAAGTAAAAATTATCAGTCAAATCTTTCTAGAATTCCTGACCCAGAAATCGGTCAGCAAAATTAAATGATTGCTTTAAGTTGCTAAGTGTTGGAGTAAGAATTTATGCAGCAACAGGAACCAGAACATCACTATGGTGTGACTGATTCCTATTAGAAAAATCAAGTGGTGTTTGGAGGATGTACTTTCCCATTAGAAAATTCAAAAATCAAAATGATCCCTCAAAATACTCAGAAATAAATGCAGGTTTATCAACAATACATGAAGCTGGAAAATTACCTGGTCCTTTACCCACGAGCTCACCATTCCCTGACAGTTCCTACTGCTAAATTCTAAGAAAGTTACTTTGAACAGCAGAAGGTACCTCCTTCTTTTGAAAACAATCAAGATTTAGAATTATGAATACTCTTCCCCAAGGTAACTTGGAGCAGAAGACCTTGTAGTCATATAGAATATTGTCCTCTGATTTGTGCTTGTCTTTAAAGTTCTATATTTTACAGCAACAAACACATTTGGGTCCCATGGGCTAAAGTGGAAGTACTTTTTTTTATTATACCCTCAAAGTGTTTGCCTTGTATTTCCATAGAAACCTGCCTGAAGAGTTCTCTTGGGAAGCAAGGATCCATGGAGTAGAAAATGAAACACTAAATGTCATGCAGAGATACACTGGTGTTTGCATTTTAAACTTCATCCAATTCAATAAAGCGTATGTCTGTAGGTCACTTTTTCATGACCGAGAAATATTGGTGACCAAACATCAGCATTTGAGGGTAGAGAAGTAAGGTCACTTGATATTTCCCTTGCTTTTTTTTTTTTTTTTTCCTCTTGTGATGATGTTTCCAAATCTCTCACTAGGGAAAAAAAAATTCCAAAAGCACTTTACTAGAAAGACAGGTATATTCTTCATAGCAGGCAATGCTCTTGGGAATTTGCTCACTAACGGAACTAACTTTAGGCATGGGCATGTCATGTAGGTTTGGACCTATTAGCTTAAAGTAGATGGTGCAGAACATCCATGCTATATTCGGGCAGAGTTGGGGTTTAGCACAGGCTGTAACACTAATGTGCTACAAGATTTTAGAAAAATCATTTACTAATATTATGCCCCATTTCCTCATCTATAAAATATATGAAATAATACTTATCTGGAGGGACCCGAATAATATTGTGTATGCAAAGCACCTAGTACAGTGTTTAGTGCAGAGTAATTGTTCACTAAATGCTTGTTTCAGAGCTGACGTTTAAAACCAATGTCAGGTTTCTTATCAAGCTAGTTATCTGTGCAATTCTGGCTAAATTATTCACTCTGGACCTTAGTGTATCCATTGTTGAACAATAGTTTTTTAAAGAAAGCATTATCTAGTTTAAATGTAAAAATATGTAAAGCATTTTTTAAAAAATATAAGGTATACTACAAATGGGAAGAAGGTTAATGGTGATTGTGATCATAATTGTGAAAACTGTTTATAATAATGGCATTTACTTGGTAATTATTTGTGAGTCTTCTACAGGACTCTCAGCAAGCATACCTTAAATGTCCTTTTGAAGGATGCCCTTACATATTATTGTTACTAAATTAAAAGTCCAAGCCAGGATCCATCCTGAACAAGAATACAGATGTAAAGTTTGTCATCATAAGCAACCCTCAACGCATATGGACTTGCACCCAGGCTTAACAAATGTATTTCATGTTTTGCCCTATTTACCTTTTTTTCCCTCCATACTCATTCTATACCCACACAAACTCGAATGTGCCCAAATTTCTCACAATGTTCTGAGGCTCATCTATCTGAAAGCTAGAGTCACCCTTGAAATTAGCATGTGACTGTCTAGGGGTGATGTAACTTAAGACATTGTGGCTCTTTGTTGGGGCGTGACGTTTGTGAGCAGAAGATCCCAAAATACACTGCACTAGCTGGGGAACTGGGGACTGAACTGGACTAAAGATGGTGAAAGTGGAAATGACATGTTTATAGGTTTTCGTGGGGAGGATAAAAGAGAGATTCGAGTTACTAAGGAATTTCTCTTCCCCAAATGTTCATCCTGCTTTAGGTGTCCCCATACCAATAATGGCAGAACATTGAACCCCTCTACATCTTGCAACTTTTCTTCACTTTCTGAGCCTCTGATTTCTCATCTATAGGACAACTATAATTATACACAGTGGCGTGCTGGTAAATGTTTAACAACCAACTCTACGAGGAATAAAAAAGCCTTGATTGTAACACTTTCCTATTTCTGTGGTGTATTATAAATAGACCCACAATGGCCAATTTGAAACCATAATGCGACATAATTGAACACAGAGTTGGGAAGAGATTTGCTCTAGTACATTGCATAATGTTTTCACTATACAAAAACAATAGCTTTAAATAGCCTCAGAAGCATAGATATTAGTAAATATAGCAAAATAACTATGAATTAATAAGTTTGAGTTTTTACTACCATTTTAATATATTTCATTGTTTCTATAATTTAATTTTGAATAATGTCTGTATTTTACAACCAGCTCTCAGAACTCCTGAAAAATGTGACAAGCAGCTCTTGCTAGCTGGTATGACCCTGTTGCAGCACACTACTGATTTTATTTGCTTAAAAGGTTCTTTTGAGAATTATCATATTACATTTTATATTTAAATCTTAAAGAAACCATATTTAAACTGATTATATCTTTCAAATGTAACAATCTCAAATAACCTTACCAGTAATTCTGGTAAAAATTTATGGTACTCAGATGTCAATTGCCTTGTTAGTATAGTTAAGTCTAAATGCTTGCCATCTTATCAAATAATGGTAATACAAACTTCAACAGCTGAAGAAGTGACTGGAATATGTAAAAGTGACGGCATCAACAGCAAGAAGACAGTCTAGGGGAGGAATAAATCGTGATGGTCCACATCTGTGCTCCTTTTACTCACCCAATGCATGTCTCTCAGGCCTCATGTGGAACCAAAAAAGGATGTAAATGAGCTGCCAGTTCTGTGGCCTGGCTGGTTAAAGACAGGTAAGACATAATTGTTTGTGACTGTGTTTTTTTTTCTTTGTTTGTTTTGTTTTTTCTATTGTGTCTGGAAAGGCTTCTAGAATCCCCTTTTTCAGGCAGTTAGATTGAAGAAACCTGTTATCACATGAAAAAGAACAATGTAAGAAATGAACTAGATAAATAATTGGTAACCAGAAAGGATAAATAAGAAGTTGATAGGGATAGAGGGCAAAAAGTATGGAAGGAGGAGGAGGAGGAGAGAGAAAAGGAGAGACGTTTCATTTACCGCCTGTTCTGAGGCTGAAGTCTAACCTAGCTTATTAAACACAGGAACCTGTTATAGAAATCAGGTTTCCAGGAAAATTCTTCTAAGCCAAATTGCTACCTCTTACCCAAGCAATGCCTTTCTGTCTGTATTTAAAAATAAGCAATAACAAAAATCCAAAGATAGGAAACAGTGAAAGACTTTTAGTAAATGTAAGAGATTCCTTTCATCCTTCTACTATTAATACTGAAAAGATCTTTCTTTGGACAGGCAGAGGCTTAAGAATAACATTACAATTTTATGTTTTTTAAGAAATGCACTAAGCACTTTAAGAAAAAAGACAAACTCTATGACAGTTGTTGTAAGCAAGTTTTTATAATAACACAGTATGTGTTGAGTGTTGCTGTCAATTTGCTTCTGTTTCTAACCACCCAGATACTTTCCCAAGTCTCAAAAAAACAAAGCCTTGAGTTGATGGGAACCGAAATATCTCAAACTAAGTCAGCCTGGTACAGCCACTTGATCCAGCCAGCTGAAATGCAGATGGAGGACTCTGAAGACAGGGCCAAGCAGTCACTTTTAACAGAAAAAGTATACAACCAAGTCTGAAGGTTAGACAAATCAGAAAGACAGGTAATGGTAGAAAAGAGCAAGAAACAGGAGATCCACAAACAAAGTTTTAGAAACAAGAGAAAATCATGCTCTGGAAATAGGTAAGGGTGACTGTTCTTAATGTGGTATGTGTGTACCTACATGCACATATGTGCACACACACACATATTCAAAATGTAACAGTTGAGATCATCAATTGGTAGTGATCAATTAATGCACTTTTCCTTTAGATTATACAAGGAGGAGACTTTCTTCATTTCTTTAAATAACGAAAAGAGAAAACAATTCAAGTTGTTCACGCATCATTAGGATTTAAGTAGAACTCCACACAACTAAGAAATATGGGGGGTGAAATATGGTAGAAGCACAGTTTGCTATTACCACTAATTACTCTGCGGTATAGCTCCAATAATGTTCCTCTGCTTTTTAAAAACCTGTTTTCTTTTGAAATCTTAGAAAATAATTCAGTCAATAACTAACCCCATATACACACAGAGAATAATGGCAAAATCTATAGCACAAAAAGGACTGTGTTATGAGGGAGAAATGCACAATATAATTCTAAAGAGATGAAGAATTTATTTATCAAACATGTTAAAGGCACAGTGTCTCCACCTACTGTAGAGTAGGAGGATTCAAATCTTCAGTGTCTTGGTGTTTGGTCTTTTTCCTGTGAATTTTCTTCCTCTCTCTGAGTGTGTCCTTCAGAGGAAGGCGCCCCTGTGTACATTGCAGGAATGCCACACGCTTATCCTTTATTTGTTAATGGACATCAACAATAAAGCATGAGGTAATTCCTTCCTTTCTCCTCCCCCAGTTAGTTGATTTCTAAGTTATAATCCTCTCTTTTTCTTCTGTTTCTTCTGCAATTTTCTCTCTGTCTCATCTCTGTTTCTTTTACATTTTCACCTTTTAAATTACTCTGTTTTTACTTTTCAGAAACTTGTAATTTGGTCCTAGATTTGCTACTCTGGTTAATATCAGAACATACTGAAGCCAAGAATCCTTGGTTTGGTGTCTGATTCTGGGTTTAGCATTCAATTTCTTCAAAGAGGAGGACAGTAGAAAAGACAAGTTTCCTTCTGAGTGCAAGAAAACCAAATTTAGCAGATAATCTCCCCAATAAGGTATGTTCGGTCAGCTATGAGTTGGACCCACTAATTACTGTAGTGTAATTCTGTTGTAACCCAGCTTGTTAGTGCATAGAGAAATGCTTCAGGGCAAATGATGCTTCCAAAAATATGATAGCTACTTTACACACTAGCCAGAGTCTATCAGGTTTATTTTTCTCATAGCTCTGACTTTTGCTGAGTGCACACAGCGCATTTGCTGCTGTCCAGGCAAGAATGCAGTATGACTCCAGCTTTGTGGGAATTTGCAAGGGTCCCAAGGGTCAGCCTCACCATACTCAGAAGTTGAATACAGAAAAGTACCTCAAGGGCAGATTCTCATCAGACTCATTCTCCTGAGTATGACATGCCATTTTCGTAACAGAAATACCACTCTTCAGTAGTGCCAGAGGAAGAAAATCTATGCAAATATTTCCAATATGCTGAATAAAGCTGATGGCTCGGGGCAAACCACATTTGATGCAGGGTATTATTTAACCATTCCTGTCTCAATGGGCTACCATTTACAGAAGGAGTCATATCCAATAGCTTTTCGGATGGAGATGGGGCATTGTGGGGATAAATGAACTCGGAAGATATCAGAGTGACTTTTAAGAAGTCCAGATTTTTTTAAGAAGCCCTGAGCGTGGAGCTAGCTTACCTAGATTTAAGTCCCAATGCTATCACTTGAATATTAGCTGTATGATTTTGAATAAATAGCTTATCCTTTCTCAACCTCAGTTTTCTCATCCATAGAGTAGGAATGATGTTTCCTACCTCACAGAGTTATTTCAAGGTCTGAGAGAAACGTGTGAAATAATCCACAATTTCCAAAGCACTTTTCATTTCCTTATTGTTACAGTAAGAAAATTTGAGACCACCTACTACAACAGACCCTTGAACAATACAGGGGTTAGGAGCACTAACCTCTCACGCAGTCAAAACTCTTTGTGTAACTTCTGACTCCCCCAAAAACTTAACTACTAATAGCCTAGTGTAGACTGGAAACCTAACCAATAACACAACCAATAACACAAACAATCACTGACACATATTTGATATGTTATATGTGTTATATATTGCATTCTCACAAAGAAGGTGGAGAAAAGAGAATGTTATTAAGAAAATTATAAGGAAAAGAATACTTACTATTCACTTAGTAGATGTGGATCATCATAAAATCTTCACTCCCATCATCCTTACGTTGTGCTCAGGAAGAGGAGAAAAGGGTGGAGTTTTTCTTGCTGTCTCAGGGTGCCAGAGGTGGAAGAGGTGAAGGAGGGGAGACAGGAGAGGCAGGCATACTCTGTGTAACTTCTACTGGAAAAAAAAAATGTAGAATGGAATCCATGCAGTTTAAATTCATATTATTCAAGGATTAACTGTATATAGGTTTTTTTTTTTTTTTTTGGCTGCCAAAAGCATTTCTTGATATAAAGCATTGAGGAGAACCAACAAATTCAACAAATGACAGTGTAACCCTCCTCAAAAAATAAAATAAAATCAGTTAATCAAAATATCATGGCTATTTTTTATATCAATGGAAAGAACAACTGTTTTGCTTCATACTCCTTGGGCAATACCTATAATTTTACCATTACTATTGGCAGAAATTAAAGCCTTAAGCTAATGCTGTTACCCAGGAGTACTTGTAGATTACTCATCATTTACACTTTAACTTAAAAGAGCTTCAGATTCTGTACCAGAAAAAAATATTGGGTATTAAGGGTCAGAGCCCCATCTAAGGTGCAATGCAAAGAATCTACCAGGCCCCATTAAATGTCTTTCTCGGGGACTCAAACCTTTGCCCCAGAGAATAGCCTCAATAGTGAAAACCTGATAGACACAGGAATCTTGTTTGTGTCATGCTCAAAGTCCTACCAAAGGAGGTGACACTGTCACCTGGGACAGCTGAGAAAGCTCCTTCAATAATGACCTTAAAACTATTTTTAGCTGCATCAGTATGTTCCAGGTTAGCTAGTCCCTTTTACACACAGTTAAGAACTACACAGTTGTGAGGTAGAGTAGGGCATGATCAACTAATTAAAAAGTTGTTCTCAGCAGTAGGCTTAGTTAGTACAACCGATCTTTGGGGGCATAAGCTCTCACCTCCAGCCTTGGCTCAGCTAGTACATGATTATATTCTCCTCTGTCCCAGGAGAGGATATAGGAGAAAGTCTCTGTCCTCAGAATGGTGTAGTCAGAGTAATTGCCCAGTTGAGTTGTACACTTAAGCCAAAGGCACCAAAGAAAAATTAGAAACATTGAGCCTATCCTTATTGAGAATTTTGATAATTGATTCACGTGGACTTTTTTGTCACTAATTTTTATTTTTAAAACAACTGTATTAAAATCTTGTATGTCTTGATAATTGGGGTTTTGGGGCAGCCCTGTAAATGCCTTACTTGCCTCACCCTGGTCACAGCCCCAACTCAGGGTCTCCATCCTCAGAGGAGAAAATGTGTGCTCTCAGAGAAGAACACAGGGCTGGCACTTGCCACTGTAGCTCAATCACCTTCCAAACAACAACATTCTGAACATTGGCCCTGGGAAAGGATTCATGACTAATTCCTCAAAAGCCATTGCAACGAAAACAAAAATTGACAAGTGGGACCTAATTAAATTAAAGCACTCCTGCACAGCAAAAGAAACTATCAAGAGAGTAAACACACAGCCTACAGAATGAGAGAAAATATTTGTAAACTGCAACAAACCAAGTTCTAATATCCAGAATCTGTCACTTAAACAATTCCACAAGCAAAAATCAAATAATCTCATTTAAAAAATGGGGAAAGGACATAAACAGATACTTCTCAAACCAAGACATACATATGGCCAACAAACATGAGAAAATGCTCGACATCACTAATCATCAGAGAAATGCAAATCAAAACCACAATGAGATACCATCTCACACCAGTCAGAATGGCTATTAATAAAAAGTCAAAAAACAACAGATGTTGGTGAAGCTGTGGAGAAACAAGAATGCTTACATACTGCTGGTGGGAATGTAAATTAGTTCAACAACTGTAGAAAGCAATTTGGAGATTTCTTAAAGAACTTAAAACAGAATTACCATTTCACCTGGCAACTAAAACAAAATAAATGGTTCTACCAAAAAGACATGACTTGCATGTTCATCGCAGCACCATTTGCAATAGCAAAGACATGAAACCAACAAAGACACCCATCAGTAGTGGACTGGATAAGTAAAATGTACATATACACCAGCCACAAAAATAGAACTACTACACAGCCATCAAAAAAAAGAAAAAGAGTGAAATTATGTCCTTTGCAGCAACCTGCATGCAGCTGGAGGCCATTATCCTAAATGAACTAATGCAGGAACAGAAAACCAAATACCACATGTTCTCACCAAAAAAAAGTCACCAAATACCACATGTTCTCACTTACACGTGGAAGGTAAACATTGGGTACTCATGGACATGAAGATGGGGACAACAGACATGGGAGACTACTAGAGGCAGGAGTGAGGGAGAGGGGCAAGGGTTGAAAAACTAACTACTGGGTATTATGCTTACTACTTGGGTGACAGGATCAGTCATGCCCCAAACCTCAGCATCATGCAATATATCATTTTAATAAACCTGCACGTGTACTCCCTGAATCTAAAATAAAACTTGACATTATAAATAAAACAAAACAAAATAAAATAGGAAAAAAAATTTAAATCATCTTCCAGGCTGGATGTGAGGGCTCACGCCTGTAATCTCAGCATTTTGGGTGGCTTAGATGGGTAGATCACTTGAGCTCAGGAGTTCAAGACCAGCCTGGGCAACATGGCAAAACTCTGTCTCTGCAAAAAATATGAAAATTAGCCTGGTGTGGTGGTGGGCACCTGTGGTAACAGCTACTCAAGAGGCTGAGGTGGGGGGATGGCTTAAGCCCAGGAGGTAGAGGTTTCAGTGGGCTGAGATCATAGCACTACACTCCAGCCAAGGCAACAGAGCCAGATCCTGCCTCCGATTTAAAAAAAAAAAAAAAAAAAATCATCTTCCAGATTCAGAGGTGACAGAGGCACCTCTTCAAAGGGCCAAGACAGGCCGAAATGTGAAGTCTGCCTTTCGATAAGAATGCCACCACCTCTAGGGAAGGGCAAGAGGCTAAATGCCCACAATGGCCAGACTCATGGCCAAGTGAGAAGACTCAGGCCAGGGCCAACACCATGCCTTGTTATAGGACCACCAGGTTCAATTGCCTGTTGCACAGTAACATACCAATACATCAAAACAGCAGGAGTTGCAACAGAGAAACAGTTTAATAAAATTGAATGGCAGCCAAAAAAAAGGGTGGGAGAAACTTCAAATATTCTTCCCCAAGGAGTTTTGGCATGGGGTTTAAAAGGGAAATTTGGTGGGTAGTGGGCTGAGGGTCTGGGTATTGCTGATTGGTTTGAGCGTGAGGCATGAAATCATAAGAATATAGAAACTGCATTTCTGTGCTGACTGTGTTCTTTGGCAGGGCTCTTCAGACTGGCTGGCATCAGTGGACCCACTGGAATGCAGGATCTGGAAAATATCTCAAAAGGAAAATTTGGGGTTTCTTAATGTTAACGATGTTATCTATAGAAGGTAGGACTCTATGACAGGGGCTATGTGACTTCTAAACAGTAAGCAGCTATAAGGAAGTGGGCTATAGAGCAAGCTGGTTAATGCTTAGCTATGCTTCTAGTTGGAGTTTTATTAATTTCATAAGGACAGTTTCAATCTGATTTCTTGAACTGACAGAGCAACTTCTCTGTCAAAAAAGTGGTGCTCACCATCACCTGAAGACCAAGCCCTTCTGCTTGAAATTTTGCCTCAAGGCCTCTGTGAATCTACTCAGATAGTTTTGACTTTGAGTAATTCCTGAGCCAACTAATTCCTAGCCAAAGCCCATGTCTATTCATGGCTTTACTTCCTCTTGCTCTTGCTTGTTCCTTACCCCCACCCACAGCCATGCCCAAGAGTGGTGGCCCAGTTCTCAGGTTCACTCTATGGCAGAATTAGCATGCCATATTGCTGCTTCTCTCTTCTCACAGCACAGAGCAGCTAACAGAGAGTTAAAAGTATTACTTGAAAGATGCACCTTATTTCATAAAATACACACATTAATGAACTTGAACCTCTTCTAACCCCTGCTAGGAGGAGGGAATCTGATAAAACATGCATAGCTACATCTCTCCCTATATTAATTCCCTCATTTTAGAAGCAAGGAGGCAGGCTGCAACACTTCGAGTTTCCTCCAAAGGTGAGTCCCAGCCCAGTGCTGCTGTTGATACAGTATCATTTATGCACCTAAACTACTTAATCTGTTGTACAGACATCCAAAAGAGGGGAAAAAAGGGAGACTCAGATTCTGTCTGATCACTCGTCCCAGACCACTCCTCCTTGACTTTCTCCTCGTCTACTGTTTGCTTCTGCTTCTTCTTTGACTCCTCTGTCTGCATCTCCCAGAGTGTAATATTTGATGAGGCAGAAAGTACACGTTGTACCAGTCTCGGACACTTAAGCTGCCAGATCTGATTTCCCTGGTAGATGTGGAAGATTGAGGAAAGAACAACTGTGACTGACAATTAGATTTATTTTTCTGCATGTGTCCCAACCCTTGACACGGAGCCCAGCAGTTCATAGGTAACCTACTATCTTCAGCAGAACTGGGAGGATTTTATTGGCTCCATGAGTGGAGAGACAGAGTTTCCCAGAGTCAGGTCAGACCCTCCCTGCTGGCTTGTCAGCTCACTCAGCATCAGTCACAACAAGTACGGCACATCCTTGAAGAAAACACAGGGAAGAAGGCAGTAGGATATCTCTGGGAGGCAGAATGTGCTAGAAGAGGCACATAAAACTTCCACTAAATGTTACATTTTTTTTCTCTTACTCCTGACTCCATCATAGACTCCACTGGCCAAAGTGTTTTACAAGCAATACGACAGTGACTGTACTCCAGAGCGTCATTCCCAAAGTCCCTTTCCACTCCCCATTCTTGTCACTTGGTTCCTTAAGAACAATTATGGTTTGGGCAGTCATTAACACATTAGTGAGATGTCATAAAAATTTCCTTTGGGTTGGAAGGAAATCAGAATATGGAATATAGAAAAGCAACAGTGCTTTTTTGTTATTTCATTTTGCCAAAGAAAGTGAAAAGGAAGAGAGAATCAATTTGTTGTTATTTACTCAGCATCAGGCACTGAAATGGAGGAAGGGGGCATATCACTTTTTTTTTTTTTTTTTCAAAAAAAAAGGTTCCTCCTCAAGGAGAGACTGAATGTCAAACAGAATTAAAGAAAAAGAAAATGAGCAAAATAAACAAAAACTAATAAGGGTAAAATCAACCTGAGATGCCTCTCCTAGATGGATATAGTGCAGGGCCCCTTTTATTATTTGTTTCTGCTCCTTGATACACATTTTCTTTCCAAAATAGTCTCACATTTTGGCTTATTTATACTCAAATTTTATCTTAGTCTCCCTCAGAAAACCTAAATTGGGCCGGGGGGCCACGGGCCCTCCTTCCTTTCCCATACCTCCCTGTTCCTACCGGCATCTAGCTGGAGGTGCAGCCTGACTCACAGAGAACTCCTCCAGTGCCCCTCGTCTCTGAATTTTGAGTGGCTTTGCCTCCTGCCAAGGTTAAATAGATTTTAGATCCAGATATTATATTTGAGAATTATAACTGGACACTAGCTCTGTGGCTCACATTTATCTGATTTGATACGAATCCGAAGGCTGAGGACTCCAAGGAAAAGGGCACGGTCAGAGCCTTGACACCAAATGCTGTAGTCTGTAAATGGACAAAATGATATTGGTTTTGGTTGCTCATTTTAGACGGTAAACACACTTGCCCAGAAGACACAGGTCTTTTTATATACTTTTCCACTGTTATTTTATGCATCAGATGCTTCTGAAACCTAATTTGAGATGCTCAGATTCCTATTCATTTTTCATCTTTAAAAATCAAGTACCCATTAGAGAATTCTGCCATTGCTCCACAGAGACTGGAATGGAAATGAATAAATAAACTTTTAAGGATAATTGGCTTCTAAAATATCCTCATGTCTCTCCTTCTTTGTTTTTTTGACAACCCCTCTGGGAATTGCATGATAAAGCAACTTGGGATTCTTTGGGAGCATGATGTGTGAAAGAGAGCCAGTCCACAGAAACTAATCTCTTGGGAATTAGTGTAGTCTGCGACTTGGCTACTGCATGCTGGTGGAAATGCACTAGCTCTGCTCAGATGCCTGGTTCTGATCTGCTTCTGCTAGATTCTTCTTATCCACATCTTGCTCCAGTCCACACTAGCCACTTGTTCTGACACAGTTCAAAACACATAGTTTGAATCCTCAAATCAAAAGGCTTTCCTGCAGTTTATTTACCCTAGGATACATTTTCCATTTGTTCCTGTTTAACATGATGAAGTGAATGGTTTATAATCTTTTTTCAGGAAACTCTTAGGACACACAACTCATTCACTTAACACATATTTGTTGATTCATTATTTTGAGGCATGTTCTCCGATTGTTGAAGATATAGCAGTGAAAAAGCAAGTGATGCTCCTGCCATTAACAAGCTTGTATTCTAGAAGAAGTGGTCAGAAAATAATCAAGAGATCAAGGAAATAAGCAATAATAATTTCAGATTATTCAAAGTGCTACAACTAAAATGAACAGGGTATTATACTAGGAAGTGATGCTGAAGAGAAGTGATTGCCATATAAGACAATACCAGAACATTTTGGTTTTAGATCTGGTAGGAAAAAAAATGGCCCCTCTGCAAAGGTAATATTTTAATTAAAATATGAAAAATATAAATCAGTGAGCTCTTCAAAGCACAGAGGACAAGGACTGTAGGCAAATGTTACACTAG
Organism: Mandrillus leucophaeus; assembly: GCF_000951045.1. Classification (NCBI taxonomy): domain Eukaryota; kingdom Metazoa; phylum Chordata; class Mammalia; order Primates; family Cercopithecidae; genus Mandrillus; species Mandrillus leucophaeus. The sequence goes on along the minus strand of NW_012108264.1, from coordinate 627,332 downwards.
TGCAAAGGATACCAGTCAGAACAGCTATTATTAAAAAGTCAAAAAATAACAGATGCTAGCAAGGTTGCAGAGAAAGGGAATGCTTATACACTGCCAGTAGAAATGTAAATTAGTTCAGCTGCTGTAGAAAGCAGTTTGGAGATTTCTCAAAGAACTTAAAACAGAACGTCTGTTTGACCCAGCAATCCCATTACTGGGTATAAACTCAAAGGAATATAAATTGTTCTACTACAAAGACACATGCATGAGTATGCACAGCACAGCACTATTCACAATAGTAAAAGCATAGAATCAATGTAAATGCCCATCGATGGTGGATTGGATAAAGAAGACGTAGTACATATGCACCATAGAATACTATGTAGCCATAAAAAAGAGTGAGATCGGCCAGGAGTGGTGGCTAACACCTATAATCCCAGCACTTTGGGAGGCTGAGGCAGGAAGATCATGAGGTTAAGAGATCAAGATCATCCTGGCCAACATGGTGAAACCCCATCTCTACTAAAAATACAAAAATTAGCTGGGTGTGGTGGCATGCAACTGTAGTCCCAGCTACTTGGGAGGCTGAGGCAGGAGAATTGCTTGAACCCAGGAGGCAGAGGTTGCAGTGAGCCAAGATCATACCACCGCACTCCAGCCTGGCGACAGAGTGAGACTCTGTCTCAAAAAAAAAAGAAAAAGAAAAAAAAAAGAATTAAAAACAAGAAAAGAATGATACCATGTCCTTTGCAGAAACATGGATGGAGCCATTACGCAAAGCAAACTAACACAGGAATAGAAAACCAAATGCCACCAGTTCTAACTTATTAGTAGGAGCTAAACACTGAGTACACATGGACGCTAAGGAGGGAAAAATAGACAACAGGACCTACCTGAGGAAGGAGTGTGGGAAGGTGAGGACTGAGGATCAAAAAACTACCTATCTGGTACTATGCTCATTACCTGTGTGATGAAATAATCTGTACACCAAACCCCCATTGCACACAATTTACACATGTAAAAAACCCACACATGTACCCCCTGAACCTAAACTAAGTTGGAAGGATAAAAAGTGCAAAGGCACTGAGGTAGGGAAGATTGACAGTGTTAGGGCAAAAACTAGGCTTCTCTGGCTGAAATATTGTGAGAATGGAGAAGTAGGCAGTAGATCTTGCAGGACTTTGCTTGCCATAATGAGGAGGTTAGATGTTACTCTAAATATTATGAGAAAATATTTTAGCAGGTATATAACCACCAGCACACACCCATGGTTAGCTGAAAGTATCTCAAATACACGTGCCTATAACCAAGTGCAGGGGAGCCACCATCTTACAGCAGAACTCTCACTGAAATTGACAAAAACTAAACGAAAAAGAAGAGGGGTTGTAAGACGTATAAATGAACATCTGTCTCCACATCATTTTCCATTTAGCCTGTAAAATGAGTTCGTCCAATGTGGCCAAACGTCTCTAAAATAACGTCGTTTTTTAGTGCTGAAAATCATAGAACATCCCTTAACCTTGACTAATTTGGATTGCTTTAGGGCATGTGTTATTGGCTAATTTTGTCAATAATAATAAAAAATTGCTGTTTAATTAGCAGGGAAAAAGCCAGCATTTGCAGCAAGATAATAAAGGAATCCAATAAAAGTCCATGGTGATCATAATATGAGACGGCTGGCCCCAAATGTTCCCCATCCTCGGTATTGTTATTGGCAAGCTGCCATGTACCTGCTGGGCAAGAGGAAACGCACCCTGGCCAGACACCTGGAGAAAGGTCTTGCTGGTGAAGATCAGCTACAAAGTGGGGAGGAATAAACTCACAGTAAGAATACTTTGAACTTTTGTTACGCTCTCTGACAGAACATACTCCCCAGATGATGTGAGTGAGTCACAGAAATGAGGAGCACAGGAGCTGAGAGTTTGGGCTTTAGGATCAGACAAACCAGGTTTACACCCTCACTAACCCACACTTACTAGCAACGTAAACTCATCTTGCACTGCTCCTCACTTTAGCAAATGCCACCTCCATATTTCCAGGGATTTAGAGTCATCCTTGACGCCTCTTTGCATCCCACAACCAATCTGTCAGTAAATCCTATTAGGTTGTATTTTTACCATATATCCAGAACCCAACTGTGTCCCCCTGCCTCCACTGTGCTACCCCAGTCAAAGCCACCACAATCTCTTTGCGCAATGAGATTTGTGCAATGGTTTCCTAGACTTTTCTCAGCACCACAGCGAGAACCATCCATCAAAAAGTAGGTCAGGGAGGTATAAATTAATTCACTTCCCTTTAAGTGTAGGCTGGATTTAGTGACCCAAATCCAAAGAATAGAGAAGGTAAAGAGACAAATAGTAACCTCACAGTAGAGAAATCAGGCAAACACCACCGTAACCAAACGATCAAGGTTCACATAACCAGTGATACATCATCTGGATATTACGTACCTTGTGATATGTTGTGATGAAAAGAGCAGCTTGCCTCTGTGACACTCTTCTCCAAAACCGTAAGCCCAGAATAATCATGAGAAAACATTAGACCAACTCAAATCGAGGTATATTCTACAACATAACCAGTACTCTTCAAAAATCTCAGTCTTGAAGTAAAAGGAAAATATTGAAGAAAGATCCAAAAAGACTAAGGAGACACGATGAATAAATGCAGCATGCTTTCTCAGAACAGATAAACAGCAGAAACATGGGTGAAGTCCAGATAAAGTCTGCAATTTTGGTTACAGTAATGTAACAATGTTAATATCTTAGTTTTGGCGAATGTATCATGGTCACATAAGATGTCAACATTAGGGGAAACTGAGAAAATTATGGGAACATTGTACTATCTTTGCAACTTTTCCCTAACTTTCAAATTAACCCAACTTTTTTTTAAATTAAAATTATACAGAAAAGCTTGTTTCATTCCCCCACTCAAGTTCTCAAAGGCATCCTGTCTTACTACATAGTCTAGCCTCAGTAACATCTCTGACTTCATTTGCTCAGTCCTGTCACATTGGCTTCTTGTATGTTCTTCAAACACTCCTGGAATATTCCTAACATAGGGACTTTGCATTTACTTTATCCACTTCCTGAAATGCTCTTCCACCAAATGCATGCATGGGTGGTTCCCTCAGTTTCTTTATGTCTCTACTCAAATGTCATTTTCTTAGACCCTCCCTGGCCACTCATCCAAAACTGCAACCTCCCTCTGACACTTCCTAACTCTCCTGCCTGCATTATTTTTCTCCTTAGCACATATTGCATCTATTATACTATATGTTTTATTGATTTTATTTATCCTTTGCCTCTCCTGCTAGAATGTAAGCTCCAAAACGCAGAGATTTTTCACTGCTATATTGAGTGCTATATCCCCAATTTCTAGGGCACATGGTAGGTACTCTATCAATATTTTCTAAGAATGAAAAAGACCTTGGGTATTTACATAACCTCTGGCTCTGTTTTCATATATAGTGAAATAATTACCTGTACCACAGGCTTATTGTAAAACTAAAATGTGCTAGAAAATGGAAAGTGTTGTACACAATGTTTAGCATGTAAAAGATTTAGGAAATTATATATTACCACTAGTTACATTTTCATTACTATGATCACTACTATTACTAGCTACTATTTCCATTATTGATTGTTCACAAGTGACTATAGATTTTACATTAAATTGGGACTCAGTTGGAAGATTTATAACCTTCAATTAACCTCTAATATACACAGGTCTATAAATGTAGGGAAAAAATCTATGGCTTCTTCCTGCATCAGAATAAATGATGGTCTGCCTGTGTCACTGCTACAGGAGAGAATGTTGAGGGAAAGGACTGAGAAATGCGAGTTTTAAGTGACGACTTTAGGATTTATTTCCGGACATGAAAAATAAGTTCTGTCATTCTTCAAGTGGTCTCATCCCCTAGGAAATCCCTAAGCTCCTTTTCAAAATGGCAATGATGGTACCCACCCTGACTTCTAAAAATGAGCCCTAACTTGTTTGTGTCTGTCCATACCTACCTCATGCATAACTATCTAATTGGCATCCTCTGTTCTAGAGTGGCTTATAATCTAGTTTAGGGGCATACATGACTGAAAAAATAAATTTAATGTTATTATACAAAGAAAAGATTAAACAAACTGTCTTTGTTTTGAGAAAAAGAAAGAGAGGAAAAATATCTCTGGGAGTCAGAAAGACTTCACGTCTGTGATTTTCTTTTAGGTCTTTGGAAAAACAGTTGTGTGTTTGTAATGACGCATTTTGTCTCACTTCTTGGCCCTTGATAATGACGATAATGATAAAAATGTTTATTATTGATATTCTTATTATTAGTATCCAGGGATGTAGATAAAAGATATCATTGCCTATTTATTATTAGTTGTTATTATGTTATTATTACTATTATCCTATTATTTAAAACTATGTACCAGGCCCCGTGCTGACGCTTTGCATGCTGTGTTCTCATTTAATACTCTCAAGAAAGTCACGAGACAGATACTACTTTTATCTTCAGTTTGTAGGTAGTAAAACTGAAGTTTAGCAAAGTTGAGTAACAGGCCTAGAGGGAAAATGGAACTAGCACATCTCCTAGGCCCCAGTCTTCCCCCAGGATCTCTTCCTCTGTATTTAGGGAGTACAAAATTGAGCCCCAGTGCTTGGAGCATAACTGGTTATACATGCTAATTGGGATTAGGCTTATATTTATTCTGCTTAGGTCACAAATCTTATTGTCCAGGCACACATGTCAAGTCCGATCAGCAACAACTGGAGCTTGGAATTGAATTTCCTATCCTCTTTGCCCCCAACAGCTTGCAGGTTAAAGTTAAACATATGTGTTATCCATCTCCACAGCTGGGATCCAGGGACATTTATTGACCTAAAGGTTAAACAGCACAGGAGATATTCTCATCCAAACCAGACTCTTTTGTCTTCTTTAGTCAGACTCATGGTGACATTCAAGGAAACTGCCCCAAGCAAAGTAAAGGTACTTTTCCAGGGATCTTCTCCGGGAAGGAAAAAAAGCATGCCTAGACAGAAGCACAATCATACAGCTTTGGTAGTCCCTTTCCCTTCCTGATAGAAGAAACTGAGAAACAAGGTGAAACTAATTTATTGATAGACATCAGACACAACCAGATTTATGTTGCATAAATGAATGCAGGTCTGGTGGTCCCCGGCCCTTCCCTGCAGGATGGAAATGTTAGTCCACAGCTCACAGTGCCAGCTGATTGACTGCAAGGTCTCAAAGAAGGCTTTGTCAGGGTCAAGAGTGAGTTATAGAAGCAAAGTTCTATGTGTGTGCTCAGTACCAACGATGGTCAGCCCATAAACCTCAGGCAGCTCCAGCCCACATTTGCTCCCACATGTGAACATTGATTTCATGCTGGATGATTTTATTCTTATGGACCTAAAGAGAGGATAAGAATGAAGAAGAAACCATATAACTAGAACAACAGAAATCATAATTACTGGTGCATTCCACACACTATTATACACCCTAAGAATGGCAGAGAGAAGACAGAACTATTCCTCATTGGTTTCATTCTTCTCTATCAAGGTTAGTTTTTAATATCCACGAAGTGTGGGAACAGAAAACAAGACTGAGAAGGAATTACAGCCTGATATGGTTTGGCTGTGTCCCCACCCACACTCTTCTTGAATTGTAGCTCCCAGAATTCCCCTGTGTTGTGGGAGGGACCTGGTGGGAGATCATTGAATCATGGGGGCAGTTTCCCCTATACTGTTCTCGTGGTAGTGAGTAAGTCTCACAAGATCTGATGGTTTTATAAGGGGTTTCCCTTTTCACTTCTCATTCTCCCTCATCTACCACCATGTAAGATGTGCCTTTTGGCTCCCACCATGACTGTGAGGCCTTCCCAGCCATGTGGAACTGTGAGTCCATTAAACCTCTTTTTCCTTATAAATTACCTAGTCTTGGGTATGTCTTTATCAGCAGCGTGAAAACGGGCTAATACATACCCCCAACTAGAATAAAGCCTCATAACATGACGTAAACTGATCTCCAGTCCCAGAGGAACCTCCTAGGTTTAGATGAGGTCACAGGAACATTTTTGGTTAACCTTGTTGACAGTGAACTCTGGCGTCTCTCCAATGCTGCATACTGATTCAAAGTTTGTCCCAATTCTTAATATACAAATTTAGAATCTAAAAATATTACTCTATAATCTCATTTCCAGAAATAATGGGAGATGTATTAATGAACAAGTGTGGGAAAAGCGGAACCCTATACTGCTTTTCAATAATCATTACACTTTTTCAGAAACACAATCTATCCAAGTCCTGTCATTCCCTTTTGTGTGGCTGTGATGGAGCCAGCAAGAGGAATGCTGTGTGTGGACACTATCAAACATCTTGCTGAGATCTGGAGACAAGGAATCTCGCCAAGTGTTTTTGTGAAAAAAAAAAAAAAGAGAGAGAGAAAGGCATTCATGAAAGATAAATCACTAAGTTACATTTATTAGCAAACTTTGAACTGACTAGCAGTAGAACCTCAAATACCAAGACTCTGGCTTTTGCCTTATTGGGGTCTATGTTTCTTGTTTTGCATTTTTAAAAAAGTCTTTCAAAAAGGTATCTGTTGTCTAATTTGCAACTGAGACAAAGTTGAAAATCAAATAATAAAATATTGAGAAACAGGATGCAGAAAGGACGGCCATATTTAAAAGTAAAATCATGAATTAAAAACCTAAAGTTTAGCAAGGCTAAGTACCATCAAATAACACTAAGCTAAGAAACATATTTGTAAGAAACGCACAGGAAAACAGACAATATTCATGATATGTAAAGTTTTCCCACAAGCTAATAAGAAAAATACTAAAACTCCAGTAGATATAAATACATAATTCATAAAAGAAAAAAAGATTACATACTAAGCTGTTCAGGAAATATATTGAACTATACTAATTAAATAGTAAAAATAGTAATATCCTATATTCTCCCATTAAAATATCAATAATCAGGAACTTATGAGTTTTATTTTAGTAAAGATTGACTTGATGAACTTATGATAGAGAAATTTAACAATCCCTATCAGTATACTTTTGGCACAGCACTCTAATCCTTTGACACATTTTTTCACTTCTAGGAATCTTTCCTAAAGATACATAAAACCAGGTCAGGATTTACATGCCAAAATGCCCACCTCCAGCATCATACATGCAAGCAAAGAGAAAGAAGAGAAGCAGAAGGTTGTGGAAGAGAGAAAAGAAGGAAGAAAGAACAGATGAGAGGATGAAAAGAAGAAAAACAACATAACCAAACTTAAGAGTATGGTTAATTATAAGACATTCATTAAATGGAACTTTATAGATGACCATAAACCCAATGCTTTTCAGTATGTTAAATTACATGAGAAACTACTATGATTAAGTGTTATTTAAATCCTAGTGCCAAATTTTCATTAATCTCTATTAAAAATCATCTCTACTGATATCATTTAGCAAAGCTGTGATTTAACAAAATTTTATATGTAAAAGATGAATAATTTATTACTGCTACTAGACTGTGAGCAAGTTTCCAAGTAAGTGCCACAGCTTTTCGACACATTATCTAGACTGCATGAAAAGCACTTAGTTAAGTGTTTGTCGCATAAATGATTACAGACTCAGTATGTGGCTTAGCCTAAGCTCCCTAGAAGACAAAGCCCAAGACAAAGCTTAGATGCTTTGCTTTCATAGAAATACTAGGTAGCAAGATTGGAGATAGGGACATGAGGCAGGGAAGGAGAAAAGCAAATAAAAGGCTGTGAGTAATAATGTCACCCATATCTGCACAAGAAAACTTAGCTGATTGTTCCTTCATGTAGAATGTCTCCATGCACTTTGAACTGATTAAACACATTAAAGCACCTCATCAGAAGGAAGGAAGGACAAAGAAATATACTGGCTCTCTTCTGTCTTTTTTCTGTCATTGGTCAAATTTTGTCCTGGGGGGCATTAATATTCTCATGCATCTATCTGTATCACCTGGCCCTTCAAGTGTCCACTGGACAAGCCAAATCTCATGCCCCAGGGTACTTCATCTGGGTCCTGAAGCCATGAGTTGAACCAGAGCTTCTCTTGCTGTAGATGGGTTGAGTCTGAGTATTTGAGGAGCTGAGACTTCTGCCACAGGGGAAACAACAAGGGCAGTGCTGGAGAGCAGCCTAAGAGAGGGGAGGGAGGGACAGCTGGAGAAGTCATGAGAGATGTGAGCTGCATCAAGACCCTAAAAAGCAAGTGGCGGAGAAACCTGGAGGCAGGTGGAACCGAGCAAAACTGGAGAGGTACATAACTTGGGTCTGATATAATTTGTGTTATTATTTTGATATCACAAATCTGACATACTTAACTGCAACAGTAGAAACTATATCCCAGACAAATCTCATAATCAGCCTCTTCTGACTCTCTAAAGTCAAACCATAGATGGAGCATTGGGTTCCCTTCCAGATGTCCTAATGTAAGAAAAAATAAGCACAAAAAAGACATAAAAAGCAAATGACAGCCATAATAAGGGAAAGTCAAAAACATACTATTTGAGTAAATGTTGAAGGCACTGTGAGTATGTATCAAGGATAATAAGAGGAAGAGGAGGAGGAGAAAGAAAAAGAAAAGAGGAGAAAGAGAAGGGGAAGAAAAAGAAGAGAAAAAAGAAAAATTATTAATAGTCTTTAAATTCTCTATTAGCTATTATATTACGAGGTTATTCAGATATTCCACTGTGAAGTATGGAAGTAAAGAATTTGAAGCCCGGCTAATTAAATGCAAGCAGGATCAACAGGATGTGTTTCTTATTCAGAGAAGCTAATAAAATTTTTACCATTGCTTTCCTTTACTGGGCATCAGTTACCTCTGACAACAGATAATGCTATTTCCAGAAAGAACATAAAAATAGTAAAATAATAAAATACTAATAACAACAATAATCACGAAATAAGGTGATTGTTTTGCACACGTACAGTATACCAGAGGTACAAAGAATATTGATGCCCTATATCTTTTGTTTTTTAACAACAATCCTGTCTCAAGCAGAAGAGATGAAACTTGGAGTGACATAAAAAGAGGAAGAATGATTCTGGAATACGGGGATTGTAAAAATGACTGCAGCCTCAGGAATGAGAAAACTAGAGTAATTATTTGTTTTGTGTTAATCTTACAGGCAGCAATATCTTTGTTCCTGCGTTAAATGTGAGAGTCTCAAATCATCTATTTCCTACCTTACCCTCTCAGGCTGTCAACTGTAATACCCATGCTGAACTCCAACTAGTCATTTTCCTAGGCTTCTAAGAGACATCAATCATTTCTGATGGGACAATTTCTGCAAACTTCCTTGAGTATTTTCATACAGTTTCATTCAAGTACTGATCACCTCTCCATCCTCACCATTTCTCTGAGCCCCATCAAGATTGGATTATATTCCTCTTTCCTTGACTATCTCCAAAGCTTAGCATCTCTTATCTGCCTCTTATCTAATGCTTTGGGAGAATTTTCTCCAAATCTGTTTTACCCAGAATCCATTAGATGTAATGTTAGCTTGCCTGATCTCAAATCTGAATATTCAAATTGAACCTATTTTCTTTGCTGCTGTTGCCTTTTTTTTAAATGATATATGGCATTTTTAGTGATAGATGACTGCAAGTCAATTAACCTACTGTATTAGTCCATTCTCACACTGCTGCAAAGAAATGCCTGAGACTGGGTAATTTGTAAAGAAAAGAGGCTTAATTGGCTCATGATTCTGTGGGCTATACAGGAAGCATGATGCTGGCATCTGCTTGGCTTCTAGGGAGGCCTCAGGAAACTTACAGTCATGGCGGAAGGTGAAGGGGGAACCACACTTCACATCGCCAGAGCAGGAGAGAGAAAGAGAGTGAAGAGGCACCACACACTTTTAAACATCCAGATTTCATGAGGACTAACTGTTGCCACAACAGCACCAAGAGGAGATGATGTTAAACCATGAGAAATCATCCCCATGATCCAATCACTTCCCACCAGGCTCCAGCTCCAGCACTGGGGATTACATGTTAACATGATATTTGGGTGGGCACAAGATCCAAACCATATCATCTACCATGATTTAAATTTTGCAAGACATACCACCTCCAATAAACTATGTGCTCCTACTTGGCAGATAACTGGTTTTATTTTAACTTATATTTTAGGTTCAGGGGTAGAAGTGCAGGTTGTTACCTAGGTAAACTTACGTCATGAGGGTTTGTTGTACAGATTATTTCATTACCCAGGTATCAAGCCTAGTACCCATTAGTTGTCCTCCCTGATTCTCTTTCTCCTCCCACCCTCCAGCCTCCAAAAGATCCTAGTTTGTGTTATTCCTTTCTGTGTGTCCATATGTTCTCATCCTTTAACTCCCACTTATAAGCGAGAACATGCAGTATTTGGTTTCCTTTTCTTATGTTAGTTTCCTAAGGATAATGGGCTCCAGCTCCATCTATGTTGCTGCAAAGGACACGATTTCATTCGTTTTTATGGCTTTATAATATTTCATGGTGTATATATACCACATTTTCTTTATCTAATCTATCATTAATGAACATTTAGGTTAATTCTATGTCTTTGCTATTGTGAATAGTGCTACAATCAACATACATGTCAATGTGGCTTTATAATATACCCAAAAGAATATAAGCCTAGTATAAAGAACTAGTTTTCTTTAAATACTTTCTTCTCATGGCACTAGTCAGGCAAAGCCTCTTATGAGGCCATTATACCTGCAGAATGACATCCCAAAGCCTGAGCTGGCAATTCAGGCCCTCTGCGACTCTTCTGCCCCTTCATAAGCACCCTCAACATTGCCCAAACTAAATATGTCTGATCACATTAGACCTGCCGCTGCTGTGCCTTGATGTGTGCCCTTCCTCCTTCTCATGGTGCCATCATCTTCCCATAACTGTCTAAAGTCTCCCAATTCTCCAAACATCACCGAGTCAAATGTCCCCCTGGCAGCCCTCCATGATTCTTTTATCTCACAGTGGTGTCTCTCTCTCTCTGCTTAAGATTTGTTACATTTATTTTTTGGACCATTTCTGTGATAAAATGGTCAAGTTCTGCTTGGTTTTGCAAAATGCCATTTTATGGATATGTTTCATTTTTGTCCACTACATTTACTATATGGTATGTTTCCTTATAATCTCTAGAAGCCGTAGCACATATTTGTTGCATAGGATTCAATTTAGAATTATTCAGGTGTTTATTATTTTTATGCCAAAGTTTAATCATTTTATATATGCCATGCAAACATACACACACACGCACACACACACAAGACATATCTAAAAGTGCAATTTATTACTCCATTCTCTCACTACTATAAAGAACTACCTGAGACTGGGTAATATATAAAGAAAAGAAGTTTAATTGATTCACAATTCTGCAGGCTGTATAGGAAGCATGGCTGGAGAGGCTTCAGGAAACATTCACTTATGGTGGAAGGGGAAGCAGGCACATCTCACATGACTGGAGCAGGAGAAAGCAGAGGTGGGGTGGGTAAGCACATGCTTTTAAACAACCAGATCTCACGATAACCCACTCACTATCATGAGAACAGCAACAAAGGGGAAATCTACCCCCATGATCTAATCACCTCCCACCAGAACCCACCTCCAATATTGGGGACTATAATTTGACATGAGATTTGTGTGGGACACAGACCGAAACCATATCATGCAATAACAGTGATCTTTGGGAATGAGAGGGGAAAAAAATTCTTCTCCTTACCAAAAACGTCTGGCCTGAGAAAGTATTTACCAAATGAGTCAGTTCTTAATTGTTTTGTCTCTATATAGTATTATCTAATTTAACCCCCACTCTAAAGCCTAAAACCCAAGTCTTAATCTCTCCAAGATTCCATTCCTTCATCTATAAAATGAAGATAAGAATTTTGTTTATTATTACACAACCAGTATACAATGAAGTGAAGATCTGAACCAACTTTTGTTTGACCCAAAGTCCCTGCTCTGCACACCATACTATGCCACTGCCTGTGAGAACTAGGAAACTTCAATTCTAAACTTACCTTTGGCCACCAACCTTCTGGGTCGTGTCCTTGAGCTTCCGAATCCTGAATTCTAAATTAAGAGAGGCTAGACTACATCAACAGCTTTAAAATATATATATATATTAATATGACCCACAATAAGAAATTGTACATTAAATTTCAATTCTCTCTCTATATATAAATACCTATAAATATGCACATATGTACATATACACACTATATTAGTCCATTCTCATGCTGCTATGAAGAAATACCTGAGACTGGGTGATTTATAAGGAAAAGAGGTTTAATTGACTCACAGTTCTGCATGGTTGGAGGGAAATGTGAAACTTACAATCATGGAAACTTACAATTATGGTGGAAGGCACCTCTTCAAAGGTGGCAGAAGAGAGAATGAGTGCCAGCAGGGGAAATGCTGGGTGCTTATAAAACCATCAGACCTTGTGAAAACTCACTCACTATCATGAGAACAGCATGGGGGAACTGTGCCCATGATTCAATTACCTCCCACCAGGTCCCGCCCGAGACAGGTGAAGATTACGGCGATTACAATTCAAGATGAGATTTGGGTGGGGACACAATCAAAATTATATCACATGCATATGTAAAAATGCACACTTATATGGAGAAAATACAAACTTTTTTATCAACATTTACTATATGAATACAATCTATTTCCTATTATTCTTTTTTTATCCTCTTCTTCTCATTTTTTAAAATACTTATCTACAATCCACTAAATTCATTTTAAAATCACTTAGAATTTGACCCCAGACTACAACACTTCTGAAATCCCTTTTTTCTATATAGTGTAAGGTTCTGACTTTCACCTGGATGAGAGCTGCAGGGTAGAATCCAAGTCCATGGACTCAGTCTGTCTTCACTTACCAATAAAAACACAGGTCAACAAACTGATGGGGCTCTGGGCCATGAGGTTTCATGCAAGCTCAATCGCTGACATATCCTGTGGACTAAGGCATACCACCTGTATCTAAACCTTTATCTATAAATTGAGAAGAATGAAAACCCTCACTGATCTCACAGAATTGCCACAGGGAAAACTCAGGATGTCTGCAAGCCCTTTGGAAATGCCAAATGACCCCTTTCGAAGTACCTCTTTCAATGCAACAAAAATGTTCTATAGCAGGCACCACCATAAAAGTGAATAGAAAATATTCTGTCTATATCTTATCAAATTCTCACCTCTGGGTCCCTGGCAAAACCTAGGTAGAGGTTTTCATAGTGCTCTATCCTAAAAAAAAAATAATAATAATTCCTTTATGCTTAAAAAAAAAAGAGTAGAAAAATGAGAAAAGGTGATCTCTATTTCAGAAACCTTATATATAATCTCAGAAAAAAATTTCTTGTTAACTCTATTATGGAGTTGAATATCTTTTCAATATTTTATGAAAAACAGAGCTCCAAGGAGGTAAAGTAAGTTTTGAAATCTAATTCAGTCTATTGGATCCAGAGGAAGTAGGCTGCAATTGAAGATGGCATTTCCTATTGCATGTGATGTTCAAGCCAAGAGCAGGTGACCACTTGGTTAAGAAATTGTAAAGAGCTTCGAAATAAGCAATGATGGGGGAACTAGGTGCCATTTACTTCACTGGTTCATTTGGCAAAAATGTATTTAGCGCTATGCCAGTTGGAAAGATGGCCAGTTATTCCCTTTTCTGTAGTCACGTCCTTTGCCACGTGACTGTGCGTCTCTTCTCAACACAGCAAAGCCTTTCCCCTTCCTGTGCCCCTGAATCTGGACTGGTGGACAACATTTGCCCATTCTGAGCCCAGTCTTTAAGAGGCCTCACTCTCTTATAACCAGCTGCCATGAGAAAAAGTCTGGACCAGCCCGCTGGATGACAAGTAATAATCACCCTCATCACAATAGCTAATAGTCATCTGACCACAAGACATGTCAGTGAGGCCATCCTAGACTAGCCAGCCAGTCCCTATTGACCCACCAGCTGACCACAGATAGATTACCAAGCCCTGCTGAGATCAGCAGAGGCTTACCTAGATCAGCAGAACTAACAGACCCACAGCTTTTTTCTTTTTTTGAGACAGAGTCTCACTCTGTTGCCCACGCTGAAGTGCAGTGGCATGATCTCAGCTCACTACAACCTCCACCTCCTGGGTTCAAGCGATTATCCTGCCTCAGCCTCCCCAGTAGCTGGGATTATAGGAGCGTACCACCATGCCTGGCTAATTTTTGTATTTTCAGTAGAGACAGGGTTTCACCCTGTTGTTTGGTCTCAAACTCCTGACCTCAAGTGATCCACCTGCCTCGGCCTCCCAAAGTGCTGGGATTACAGGCGTGAGCCACAGTGCCCGGCCTAGACCCACAGACTTTTATACAATAATAAATACTTATTGTTTAAGCAACTGAGTTTTGGGGAGTTTTCATATACAGCAAACAGCTTCCCAGCCAGACCCTGAGCTAGGCTAGATAGCATTGAACAGGATGAACAACTAAAATGTCTTTTCAACCCTAAGACTATGTTATTTTTAAAAATCCCAAGCCCTGTAACTTTAAGTGCCACCAGTACGTGTATATTTGTCTTTCAAATGAGTTAAAAACTAACTATAAACCAAAGCTCTAGTGTATTCTCCCTGCCAGCCAGTGAGCGTGAGCACACTGTTGCAGAGACCATTGCTCTAGCTTACTTCAGACCTCATGTTTCCACAGGTGGCACTGTGATCCCAGCACCCAGAAAAGGCATGGCTGCTGCCCACTTTCACTTCTCCCATCAGGCTTCCAACCTGGGAAACCACACAGATCCTCAGAGCAGCTTTGCCGCTACACGGATGTCCCCTGCCTTCCCTGTGTTGTTGGATTCTGCTGAGCTCTGCCTCCATTTAAAAAGCATTAGTGCATGTCCACACTCTCCTGGAGGAAGACTGGGGCCTGGGAGAAGAGGTCAGCTGTAGACAGACTCCTTCATTTACATCTCCCTTGAGCCCAGGATGGTGTTCATTCAGGCTCTGAATGCTGTTACAGTATAATTAAGAGGATGGCTTAGGATGTTCTGCTTTCTAAATCAAACTAGAAATCTCCCCTTCTTTTTATCTCTGTATTATTCTTCCTTACTTATGCCAAGTTGGGAACATCAGAGAATTCCTTTTTAAAATGTGCTCTGTTCTGTAACAACAAAGACAAAACAGCCACTGAGAGAAAGAGACAGAGCTGAGTTCCTCCCGGTCCCTCCCACTCCAGGTGCAATGAGACAGCTCTGGGCTACACAGGCCTTCCTGTCTCCCATTGTTCCTGGCCGCCTGCATGATTTTACCTTCCTGACACCCTCTGTCTTTGACTTTTCATGAAATTATGAGGAATTAGCTTAAGTCTCAGTCAGATATAAAAACAATATCTGTCACTAAGTCTCTCTGCTATGTCTGAATGGGAAGAAATAACTAATATTTTCAGAGAGGGAAAAGGGAAAAATAAATGAACAGGATGGACAAATAAACTTTGTAGTTTAAGTAAATTCAAATCCACTTGACATTTCTCATATGCTCTGCAAAGGACAGGGCTTGCGTAATAAACCTGTTACCAGCCACCTTCCTGCCACTGCTTTACAGGAGTTTGTTCTCTAATGATATTGTAAGTGTTGAAATGGCAGTTGCATGCAATATTTTACAAAGTAAATAGTTCTAAGCTCTTGAATAGAGGGAGACGCTGATAACTGGAAAAAAAAAAAAAACTATTCACTCAACATTCATTCAGTTATTGAGCATAAATCACATACAAGTGCATTATAGAGGCTGAAGGCACTACAGAAAACAATATTCTAGAAAATGGAGAGAAAGGACCCATTCATCCTTAATTCTCCCCCCTAGAAGGAAGGCTTTGGGCAAGGGATATTTAGCTCAGGACAGACACAGGGAATATATATTTTGGCCTAATAAAACTAATGTCTTAGTTTATAAGTAAAGATATTAATAACATCCATATTAAATAGCTATCTCATATAATTATATGGCAGGCACTGCTCTAAGTAGCTATATTCATTTTATTAACAGGAAATCAGACCTTGTTCTAAGGGCTTCTGGTGGATTACTCGTGTAAAATGAACACAAAAGGGAGATTTTGATAAATTTTCCATGCCCTGTTTTTTGGTGGAGTCCAGCCATGAACAAAGTCCAGGCAGCTGGACTTCAGAGGCTGCACTACACATTGTAACGGCTACAGTACACTGCCCCATTCTAGGTTTATTTGACCTAAATATTTTCAAAGATATAATAATATGAGAGATATTATTTTTTCCTATACATAGGAAAGGAAGGAGGTTCTCAATAGAAAATTAATCCTCCTGATAGAGAGATGTGATGAATTTCAGGGAGTCTAATGAAAAACTAACAACGGCATAGAAAAACAGACACCTTGGGTTCATCACTAGGTAACATATTCACAAAACCAGAGCTAATCTCCCATCCCTATCTGGCCCCCGCACACCTCAGGTGCCAGACTAAATTTTGTCTCCATTAAGCAGCAGTGTGGTATCAGAATAACACCTGAATAGGCAAAATAAAGAAGGCACAATGGCTCTGCACATCAGAGTCACACAAATGTAAATTTGTGAAACCTCATAGAAGCACCACTAAAATTTATGACTATTTCAAGAAGTCTAACATGTTTAAAGACCTCATCCGCGAAGTTCTCTATCATATTTCCCCCATTTCTGACCTAGAATTGAATATTGGAGAATAATCAACATTTTCTCCATCTGTCTGATTCGAAATATTCTCTTTTACATTTTGGGGCCTACTGTAATTTAGAGTGTTATCTCTGTTGCATTTTGCAAATGAAATTACTTTATAAATACCTCACAGGCTATTGTGAGAATCAAATTACATAGCAGATGTGAAAGTATTTTGAAAAGTTCAAAATGTTATAGAAATATAAAGTTACTTGACATGCTGTTGCAATGATAACAACGGAAGTGTGCTAATAGGCATTGCTTTCTCATTATCGAGGCAGACTGGGGTAGAAATCACACTAGATTGAGTCAGCCTTGTCATGTTCAGATTCCTGCTCTGCCACTACCTAACGAGGTGACCGTAGGCAAGTCTCTCACCCACTCTCAACCTTGATGTTCTCATTAGTAAAGTGAAAAGGTGGAACTAGAAAACTGGTGAGGTCCTTTTGAGTTCTAAATAAAAGTTCTTGTTGACACTTTTTCCAACACAATTTTTCAATTATTTCAGGAAGACAAATTTTTTATATATATATATATCTCTATATATAGATATATATATTGGGGAAAGAAAAAAGATATATGTCTTTTATATATATGGATATATATAAAATATGGATATTTATATATAAAATGTATGGCAATATATATATACGCGCACACACACATATATCTTTTATGTATATATGGAAGCCACTTTTGAAGCCTGGTTCTAAAACAATAACACAGTAATTTTTATGTTGGAGTTAACTTCATTCCAGCCATTTTAAATCTACTTTCAGTCATCTGGGTACATTTCTTTGGGCCTATCTGGCCTGTAGCAACTACATCATCCACCTCTTCTGTGAAGCTTCCTTTAATCTCTCTAATCCTAGTTTTGGGCTTCCTCCTTGATTTTCCTATAGCTCTTTGAGCTGCTTCATCAGCAGCCTCACCATCATCACCATTACTATTTGCACAACAACAATCATTCCTGGGAACTGTCCACTCTATACTAGGCACTGTTGTAAGAGCTAATGCATTATCATCAATGCTCATAAGAACTCTGCATGGCAGGCTTGATTCTCCTTATTTCATAGATTAAGAAAATGAGCTTCAGAGGTTAAACACATTGTTCAAATTCGCACAACTCTGAAAGAGGTAAAAACCAAACATCACACTCAAATCTAACTGCAAAGACCTTTTTTTCTTACTAAATCTCAATGTCTCATGACCTCTAGTCTACCAAGAATGTTTGTACTGTAATAATTTGGAGGCAGAGCTTGCAGTGAGCCCAGATTGAGCCACTGCACTCCAGCCTGGGCAACAGAGCCAGACTCTGTCTCAAAAAAAAAGAAAAAAATCTCCCTTCTAGATTGTAAACTCTTTGAGAATATTTGTTCATTTTTATGTTTCTAGTAAATGTTACCATCCCTGATCTGAAACGCTTGGGACCAGAAGTGTTTTGGATTTCCAATTTTTTCAGATTCTGGAATATTAGAATTATGCTTACCAGTTCAGTATTCCTAATTAAAAAATTCAAAATCCAAAATGCTCCAATGATCACTTTCTTTGAGCAACATGCCGGTGATATAGGAGCTAGATAGAAATTATTTAGGCAGATAGAGTAAAGGAGTTGTCAGCAAAATTTCCCTTTTAATAAAAAGCAGCTCCTCATTTATTTGTTTTCTAACAAAGAGCAGCCTGAAAAACTGAGCTGCAGACATTGATAAGCAAGCTAGAAGCTTGCTCGGGTGAATGCCGGCAGCTGTGCCAATGGAAAAGGGCTACCTGGAGGCTCAACATGGCGGTTCCACTTTCCCTTTTCTTTGTCACCACGTGTACAGTAAGGAACAGGCAATATGGTACCGGCCAGGTAGAGAACCCATCTGCATAATAAAAGATTAAAGTGGAGGTGGCCAGATTGTCGTGCACTATGCAAATGGCGCAAGTGGTCTGACCAATCTTCTGTGCCCTATGTAAATCAGACACCGCCTCCTCAAGCTTATCTATAAAACCTCTTACTGTTCACTGTGGAAGCGGCAACCCATTTTCTCGGGGACCCCACTCTCTGCAGCAGAGAGAGCTTTTCTCTTTCTTTCACCTATTAAACTTCCCCTCTGAATCTCATCCTGATGTGTCTGCGTCCTAATTTTCCATGTCTGTGGGACAATAAACCTCAGGTATCACCCCAGACAATGACGCCACTTCACCAGCACTCAAAAAGTTTCAGATTTTGGAGGATTTCAGATTTTCACATGAGGGATACTCAATCTGTACCTAGCACAATGCCTGTAACATAGAAGATGCTCAATTAATGTTTGTCAGTTCAATAAATTATATCAAACACATGGCCATTTTCTTCTGAGTGTTATATTTAATACACAGTAACATGATTCCCTATAATAATGCACCGTTTTATAGTGGCATTTTAAATCAAGTTCTTAGGCCTATAAATTAAGTAGTATGGGATTTCTAGCTGCAGATATTCTAAAAAGCATTCCTAAGTGCTTCAAAATAAATTCTTTAAAGTCTCAACATTACCATAAGCTCTCACTAGTAAAGCAAGATCTTCAAACAATTACATGCTTCACTGTAATATCATAAGCACATGAAAAAAAAAACTGTAGTACAAAGAATTATCTTTTATCTGTCATGGGTCTTATGGTTTCACCTTCGGACTTGCTTCACTGCCAACGTAACCTCTTTCGCAAGCTCACTCATCTTCTCCCAGGTGAATTCTGGACATTTTTATTCACCCTTCCGAGAATTATTTCAGGTCTAAAGCCAATCTCAGCAACTTCCTCCCAGCAAGCAGAGTTTGTGGAGTTTGTCTTTTATGGTTCCCTGCTACTTGGCATAAAGGAGCTGAATAGATACATGGTTTGATTAAATAACAACAAAATAACAGTACCGGCTTTGCTGCTGCTTATTTACCTTAATTACATCACTTATCAATGAAGAACAGTATGATTTATATCTATTGTCAACTTTCAGGACCTACCTAAGAAAACTTATAAGGACTACATCAGTACAGATATTTTTACTCAGTTGCATGATGCACGTAAATCTGAGTATTTACTAATAGAATACTCTGTGCTCAGCATTGTCAAATACCACAGCAAATATGAAAAGCAGAAGACATGGTCCCTGCTCTTATGACCAGAGGGACAAGAGTTATGCAGAGAGAAAAAAATTAGAGAACAATGCAAGGCAGAATATAATCAAGTTCTCACTTGTTTAGAACAGATAATTATCCTGCAGCACTTCAAAAGAGGAAGAGATTATATTGTCACTATTGGAGCCCATGAACACATGGGAAAGCAATAAACTAATTCTTAGGCTAATGCTTCCTAGAGAAGGCCTATTTGCTATAAAACTATTCGAAATCCCTAGGCATAGCAAATGCTGTTGTGGTTGTGTTTGTTTTTCCCATGGATGCCTCTTCCTCCTCATAGCTTCAAACTACAGTAATTCTCGAGGCTTAGTTTCCAGAACTCCACAGATTTGTATCCTCTTTTCTCTCTTAAGGAACTACTCCAATTATAAGCCCATGCATTTTATGCCAAATCTTTGCTTCCATATTGTCAGTCTAACCTCTTTCTCAAGTTCTGCTTGTGTTTTTGAACATTATCATTCACACTTTCAATAATTATATGTAAATTAACAAGTGCAAAATCAATCATGATGTCTTTCTCCATACAAGAAGCCCTCCTTCCTCACATTTGTATTTCTATAAGCCAGGCAATCTGAGGTATTTTTTAGTTCCATCCACACGACTTCTATCCATGTTTTTCATACATTTCATTTTCCTCCTATTGTTTTGTCTACAATCCTTACTAAGACATTGATCACCAAAATACACTCTTTAGTCTCCCTACATCTGATTTGTACCTCTCTCACCCTCGTTTTCCCAAGTTGTCCATCTGTCTCCAGAAATTTATCACCTGTGATGTGCACCAAGGCAGGCAACGAGGTGGGACTGAAAAAGGACATGCCTTGACCCTGAAGCCAGGTAAAGATGCAATCACATCTCACCCCAGCTTCATTATATGCCCTGTAAAATCTCTGAGATTTATTCTCATCTCTCAGCTTGGAATAGTACCGTGTATCTAGCAATACTATGAAGATTTAAATGAGATAACGTGTAAAAGCCCAACACAAAAGAAGAGCCTAACTAGCAATCCTTACAATAATAATTATTACTAGAGGATGTACTAAGGTACTCAAAACCCTCCATGAGGTACCTTCAATCTACATGTCTGCATTAGAGAATAATGCAAAGCAGAATATAATCAAGTGCTCACTTGTTTAAAACAATAATTATCCTGCAGCACTTCAAAAGAGGGAGAGATTATATTGTCACTATTGGAGCCCATGAACACATGGGAAAGCAATAAACTAATTCTTAGGCTAATGCTTCAGTACATAAATCAAGAATGTCTACCTTCATATTTCTGCTTATATGTTTACCATAAGTGAGATGTTTCCCCTCATATTTCTTTCAACTAGAACAAATATTATTTATTCTTCAAGACACTTGTCACTGACATCCTTAATGAGGTTTCCATTCTATGCCCACTCTAGTCTAAAGTGAGCCCTCCCAAGAGATGACTGGATCATTTGTATTTGCTTTCTACACTAGCCTTTCAACTTAAACACATAGTGACTTGTTACACATTTTTTTTAACTGATATTTAATACATGTCACTATATTGGCTTCCCAATTAGAATAAAAGCCCATGAATGTATGGAATACCATTTGTACCCATAAGCCCAGTGCTCTTCTCAGAGTAAGCACTTGATAAATATTTGTTGAATTGATATAGGACTACATTAATAAAACAAAGAAGTGAGAGTTGGCACAATAATTAATGACAGGTAGAGTCATATTTTAGTGGGAGCTAAATGCTAAGAAAAGGCAGTGGCATGATTAAAGTGGAAAGTGGGGAAGTCTGATACATCAGTGCTCTCTACAGTAGATTCTGACTGAGGACTCAAAAAGCAGAGAGATTAGCCAGGAGTCTTTGTTAAGAATTATAAGAAAGAAACTCAATCTAGAATAACAGAAACATGGTAATAGGATAATTCAGTGACTATTTTAAAGAAAGAAACAAGACAAGGTGAATCAATAAATGCATCTGAAATGTAAGCAAAAAATAAAGGAGTCAATGTTTCAAGATTGAAGAAAGCTGACCCTGTGAAAATAAATGGGAAAAGTCTAAAGACAGTCTGTAGTGAATGAGAACACATTTTTTAATATGCTGTGAGTATTGTAGGACATGCAAATATGGACGTCTAATGGGTAAGCTTTGCAGTCAAATTAAGAAAACTCCTTAGAAAGTTTCAGTGTAATTGATGAAAACCCCAAAAAGATGGAATTCTGTCTGTCGTCTTAATGCTTCAGATTGTTGCATCATCTTTAAACTTGTTCAACTATGAGATAAGAAAAAGCCTCACAATCATGCTTATTAGTTACCAGTTCAGACCTTCAATTTGTGTAGCTAGTCTAGAAAACTGTAAGAACAGAGAATGTAAATACAATAGTATCATTGTTAAAAGTAGTTCTCTCACTTTCAGATTTTCTCTGCCCTTTTCTACCAAAGTCACAAACGGTTGGGCATAGGTTTGCATGGGAAAAAAGAAATTTACCTAGGTAACTTCTTATGGCTAAAGAGAGTGACAAGGACTGCATTTATCCTCCTACCTGAAAAAACCAAAAAATGGACAGAAGATGTGCAACAATCATTTTTAAATACTACATATGGACAATAAGGATAGCAATCTCTGAGAAATGAAAAACTAATAAGGTGAACCTTACAACTGTCCCAGTTAATGGCCTGAAACATGTTTTGAGAATACAACACAGGGAGTTTGAGACCAGCCTGCCCAACATGGTGAAACCCCATCTTTACTAAAAATACAAAAATTAGCTGGGCATGGTGGTGCATGCCTGTAATCCCAGCTACTCAGGAAGCTGAGGCAGGAGAATCGCTTGAACCCAGGAAGTGGAGGTTGCAGTGAGCCAAGATTGTGCCACTGCACTCAGCCTGGACAAGAGAGCCAGACTCTCTCTCGGGAAAAAAAAAAAAAAAAAAAAACACAGGAAGAAGGAACCCAAAATATGGCATGGTCCCAGGGTCAAGGAGCCAGAGCCAAGAGTCCCTGGACATCAAAGCAGCTAGGAAAGAGAAAGTCATGCCAAAAAAATGCCAGAAACCTACAGATGATAATGAGAAAGTCCTCTACGGCCCAGGAAAGAACCATCCAGAAAGATGCAAGGAAACTGGACCTGGGCTCGAGCAGGTCCAAAATAGTGCCTGTTCCCATCATTCAGATTGAAAAACATGATGAGTGACAGGATGTTGTAGTACTCAGAATAGTCTTGTTCAGATAGTGGAAAATAGTCTTAGGCCTAGCATGGCTTACCTAACAAACCTTAAAAGTGAGAGATGAAAGGAACAAATTGTTTCCAAGTAATTTATCTGCAACCCAAAACAAAGCTTAAAAAATACATGTAAGAATACAAAAATACCTAGCATCCAAAAAAGCAAAATTCACAATATTGGATATGCAAAGAAGCAGGAAAATATGGTCCTGAATGAGAAGAAGAAGTAATCAATCAGAATGAAACCAGAATGGACACAGATGTTAGAATTAGCAGGCAAATACATTAAAAGAGCTATTATAACTGTGATCCGTATGTTCAAATGTTAAGTAAAGACATAGGAGATATTTTAAAAACCACCCAAATACAACTTTCAAGGTGAAAACTGCAATATGTGAGATGAAAAATACACTAGATGGGATTAACAGCAGATTAGATATTGCAGAAGAAAAGACTAGGGAATGCAGCAATAGAAACTAAAATGAGATTCAGAGAGAAAAAAAATCTTTTTAGAAAATAAAAAGAGCATCAGTGTGCTATTAGACAACTTCAACTTCAAGCAGCTTAATAGATGGATGATCAGAGACTGTGGAAGAGGAAAACAAAATATATCTGGAAAAGAATGGCTAAAAGTTTTCCAAATTTGATGAAAATTATAAACCCACAGATCCATGAAGTTAGATGAGCTCCAAGAACAAAACCATGGACAAAACTAAATAAAAGTGCATCATAATCAAATTGCTTAAAACCGGTAATAAGCAAAAAACATCAAAATACAAGCAAGACTTTTATAGAGATAGGTAAGATTCTAAAGTCTAGATGGAAAAGCAAACTAACTAGAATAGCTAAAGCAATTTTGCAAAATCAAGAATATAGTGGAACGGCCACTCTACCCAATATTAAGATTTATTATGTAGTTACAATAATCAAGAACAGCACAAATATGCCCAACTGATTTTTGACAAATACCACAAAGGCAATTCCACGGAAGAAAGTCTTTTCAACAAATGGTGTTGGAACAATTGACATCCATAAGCAAAAAGGAAAATCTCAAGATCTTGTGAAACATACAAAAATTGAAAATA
Organism: Mandrillus leucophaeus; assembly: GCF_000951045.1. Taxonomy (NCBI): domain Eukaryota; kingdom Metazoa; phylum Chordata; class Mammalia; order Primates; family Cercopithecidae; genus Mandrillus; species Mandrillus leucophaeus. The sequence goes on along the minus strand of NW_012108264.1, from coordinate 603,195 downwards.
GATTATGGCCTTAAAGGTAAAATGTAAAACTGTAAATACTAATCGACCACTTCAAAACATTTACATGTGGATGGTCTGCTTCCTCCCACTCGGAGCATGTTCATTACAGGACGGCAGGAATTTTATGTTTTATTCACTGCTACACCCAACATCTACAGCTGCGGACACTTAAGTGGCATTTAATAAATTATGTTTCAATATTACACAGAGACTAGAGTATTAAGAGTATTAAATTACTCTTCTTTGCAATGTTTTGCAAGGAATTCCAGACTTCTGAAGAACTGGATTCCCAAACAAAGATTAAGGCAGGTTTTAAGGAGAAAACATGTACTAGATTACCGAAGTCTAGAGGCCCAATCTCCCTTCCAGAGAACCAACCTCAGGGAACATAGAAGCTCCAGAGAACCTACTTCCCTTCCAGAAAATCTACCGCAGGAAATATAGAGGTTCCAGAGAACCTTCTGCAGGGAATGGTAGCCAATGCCACATCTTCTAATCCACTGTGGTGTTCACACCAGGACATGCTTCCCTGAGCTGCTCCTCACCAGTCACTGAGAATAAGGAAGTACTTGAAGCAGGCAATTTTTGTCTATGGAATTCTTCCAATGGACAGCTTTGGCTTGAGACTCCCCATCAGTCTGGCCAAGACTTTCACAGAGCTACACTGCAATATGAGGCTATTTCTGGCCATTCCTTCCTTCTCTCCCTGTTCTCACAGGTGTCAAATCTGCATAGTGGTCTCAGGGCTCTTTTTAATTCTTCCTGACATTTCTTTCCAGACATTCCCCCACCCCTACCCCTGCTCCCTGCCAAAAAAAAAAAAAAAAAAAAAAAAAAAAACTCTGGCACCTCTAATTCTGTTTTCATATCTCATTCTTGGGAAACCTGATCTAGCACGGTAAGCCTGTTGGTGATGGAAAAACATCAGTTTCTTCACATAATTATCCCAAACGCAGGCATCATCACGTGACTGCAAAAGGACGGTTTCCAAAAGTCAGGGAAAGAGTTTTCATTAGAGAGTGTATTAGTCCATTCTAATGCTGCTAATAAAGACAAACCTGAGACTGGGTAATTTATAAAGGAAAAAGGTTTAATTGACTCACAGTAAATTAAAGGGGACATGTTTGCTTCACCTTCTGCCATGACTGTAGGTTTCCAGGACTCAGGAAACCTACAGTCATGGCAGAAAGGGAAGAAAATATGTTCTTCTTCACATAGCAGCAGCAAGGAGATAGTGCCAAGCAAAAGACGAAAAAGCCCCTTATGAAACCATCAGATCTCATGATAACTCACTAGCAGGAAAACAGCACAAGGGTGACTGCCCCCAGGATTAAATTACCCCTCACCGGCTCCCTCCCATGACATGTGGGGATTATGGGAACTACAATTCAAGATGCTATTTGGATGGGGACACAGCCAAACCATACAAGAGAATTGGGAACTAACTAGACCACAGGGCTTCATTTATCTGGGAGATCAGTCCCAGATAGGGTGTTCCTGCTTTGAGTTTATCTCAGGATTCAGAATGGTTTTTCTTTCCATTCATGGTTTGTAATGTGATTATTCTTTATTCAATAGGGCAAGGTCTAGGTTTTGCTTTCTCAGAGGTACAGATACCTCTGAGAAGGTTCTTTGCCCTGGGTTTCTTCACACTGGTTCGTTTGCTGGTTACCTCTAACACACTCTGAGGCAAGTCCACTGAACATTTCTGGGCCACAAATATCATCTGATCAAAATCTCTACTGTTAGAGATGGGATACCCTAGGAGCCATTTTGCTGATGCTGCAATCTGTAAGGCAATAGAAAATAAAACAGCTAGTACCATCAAGATCTTGCCATTTTGGTAAGCATCTCAAAAGGGTAAAATTAGAAAAGTGTTTTGAAGCAAATTGTTGCAGTAGTGTACTCTACATTTTGTTACTCTGAAATGTGTGCATGTGTTTCTGGTAGGGGTAGGGGGAGGTGGGCATTTCTCAAAGCAAAGTCCTCTCCAATTCCTAGTGATGCTTATGAACACAGGCAACCCAGCAAGAAACCCCTGAATTCATTTCTCAAGCGTTGTGACCCCAGACCGCCAGACTCTCTCTGCATAAGGCCCCAACTAGCATTCAAACGGCATTGTCTCTTGAACACGCTCACAGAACTCAGTATGAGGCCTTCAAAACCATTGTATTCCAGCCTTTGTTTGAATGGGGTTGTCTTTTCCTCATTCAGTCTGCGGTACACTGTCGGAGTGAATCCCACTGTTAGCCAGACAGGGGTCCCCAGAGAGGACATGTTGGGTTCTGTATGTTTAACTTTTTATCCTTTGTGTCAACCAGTTATGTTTCTAAAACATTTCCAATCCCCTAGCTTTGCAGAAAACAAATAACGGTGCACAGCCCCCCTTCTTCCTTCATCTCTCATAAATAATCCCCAAGAAGGAGGACGGCTGCAGAGACACGGCCTGAATGCTGAAGAGCCAGCTCTAGCTCCACCTCAGAGAATCATTTTGCAGCCAGGCCATGAAGCATAGGAATGAATTCCAAACTTTTCTAGTGTGATAGAAACAGAACAGAGCACTACCTTCCAGGCACAGTAGCAATAATTTTTTAAGTCAAAATCCTATGTCGTGGGAAGAGCTCAGGGCATACAGTAACGGTCCCAATTTGGTCAAGTGTTTTATGTATGATTAGACAAGCTAAGATGATTACCTCTCTGGGCCTCAGAGTGTCTATGTGTTATGAAGCAGTATTACATACTAGTTAAATACGTGACTTTGCAAGCCGGACTGCTTAATTTTCAATCCAAGCTTTGCCACCAGGAAACCTTGAGCAAGTTTCTTGAAGTTTCTGTATTAGGTAGCTTATTCTTTCATGTGCTGTATAACAAGAACAAAATCTCAGTGTTTATCACAATAAAGGTTTATTTCTCAGTCATTTGCATTATGGCTATAGATTACCTATAGCTCTGAGGCTTGGCTCCCTATATCTTCTTTACTGAGGAATTTAACTGAAATAAAGCCTACATCTTGGCCACATAGCAGATATATGATATAAAAAAGCCAGGTCCAGCCACGTGACAGATCTTCCAGCATTTGGCTGAGAAGGGCCTATTGTCTCTTCCACTCACATTTCATTGGCTTCAACAATGATATCAAAATGCAAAGGAGTACCATTAGGTGTCACTTAACAATGAGGATATATTCTGAGAAATGCATCATTAGGAAATTTTGTCATTGTACAAACATCTGAGTGTACTTACACAGCTGTAGATGGTGTAGCCTACTACATACCTAGGCTGTATGGTGCAGCCTATTGCTCCTAGGTTACAAACTTGTGCAGCATGATACTGTACTGAATATTGTAAGCAACTGGAATACAATAGTATTTGTTTATCTAAGCATAGAAAAGGTACAGTAAAAGTACAGTATAAGAGATAGAAAATAATACACCTGTCCAGGCCTCTTACCATGAATGGAGCTTGCAGGAATGCAAGTTGTTCTGGGAGGTCAGTGGATGAGTAATGATATTGTTTGGATTTGTGTCCCTGCCCAAATCCCATGTAGAATTGTAATCCCCATTGTTGGAGGAGGGGCCTGATGGGAGGTGATGGGATCATGAGGGCAGAATTCCCCCCTGCTGTTCTTGTGCTAGTGAGTTCTCGGGAGATCTGGTTTAAAAGTGTGTAGCATCTCCCTCTTCTCTCTCTTCCTCCTGCTCCAGCCATGTAGGATGTGCCTGCTTCCCCTTTGCCTTCTGCTATGATCATAACTCTCCTAAGGCCTCCTCAGCCATGCTTCCTGTACAGCCTGCAGAACTGTAAGTCAATTAAACCTATTTTCTTCATAAATCAGCCAGCCTCAGGTAGTTCTTCATAGCAATGTGAGAACAGACTAATGCAAGGGGTGAGTGAATGTGAAGGCCTAGGGTATTACTGTATACTGCTATAGAATTTACAAACACTATACTTAGTCTACACTAAATGTATTTTAAAAAATTTTCTTTCTTCTATAAATTAACCTTAGCTTACCATGACTTTTTTACTTTATAAAATTTTATTTTTTTTAACTTTTTGGCTGCTTTCTAATAACAATTACCTTAAAACACAAATACATTGTACAACAGTATAAAAAAAGTTTTCTTTCTTTATATTCTTATTTTTAAAGTTTTCTGTTTTAATTTTTTTATATTTTTACTTTTTTAACTTTTTTTGTTAAGCACTAAGACACACACCCACATACACATTAGCATAGGCCTACACAGGGTCAGGATCATCAATATCACTGTCTTTCACCTCTACATCTTGTCCCTCTGGAAGGTCCTCAGGTCAGTAACACACATGGAGCTGTCATCTCCTCTGACAACCATGCCTTCCTCTGAGAAACCTCCTGAAGGACCTGCCTGAGGCTGTTTTACCTGTTTTTCAATAAGTTGAAGGGGTACACTCTAACATAATGATAACAAGTATAGCAAACATATAAGCCAGTAATAGTCATATGTTATCATTATCAAGAATTACATACTGTACGTAATTGCATGTGCTAGACTTTTATATGACTGGCAATGCAATGGGTTTTTCTACACAAGCATCACCACAAACGTGAGTAACACATTGCAGTACATTATGTTGACTATGACAGCACTAAGCAACAGGAATTTTTCAGTTTCATGAAAATCTTATGGGACCACTGTCCTAGATGCAGTTCATCAGTGGCATATGACTGTATATTCCCTTCATATGGAGGATAAACAAGTCAAACAGCAAAGGGCAGGGATCCTTGGTCCTCTTACATGAAAGGAGGTAAACGCTTGTGTACAAAATGTAATCTACCTCTTACATCTCACTTCCTCTATCTGTAAAATAAAACTCATAATAATAGTACCCATTTGATCAGGTTGTCAGAAAGATTAAATGAGTTTTCATAAGAAAAACATTTAAAACGGCACCCAGAATACAGTCAACCCTCATTCAATGTTAGTTATTATCTGTCCAATAGGAATAATGTAGCTTTTTTTCTACCTCATGGGGATATCTAAGGAGCTTATTATTAATGTTTTTGTTAGAGATACTATGTGAGATGAGAGAAATCCTATTAAGTACCATATAAAACTAAGAAATTTTATTAAATCAATGGCAGTTAATAATGTAGATGTGTGCCCTTTACTCATCTCCATGGAGATGTTCATTGAGAAGGCTTCAAAGGGTGTTATTAACAGCACAATATATCTTGGAGATACCATCATCATCGTCAATAGCAAAATAAATCATTCATGAAGTCCCTATTATACATGAAGGCTTATACTCAGCATAAGAGATGTGAAGATAAATAAGGTCCAGCCCTCTATGTGCTTACAACCTTCTTAGAGAGACCTTTTTTCTTTGTGTGCCTTAACTAAGTACCCACAGAAGAGCTCCATGGCTGCTGGAGCAGGTCATAGATGCTACTGGAAGTCAAAGGGGGAATGACCCAGAGCCACAAGCTGGGAAATAATTCTCAGAGAACAAGATACTCGAACCAGTCCCTTAAGGAAAATGGGATTCATCTAACCAGACTAGAATAGAAAAGACAAATAAGAAGAGGAAAATATAAGGTAAAATGTCCCCATTTTCAGGAAAACTTGAAACCCTGAGAAAGCGCAAAAGATATTATCAATTGGCAAAATGAAAAAAAAAAAAAAAAAGGGATAAAACAAAATTAGGTTCCCTGGCACCTGGTACTGGGTGAAATTCTCCTCTAGACCTCTGGGTTTCTGGATAAAAGTGCCTCATCTTCTGCTCGTTTACTTCATGTATTTATTTCAAGACTTCATCTTTCTCCCTGTCATCTGTCTTTTTATACTGTCATGTGACATGTGAAACACATTTTAATTCAGTTACAATAGTATTTATCACCTGTAGGCACCTATAATGTATCTTTTATAAATAATATTTTTTAATTCTCATAGAAACCGGTGACATTATCTCCAAATTCACCTACTAAAGGGCCACACGAGTTTTCAGACCCAGGCACTTTCTCCCCAGGGCTGGTGCTCTTTTCCACATCACTATACTCTCTCCTACTAGAACAGAAGGCAGAATGTATGTGTGTGCATGTGTGGGTGTGTACACATGCGTGTGTGTTTTGATCCATAAGTATGTTCTGCCACATATATGTGTGTCTTCATGTTCACCTGCTGTGACATGGCCACAGCGCCACTGTAAATGCCTTCAGTTGGTCAAATGCTTCTTCCCACTTGCTAAATGTCAGTGCATCTGACCCTGGCTCTTAATGCTGTTGATTGATTGCCAAGTCAATTGCTGACTCTGAATAATATAGAAAACCATAAGAATAATTTCCTTGTTAGTTTATTTCAAAGCCACTGATGATTCTGCATCATGCTCACATTTTGGAGGCTAATGAGCCTAAGTGATCTAGACAAGGGCAGTGGATTGCAGGGAGCCTGCTTGGAAGGCAGACAGAATTGTTAGGCCTCAGGTGTCTCATCAGGGATAATGGGGAATACCTCAACTCATGTGTGTCTCAGTGGTTCAGTCTCTCTGGTGAGAGCAATTTAGTAACAGCCAAGTAATTCTTGCTGTCACACAGCTAGCTGCCTCGTGATCATGCCTCACCCTTTAATATGAACCCAAGAGCATATGGGAGAAGATCTCAAAGTCATTTCTAATAAGATTCCCAGTACTGTCCACCTGCATCACCAAGCTCTTGGTACAGTGAATGCATTGTGCAGACACATGCACACATACAGAGAATTCCATAGGTCTCTTCATCATACCAAGACCTCATAAGCTCATTAAGTTCATTATTCCCCAGAGTTTGTTATATACTGCCTGACTTTTAATTGGAACTTAATAAAAAAAAATTGTGGATGAAAGAATGAGAAAAAAAGGGGGGAAAAACTACCCACACAATGGAATTTGGAAAAAAAAAATATTTAGAACCCAGTGCTTAATCTACAGTGAGATTTTTCATTATAAGTCAAGTTCTTTACTCATGAAATTTTCTATCTCTTTCCCTAACGCCACTGCAGATCTGCCCATCTGTTTTAATTTGGATTACCACAAAACCTGAACTTCATGCAGGGCATTTGAGTAGGCAGTTTTTGGGGCAGGTAAGCCAAGAAGAGTGAGAAGCTGACAGAGTAAGACAGGGAAGGAGGTAAAGCTAATATAAGGGTGAGATATCAAGGTCACCCCTGTGTAATGGGAACTAGATTTTTCCAGGATCTTCTGAAACATACTATTGCCATAATTGCCAACCAGAAACTCAATGGAGCTCCATCACCAAATTGGATCCGGTAACACACATATTTTTTTCCTGAGAAGTTTCATTTTCTAATTGACCTACACTCAGCAGGCTATGTTTACTGCAATTGTCCATTCATCCTTTTTACTGAGCATGAAAAATACAAAAAGACACTCCAGTGTACCATTGAGTTCCCTGGATAATGCTCCCCATCACTAAATGTAGTAACAAAGTTAGATCTTTACGATAATCAGGATCAATAACATCCCACTGGAAAACTTTATTCATCCTCTCACATAAATGTTTTATTCTCTGGGAACCAGAACCTCCAAACCAACGATGCCTAAGGTTGTTGCATGGATGCAAAAGATAAATTCCACAAGTGGATCACTTACAATTATTGTAAGATGGACTCATCCAAATTTCACCTTTTGGTTCTTTGAGCTGTGTTCCTACCTAATGGGGACACAGTATAAGATATTGGTTTGTTGGATATACTGAATCCTAGGGAGAACACTCCAACTCCACAGAATTTGTCTTTAAATTGTCATTTTATTTTTTACATATAATTTTTAGTTTTTATTTGTGAAAATACTGGCAGCAAGAAAAACAGGCATAGGTGGGTTCAGGCACCGGGTATGGTAGCTCTCCTACAGGAGGTGTTCACATGGCTCACGGGGAACTGCCTGCGTCTCTACTTTTGCAGATAGGGAAGGGAGCAAGTCTGATTTTTATGCCAAGAAGAACTCCAAAGCCTCCTTCTCCCAGACATAGGGTTTGGAGATCTTTGCACCAATCAGCTGAGCTGGATTTTCCAGCTGGCCTAGGTTCAATATATGTCCATTAGGTAAATAAGTTGTTATTTTAACTGACCTTTTAGAAGCCTATTTCATTATTCCATAAAGCTAGCTAATTCTGTGTGATATGGAATAGGGTTGAACCAGGGATTTCCATGGTTATGCACATCTGGTTCCATTTTCTCAAAGTGATAAAATGCACACTCACAGGAAAATTAAGTGTAGTTAGGACGAGAATGAGGGAGGAAACAAGTGGTCCTAAGAACAGATGATAATCAGTTGGAAAAGATACCGCATCCCCTGAAAGGAGGAATGATTGACAGACTCAGGTAAAGCAAATGACAAAAGGAACCCAGTTTTCCAATTAATATAAGGGAATTAAAAAGGTTTTCAGAGCATTTTAACACCCACATCTTGGTGTCTACCACCACTTTCCAATAAAAAGAACTAGGACATCTTGGAGAAAGCAGATTTTAAGACTGTGGCAGAAACTTTACAAGATAAACTGGAACATCTTGTAAGGCAACAATGTAATACAACACACAACGATGGAGTTATGTGGAAAGAACACAGAACACAACTGAAAGAGCTCCAGTGCTCAAGGAAGAAACCACTTGTGCAAGAAACTAAAGTAATTTTGGATTACAACCCAAACTATAATAAATGTCCATGAGTCCATGGTAATATAAAGAAATAACTAAAATAAACAAATGGAGCAGAATAGACCAATCTCCTGGTCAGAAGAATTTCAAATAATTTATCCAGATAGTTTTGCCTCAAGGATATGGAGCATAACTTCTTATCCCTCCTATGTGGGCTATGCATAACAGCTTCCACCTAAAGAGCAAAGTGTGGAAAGCAGAGAAAAAGAGCAATGTTACAATGGAGAAATCTGACCAGTCTAAGGTGTAATGACCACTAAATGTAGTGAGGCATCTTGGTTGGGATCCTGGAGCAGAGGGAGCATTAGGTAAAAGCTACGGATATCCAATATACTGAAGACTTTAGTTAATAGTAATGTATATTCATTCATTCATTAATAGCAAAAAAAAAAAATGTGCCATACTAATATAATAACAGGATAATCTGGATTGGTATAAGATGGAGCAAGGATACCAAGCATAAAAATAAACAAAAATCCTGAAATTCCTTCAAGAAAAATTCCAGGCATCCAGCTAGCCCCAGAAGTGATTAAGTAACTTGTTAAACAAGAAGGTAATAGTAGCTGAAGAATAGCCAAGGAAGTTAAAGCTCCAGAGACAGATGTTTGCTTTCCCCATAGAAACTAAAGATAACATCTCAACATGTGTCCCTCGGTTGCCTTTCAGAGGCTCCCACTTAGGAACACCACCAAATGGATGGACCTGCTCTTCAATCCCAGGTATGGAAGCAATGAAGACTGAACTTCAACCATTGTTCTTTGTTCAGTTTCTTCCTGAGGCACTTGCAGCAAGCCACTCCCTCTAGCCAGTTAGCATTTTTTCTACAAATGTTACCCCAAATTTTGTAAAGAATCTTCTCTTTCTTCACCAATTGCAAATCAGAAAATTGTTAAATTTATCTCTGACCTGTAACCCCCATTTCAAGGTATCCCACCCTCTTGAGTGTAAATCAATGAGTAACTTCCATGTATTGATTTATGAGTTTGTCTATAGTTTCTGCTTTCCTGAAATGTACACATACCTTTACAAATCCTTGCCTTTAAGCCATTTGGGAAGTCAGGATTTGAGCATTAGCTGTCTGGTTCTCCTTGCGTGGCACCCTGCTGTGAAAGCCTTTTTTTTTTCTACTGCTGCAAACCTTGGTGTAGTTATCTGATTTTACTGTGCCAAGTGAATGGACCCCAGTTCAGTCCTGAAACTGGTATTTGACAGATTTGTGAGAACTCTTTGTGCTATTTCACAATTTTTCCATAAATACAAAACTGTTATTAAAGAGTTTATTAAAATAAACTATTTTTCTTTTCACAAAGCTTTTTACCAGAGAGGATAGAAAAGGGAAAAGAGCACCTGAACTTGGAAAAGGAGAATGAATGAAGGTCAAAACTATCTTAGCTAGATTTCCCTGACAAAGGAGAGAATGAGGCAAGGACTTATATTGTTACAAGAAAGTGGTCCCGATCCAGACCCCAAGAGAGGTTTCTTGGATCTCGTGCAAGAAACAGTTCAGGGCGAGTCCACAGTGCAAAGCAAAAGCAAGTTTATTAACAAAGTAAAGTGGTGAAAGGACAGCTGCTTCATAGAGAGAGTAGGATGTTCCCGAAAGTAAGAGGAGGAATGCGTCCACCCTAGGTACAATGCTGCTATATATGGGGAGATGTGTTTTGTGATAAAGGATTACTTTTCTTAATTACTATATTTGCAAGAATTGATATTATTATCTTTAAAGCAAAATTAGGAATGCCTTTGTTCTCTAGATATCAGGATATCTGGACACTCCCCAGTCTGGGTCTGTTTTAGTAAACATTATTAATTTTTTCCTTTAACCATCAACATCTAGAGGCTAGGAACACATAACTTCCTGGGAATGCAGTTCAGCAAGTCTCAGGCTCATTTTCCTGGCCCTCACTCAAAATGGAGTCGCCCTGGTTCAAACGCATATGACATATCCCCCCTCCCTTTACAAGAGGACCCTTAATCCTAAGCGTTGCAGAGGGATGAAGATGCATCTTCTGTAACTTCTTCAGGCTGAACAGGGGCAATGATATTCCTGCCTAACTATTAGGGTCTCTTGCATTCAGGGTAGAGCAAAGCTCAGTCAGAGCGTTGGTATGGTGAAGGTCGTTCATAACTCCGAGTTCTGAGAAAAGGTGATATCTGGAAGATTAATGTGTCCAATTTAAGAAAGCATTGAGTGAGCTTGTTTTGCATTCCTACACGAAGAGTATAACCACAATATAGTCCGTAACAGCAAAGCAAAATAAGTCAAATCATTCCAAGTAGAATAAACAGGAATGCTTTCCAAACACTGGGCAGTTGTTGGAACCAAGCCAATACACTATCAACTGATAGTGCACCAATGGCAGAGATGTGAGTGTCTAAAGCTTTCATAGCCTGGGTAAAATTGACCTGTGAATAGTCTGGAACATACACACAACATTCAGTTTTGATCAAAGCACAAGTGCCCCCTTGGGCCACTGTTAAAATGTCCAAGTCATACGGTTTTGTAAGGCTACCTGCCTGATCTGAGGAATTTCCTCAGTTAGGAAGGTAAGGGCATGGGATGCATTATTGAAAACCACAGCCGTGTCCTTGGCTAAGGCTTAAACTCATAACTCAATACTGACTGTAGCTGCCAGTAGGGAAAATACAGCCATCAGACAAAACCACCAAGATCCTCGCTTTTGTCGCTTATGGCAAGCTTTTACAATTTGCCAGTTAGATGGGAGAGAGTCCAATAAGGTGAGGACACAACCCGGCAGATAAAGACAACCCCACATACACCTTCCAGTACAGTTATAAGGTAAGTATGGCCAGCCAGGCATTCCACAAGCCCATAACCATCCCCAAGGAGAAGGGTAGGCATTCATTTTTGGCAAATTACCTTGCCACCCCCATCCACATCTGGCCTGTTAGAAGAAGGTCTGATTACATTGTTGAAATGACAGCCATCTCATATTATGGGCTTCTGTCTGGTGGTGACTATTATTGTGCCTTTCAAAACACAGAGGCGCTTTGCCTGATACCTGCACTTCAACAGCTGTCATTCACCCAAATTCATTACGTGTAGCATAACCTATACGGGGTGGAGTTTAGCTGTTTTCTAATTAGATTTAAAAGGTGCCTTCTTGGCCGGAGCATGGTGGCCCACACCTGTAATCCCAGCACTTTGGGAGGCTGGGGCGGCGGATCACGAGGTCAGGAGATCGAGACCATCCTGGTTAACACAGTGAAACCCCGTCTCCACTAAAAATACAAAAAATTAGCCGGGCGTGGTGGCGAGTGCCTGTAGTCCCAGCTACTCGGGAGGCTGAGGCAGGAGAAAGGTGTGAACCCGGGAGGGGGAGCTTGCAGTGAGCCGAGATCGCACTACTGCACTCCAGCTTGGGCGACAGAGCAAGATTCCATCTAAAAAAAAAAAAAATTTAAAAAAAGAGGTGCCTTCTTGTCTCTTCATAGGAAGGGAAGGGGCTAAGGCCCATGTGGCTATGATACATGGGAAAAGAGGGGCTATGTTTATAATGTTCAGTTTCCCAATCATAATAAAATCCCCATAAACTTAGGGTGGCTGGTTGAATACGCCAGGGCAACCCGGAAGTGGAAGAAAGTAGCAATTCTCCACATACCCAACAGTTTGTCTGATTATGTAGCAAGGCTAAAGTCTGTGCCCACTCAGTAAATAAGTTATTCTCTGCATGATTTCAGCTTATACCTAAAAGTAAAATGCCAATCCATATCTTTATGTTACACATCCCTTTTATTTCTTCTGAACAGGAGTCAGAGGTCACTGATTGGCTCACAGGAATAAATGGGATTATTCTCTTGTGTTCCGTTGGTCTGTGGGACTTCATAAGAGACAGGTTTAATTCGAGATAAATGGACCTAGCTGTTTATTCCCAGAAGTTTAACTGCAGTTGGGGTACTAAGGAGAACTTGATACGGTCCCTTCCATATTAGGGAAAGTTAATCTTCTGGGGATCCTTCCTTCCAAGTTTTTAATAGGACCCAGTCTCCCACCTGTGTTATAAAAAGATTCTCTTCTTTAGTGGGGGAAGACAGTTTTTGATTTCCATATTCAAGGAGTCTATTTTGCACTTGTCCTAAGTTGATCACATAATTCTGTAGCTTGAAAGTATCAATGTCTATTAGGAGGTCTATGGTTAAGAAAGGCCTTCCACACATAATTTCAAAAGGGTTGAGCTACAGATTTCCTTTAGGGGCCACTCGAACCCATAATAAGGCTAAAGGCAATAGAGACAGTCAGGTTTCTGATGTCTCTTGGCATAGTTTAGCAAGAGTCCTTTTTAGAGTTTGATTAGCTCTTTCTACTAATCATTACTTCAGGAGGCCTGAAGACTGGCCTCCACGCTGAGTAAAGGCGGTACCGAATTCTTAGGGCTGAAGATGCGTTTTGGATAATTGTCGCTGTGAAAGATGGGCCATTGTCACTCTGTAAGTTTTCAGGCAGCCCAAATCTAGGAAGTATTTCCTTTAGTAAGAGTTTAGAAACCTCAATTGCCTTTTCAGACAGGGTAGGAAAAGCCTCAATCCAACCGGTAAAGGAGTCAACAAATACTAACAAATATTTAAATCCTTTACATGGGGCCATCTGAGTATAGTCTACTTGCCAATCTCCACCAGGGTAAGTTCCCCTAAGCTGAACAAGCCTTACTAGAGGAGGAGGTAAAGATTGGTTATTTGGGTTATTCCAGGCAGATAATTCACAGGCCCGAGTTACCTGCTTCATTGTTTTAAGTAAGCCTTTTCCTATAAAAAGCTGGGACATTAATTGAAATAGGGACTCTCTTCGCAAATGAGTTGAGTCATGCAAATACTGAACTATTTTCCACTGATTAGCACCTCGTATTAATAGTTTGTTGCCCTGTTTCCCTGGTGCACAAAGCTACTTCCTTCTGTAAACCAGGATTATCTAGAGGCTCATCATTTAAATCTGGATGGCTGGAGTAAACTTGCTCCATAACTTGTATACAAGAATGATCTAGGGTGCCTGTGGGTTCAGGCAAATAGGTAGCTGGATTCAAAGTCTGGCATAGTTTAAGAATTATATCAGGAGCGTCTAGCAACAAAGCCTGATATTTATTCACAGGAAAGAAGGAGGAGCAATTTCTCATCTACCTTGTGATTTCCAAAAGATACTACTGTAGCAGTTAAGTTAACAAATCCCTTCCCAACAAGGGGGTAGGGCATTCAGGAAAAAACCAAAGCCCTTGAAGAGCACCTTAAAGGATAGGTGAAATGGCATGTATGGGCTTGTCCATCTATCCCCTTGACCACACAGTTTTGAGGTGAATAGACCCATTATAATGGGTCAAAACAGAGTAAGCATTCCAGAAGGAAGTTAATATTCTTACCTGCCATGTCAAGTGTTACCCATGTCTCCTCGAGAGATATAGCTAGTTGTCTCACAGGAGCTGTGGCAGAAGGTCTCAGGCCCCGTCACTCTTGGGCTTGCCTGGCTATTTCAGTCATTTTTGGTTTGGGTGCCAATGGCTCCCTTCAAAACACTGGGCAATCCCTCTTACAATGGCCAGTTTTCCTACAGTGTGCACACTGATTTATGCCCAAGGCACGGTGACTCAAACACTCAACTTTGGGCTTCCCACCTTTCAGCTTCCCTTGCTCAGGCCAAGGGCCAGGAGGGCAGCCCCACGTGGGAGGTGAGCTTAAGGCTGCAGCCAAGAGCTACACCTTGTGGGAGGTTCTTCTTGCTCTTTCTGCTTCCTCTGCTTTGTCCCTGTTATTAAAAACTAAAAATTCCCCATCCAAAAGCTGCTCCATAGGAGTTTGGGGACCCATAGCTGCTGTTTATAGTTTCCTATGGATATCAGGAGCAGACTGGGTTATAAAATGTACTCCCAAAAGGATTTGTCCTTCCCTTGAGGCAGGATCAGTGTTAATATATTTCCTCATTACTTAGATGAAATGTTATTGAAACAAAACTGGATTCTCATCTGTACACTGAGAAACTTCCTTAACCTTTTCAAAATTAACAGGCTTTTGCATACATTTCTTCAACCCTTCCAACAAACAAGTGACGCTATGATCTCTCCTCCCCAAGTCCTCACTGCTCCTTTGATAGTTCCACTCTGGGTCTGGATCTGGAACTGCTATACCTCCTGCCTGATATATATTATGGTGTGGGTTACGAGCCAATACCTCCTCTGCATGGGTTCTCTCCATCCCCAAAATGCATTGTTTCTCTTCCACTGTACAACACAGATACAACAATACATGCAGATACTGCCAAGTTAAACTATAGGTCAGAATTAATTTCTCAAACTCATCTATGAATTTTCCTAGATCTTCAGAGAAATCACCAAGCTTCTCTTTACACAGAGTAAAATTGGACATAAAACAGTGCCTTCTTCTCCATTTGCCGCCTCTAAGTGTACAGAGGTTTTTCTTTGGAGGTTGATAAGAGGCTCCACTAAGAGTAGTATTCAATGGCTAAGTTCCCCCAGGGAGTGGTGGGTATAGAGTGGGACTAGATGGGTAAGCAGGAGTGGACAAAGGGTTCTCAATAGAACTTTCAGGGGAACTAGAGGGAGAAAGGACTGACACATCTGAACCTTCACAGATGACAGAAGAAGGTTTTGCTCTACCCAAAACTGCCCACTGAATTGGGGAAGGGGGCTTGCATTAAAGGGTCATCCAGTATGTCTAGCTCTTTTTCTTCTTTTCCACTTATCAAACATGCACACACCTGCTGCAGGGCTATCCTGACTGAGCAGGAAAAATGCTTGGACATACGGTATTTCATCCCATTTCCCTCCTGCTTACAAAACAAATCAAGTTAAAGTATAGTATTAAAGGCCGTAGTTCAGGTAGGAGGCCATTTCTCTGGTTTCTCCAAGTAATACCGAGGCCAAACAGTATTACACAGAAACACCAGTTTTCTCTTAAGCCCATTCAGTTTAAACTGGTCCCAGTGTTGAAGAATATATCTTAGTGGCGAGTTCTTTGGAATCAATGCCATCATTCCCATGAAGGAGTCAGGTGATGTTGAAAGAAAAGTTCCAAACCTGTAAGATTGGATTGCCACTGGTCAAGTAAAGGATGATGGAGGTTTTTAGACCAGCTTCATTAATGAGGGGATCCCTGCTGAAAATTGGATTCTCTTATTCACATTATCCAAATAATATAAGTGAGCCAAGCCATAAGTCTTAGATTAACTGAAACATGGACTTCAACAAAAATGTCAAATAATGCAAAGAAAATGAAGAGGATTCAGATGGGAATAACCAAAGCAAGCATGTTCTGGAAAATAGCAGCAGTGTGGATTGGACAAGAAAAGCTGGTTTGCCTGAATCCAAGAAAAAGACTTTTTTTATTTGTTTGTTTTTTGGTTTTTTGTTGTTGTCATTGTTGTTTTAGTGTGCAAAATGAAAGAAAACAACAAGAAAATCCCCTGATTTCTATCCTAGTGCTTCTCGATCACACCTAGTCAACATAGCAGCTACAAAAGATAATCACCTCTAATCTTATTGTTCATAGTTACTAAATACCAAAAATCAATCAGCAATTTTAGAGACAGAGCCTTCAATGATTTTTGTTCCCAATGTTTCACAAGCAAACAGGTGGGAAATGGGGAGGCACACAGAAGAATAAGTTAAAATCTCTAAGTCCAGTTAAATGAAGTCTCTCGAAAATGACAGTGAAACAGAGACAGCAACCAAGAAATTGATTCATGCTGCAAGGAGGACAAGGCAGGTTAATACAAAGAGCATAGCCTGTGGTGCCAAACCTGTTTTTAGCCCAGAGGTACTGGACTGAGAGGGGCCTCTAACCCTAAGTCGTATCTCTAACCCGAAGCCAGTGAAGGATCCTTGCCTTTTATTAAGAGGGGCCTCTAATCCACTCTATATTAGGAGAGACTCTAATTCTCTTAAGTTCGGCCTCTAACCCAATCTCATTCTTTACCTGGGTACTCCACCACTTACCCAAAGTCATGCAACCAGTGCTGCAGTCTATTTCTTTTGGTTTGGGGAGGCTTCTTTAGTATTTTCCTTTCTGTGGTTCATCAGAAATACGTTACAGGATCCCAACACTTACCCAAAGTTAGTCATTGGGTAAGAGTTTCTGCACTATAGTCCCTTCTGTGGTCACCAGAAATGTGTTACAGGAAAAGGGGTCCCAATCCAGACCCCAGGAGAGAGTTCTTGGATCTTGAGCAAGAAAGAATTCAGGGCGAGTCCGCAGTGCAAAGCAAAAGCAAGTTTATTAAGAAAGTAAAGTGGTGAAAGGACAGCTAGGACAGCTACTCCATAGACACAGTAGAATGTTCCTGAAAGTAAGAGGAGGAACGCATCCACTCTAGGTACAATGCTTGTCTATATTGGGAGATGTGTTCTGCTACAACGGTTTGTGATAAAAGATTAATTTTCTTAATTACTATATTTTGCAAGAATCAATATTATATTTAAAGCAAAATTAGGAATGCCTTTGTTCTCCAGATATCAGGATATCTGGACACTCCCAGGTCTGGGTCTGTTTTAGAAAACATTATTACTTTTTTCCCTTAACTGTAAACATCCAGAGGCTAAGAATACCTAACTTTCTGGGAATGTAGCCCAGCAAATTTCAGGTCTCATTTTTCTAGCTCTCACTCAAAATGGAGTCACTGTGGTTCAAATGCCTGTGACAATATGAAAGCAGTTTATTTGGGAGATGATCCTATGGTGCAGAAGCAAGGAACCACAGAGAGTTAAACAAGTGAAAAAAGAAGTGTAGCACATTATTGTGATAACAGATTTTGGCAATGCAGTCTTGATTCCAACAAGGACTGTCTGAGAAAAACGCAGCTCTCCAAAAGTTAACTTCTTGAGACAGAGACCAAGAGAGTGTTTGCCTTCCAACTTCCATCCACTCTTTGTCAAATGTTACCCCAGGGGGTGTTCATGTTCTCACATTTTCAGGTCTCCACATGCACTGGAATGGTCCAATGCCCTCCCATCAATCGGTGTTATAAGTAATGATGGCGAAGAATCCCAAGAGCAAAAAGCAAAAGATAGGCAGCGCATTCTACATTTGCAGTAGCCAGTTCCTGTAGCAATGGCGAGGGCAATGAGGTAGGCCAAAATTATACAGACAGAAAATTAAAAATGTCCAGCCCACCATTCTTAAAGTTCCAGTTAAAATCTCTCTCTGGGACTATTCAGGGTATACAGGAATACAAGATATTTTGCAAGAGAGTTCATGAGGGACATTTGCAGGCATTTTGTTTTTTGGTTTTTTGGGTTTGTTTTTTTTTTGAGACAGTCTTGTTCTGTAGCCCAGGCTGGAGTGCAGTGGCGTGATCTCAGCTCACTGCAAGCTCCGCCTCCCAGGTTCACGCCATTCTCCTGCCTCAGCCTCCCCAGTAGCTGGGACTACAAGCGCCTGCCACCACGCCCGGCTGATTTTTTGTATTTTTAGTAGAGATGGGGTTTCACCGTGTTAGCCAGGCTGGTCTCCATCTCCTGACCTCGTGATCCACCTGCCTCAGCCTCCCAAAGTCCTGGGATTACAGGCGTGAGCCACTGCACCCAGCCGGCATGCTCAATTTATGACAAAGACACAAGGCATTATGGGTCATTCTAGGTGAGAAGGAAATGAAGAGAAGGGAGGTAGAAACTGATTCAAGATTCATTCAAAAGGGTAGATCAAATGCAATGAAAGGCTCACTCCAGAGGTGTGAGTAGGTTGGCCAAGCACTGTTTGTTTTCATGGGGACACTATTTTCTGCCAGAGGTTTGAAAGCCATTGCTACAGTGGGCCAAACAGAGTGACAAAAGACCCAAGCAGTTCTTTGCAGGTAGTTCGTCATGTGCTAGCTAACATGCACAAAAGTGGCAGGAAGAAAGGTCAAGGGGCAAAAACTCCAATCCTTGATAGGCCTCCCAGTTGAAGTGCCGTCCTGAAATAAGCCAGCACACTAGGAAAGAGTCTGGCTGAAATCTACAGCAGCAGCTGAGATAAAACTTGCAGTGATCACCAATTTCTCCAGTTCTATTTCTTCTGGATACATACCAGCATTCTACTGCCCCATCAGACTTCAAGTCATGCTGGCCATGTGTCTTGCTGTGGCCAATAAAAGCAACATGAAGAGAAGAGGCAGACACATAGGACTTCAAGGAAGAAGTCTACAAATACTAGTGGATCATTCAATATACTTTTTTCTTCCTCTGTCCCAGTGACTGATGACATTTCAGGTGGCACCGGTGTCTGTGATATTCATAACTGAGTAAGATGTGGAGCAGAGCTCCCAGCAACCTGAAATGGGTTTTCCAGGGGAACAATAAACATATATGTATTTTACTAAACTGCTAAGATTTGGGGGCAGTTTGTTAAACATAACCTAGTGCATCCTGAGAGATAGAGAAAAGCAGGATATAAGCTCAACCAACCCAAAAAAGGGGAGCACAGTGAATTAGAGTGAGCCCTGTGTTCCAGGACTTAGAAACACCAGGTCGTTCATTTTCTTGGCAGCAAAACGTCTCCAAAAGAAAGATGAGAAGCCAGCAATCATAACTGGGCCCCGGAGCCCAAGCCTTATTCTGTGCTCCTGTGCATGTGTCCAGCAGGGGCATATGAAAAAGGTACCAAGGATGCCACTACATTCTCCATCTCTGGCCAACCTGGTGATACGGTTAGCCTTTGTGTTCCCACCCAAATCTCATCTTGAATTGTAATCCCATAATCCCTATGTGTCTAGGGAGAGGCCTCCTAGGAGGTGAGTGAATCATGGGGGCGGTTTCCCCTATCCTGTTCTTCTGATAGTGAGTGAGTTTTCATTCATAAGATCTTATAGTTTTATAAGGGGCTTCCCCCTTTGCTCAGCACTCATTCTGTCCTGCTGCCCTGTGAAGAAGGTGTCTGTTTCTCCTTCACCTTCCACCATGATTGTAAGTTTCCTGAGGCCTCCCCAGCCATGGGGAACTGAGAGTCAATAAAACCTCTTTCCTTTATTAATTACCCAGTCTATGGCAGTTCTTTATAGCAGTGTGAGAATGGACTAATATACCTAGCCATGAAACTAGGTTAGTATTTTAATCCACAGATGGGTACAAATCACCAGCTTACCCATGAGGACCTGGAAAAAGCCAGGTCAGAAAATAAGAAAAATTAGGTGGTGGTTGACATTTTTCCTCCACTGAATTTGGTCACCAGTCTGTTCTTGAGATCTCTTCTCTCTTTGAAGTTTGCCTTCCCTCCCTTTGGTTCCAATTTTCCATCTAAAGTGAATCTCATGAATGCCTGTGTGCTGCTGTTATCCTCAGGCCAACACCTTCCAATGACCAGAGGAAAACTGGATAAACTCTACTTTCAAAGCAGCCCACCTTTTTAATGTGCCCACCAAGTTTCTCCTCCCTGTGTAAGGATAACCTTCATGGAACAGAGATGATGGATCATCAGTGATCCCAACAATAAATCAAGGTGCTCATTCCACTCTGGTTACCACCCACTTCTCAATCTCTGTGTGAAAACCCACCACTCACAGGCATCTCTCTCCTTCCTTCCGTCTGCTACTTCACTTCACCCTTACACTTCTCTACTTTTTCAATATTAGAATTATGCATATAAAAAACAAGCTGTTTTCAAAAAATAAAAAGGAAAAGAAGGTCATTCATTCTTTCACAGGCCCAAGAGAGGGAGCTGGGGAAAATAGCCCCAAAGCATTTTACCTTGGATTGGCTCTCCTAGAAACCTTTAGGTTTTCTTGTTACCCATTAAGGACCTCTTCAAAATGGCAGTCTCCATCCTCTAAGAGTCACAAACAAAATAGGTTTCTCATATTGCCTGATTTTTCTAAGCTTCCCAGCTCCAATAACCTCCCTCTTCTATTGCATCTGGAACCTTTTGACTTTACCTATTGATCATGTGACCTCTTCCATTGCCCATCCTCAGCCCATTAGAGACCCCATCTCTCAAGAGCAGTGACGACCACTTTGGGTGACTCTTTCAGGCTTAACTTTGAAAGTTCACTTTTCTAGTAGGTTTTGTAATCACGACTCCAAAAAGACAAGCTGTTCTTTACATTTCAGTTTCTACGACGTAAAAGCCAAAGACTTTCCGAGTTTGAGGTACGTCAGTCAGGGGTCACTTAGAAGCCCAACTTAACAAGATTGCTTTCCTCACTCTGTGAGCTATTTAATTCCTTTTAGCTCTGTTCTGCTGCTGACTGATTGGCAGAATTGTTTCAAGGTGACTTCCAACGGACTGTATGTACCCACATGCAGCATGTTTGCTGGAAATCACAAGTGACAAGAACTATGGTCTAGGTCATTATTTTTACCCAAGTAAATATGAAAATACACATACCTATCTGATCTTTTTATTTTAATTTGGCTTCATATGTTTTACACAGCCCACATTACCATTATTTACTGTAGTTTTCTTTTGACTATTTCTCTCTAGCTGTACCTAAGTGCTGGAGTTTTCCAAAGTATATCCCTGTTCTGCTTCTTTTCTCCCTTGACACACCCTTCCTGTAAGTGTCTGCACTTATGTCGGGCCACTTATAAAATATGAACAGATTCATGTGTATCGGTTGCTTTCATGCAAACAGATTAAAGAACTGGTGCATAATTATCCATGCTGTCTCTTTCAGACTTAGTACACGAAGGGAAATGTTGAAATGGTAGCATGGTAGCAACCTCTCCCAACCTGGGTAACTTAGTGACTGTGATGCACTAATCTCCCTGCCAAATGGACTTAAAAAGAAATAAATATTTGGGTTTTAAGGCTCTGTGATTCGCGACGTGCTTGTTAGAACATAGTAAGCTACCCTACCCTGACTGGTTACTGGGATCCACTTACCTATGCAATCGATTATCACTAATGCTTTCCTTTCCTTGACTTTCTATACCCAGGTGGTAAGTAAATCCTGATAGTTCAAACTTCCAAAAGTTCCTTTGACTACTGGAGTATTTTTTTAATATGGCTTGTTCATTTTTTTTAATTTCTAGAAAATCCTTATGAAGGATTTTTTATATAGTCACCTATTTTAAATAATAAATCTTTAAGAATATCAGCACTATTTTATTTATAGGACATGGCAGTCTTAGAAATTGAAGCATGTAAAAGCATATCCAAAACATAAGAAACTTCATCACAGAAAGATAGTAACTCTTCCCAAACCACTACTTTACAAAATAGATATGCCCATCCCTAGTATATACTTCTATCAAGAAAAACTGCAGGTAGAAAGGAAAATCAGGACAAGAGGATGACAGAACAGAAAACCACCTGCTTTCCCAAGCCTTTCAGTCTCTAGAATTTATGACAACCTTACTTTCCAGAGTGAGCCCAAACACTAAACCTAACCATAAGCTAACTTACCCTATTTTTCTCAGCACTCTTTCCCTCCTACAGTTAACCACTCACTGTGAAAGCAACAAGCCAATGTTATTATCCCTAATTTTAAAAAAAAATGTAAATAAGACAGAATGACCATTTAACCAGATCAATTCTGCACATTTGTAGCCCAGCAAGGTTGCTTCCCAGGGATTCTGGTTAGCAGCTAATTTCTCCTTGCACATGGACTGCCTCCTGCTGTCTGCCTGCCATTCATTTTGGTGTGGACCTATAAGTTTAGAGAAAAGTGCTGCCCAAAAATAATATTACTAAGCATTATTTTTATTAGTTCTCTTTTTATTCCTGTGAGAGTCTCTCTAGGGAACCCCATGTTATATTTGGAAGATAGTAACATGGAATATGCAAAATGGAATGAGTGGTGGCTGTACTTTCTCCTCAGCTACTAAGCACCCAGGAGTCTTACCTGGAGCAGTATTTAATCTCGCATATTTAAATATAAAGAATGATTTTTAATGGCTGGTGCCCTACAGGATTTACCGACTGTTATTCCCACCTTAGACATAAATAACCAAGTGACAGGCAAGAGAAGAAAATTCATTGCTGGTACAGTCTCCATAAAAAAACTATAGAAATTGCTGAGATTATATTTTCCTAAAGTAAAAATTGAATAATAGTAAATTAATATTAATCATCGGTTGATTATTGTTTTAAGGCAAATTCTTCCAAGATCAAAATGCACTTAGGCACCTCAGATTGCTTTTTCTTCCCTATAACTTCATTTTTGAATACTTATTTAACCATTTTAAACAATTTGAAAAATTGCTAGCTATTAGGATTCTATAATTTTTTTCAGAATGACTATTTTTAAAGTTGTAGATTTAAAAACATAGAAGGAAAATGCTGACATTTTCTTCAAGCAAAAAGCTTTTTCTCCTCTCCAGCTCCCTCTTCCTCAACACCTCCCCACCTTCCCAACTCTCCACCCCTCAGGAATCTGTATTCCTGAATAAGAGGGTGTGATTGAGGAAGGTCAGAATTTAAAAGATTAAAAGAAAACTCACCTGAAAAAAAAATCCTCGGGAAAGTTTTCCTCAAGTATGCCTAGTTCCTGTGTGACATGCAGAACTAACTGGAGGTCTTCTGAAGAAAGCTGATAGAGTCCTCAGGTAGTCATGGAATAGGTGGGCTGTGGCCAGGGAATCACAGCCATAAATGCTGCCAGTAATAGGCTGAGCTTTGGAACTCTTTGAGTGGAATGGAAACCAAATATCCTATGTTCTCACTTATAAATGAGAGCTAAGCTATGAAGATACAAAGGCATGAGAATGATATAATGGACTGTGGGTACTTCAGTAGGGAAAGACTGGGAGCGGGGTAAGGGATAAATAAACTATACATTGGGTACAGTGTACACTGCTTAGGTGATAGGTGCAATAAAATCTCAGAAATTACCACTAACTAACTTACCCATATAACCAAAAATCACCGATACCCCCAAAATTGAAATTAAAATTAAAAATTTTAAATAATTCATTGTCTGAGTGATGAACTGGGGACAAGCTTGCATTACCACTAGAAGTAAACTAAAACCTGTACCCTACTGTATCTCCCTCTAGTCCATTTTGCCCTTGAACACTTGGAAAGTGATCGCAGCTGCTTGAGGTTGTAGCTTCCACACATTCCAGGAAGCACTGCACTCACATCCACCCCCGCTCCCCTGTATGAGGAGTCCCCATACAGCTTCTAAAGTCTTCCTTTTTAAACATACAAGTGCCATATTATGAGCAGTGTTGGCCCTAGTTTTTTGCTACTCTGGGTGTCATTTTCTATCATGGTGCTATTTCAGTCATGGTTGTTTTCTCTTGTATGTGCTTGGATGAACACTAAGTAGAAGTTTCTAGAAAACAGAGGATAGAGCTATTTGGAAAATCTGGCAACAAGAAATTCAGAAATAATCATGAAAAGAATGGAGCAGAGCTAAGAGATGACATCAAGAGAAGAGTGACTGTCCAGAAACCTGGGAAAACACCCAAGTGCTCAGCATGGTCCTCCTGCAACACAATGCAACCCCAGGCTTCCTCCTCACCCTCCCTTTGTCATGCCACCTCTCTTATTTACTAGACTCAGGCCACTTCTTGTTTTTCAAATATGCCTGTTCTTTGTTGGGATATTTGCACGTCTCTGTGCTTAAAATACTCTTGCCCCCACAGTAATATTCTCTCGTTTCCACCTATCTTTCAGGTCCCAGATTAAGAGCCACTCCATGTGGGAGGCCTTCCATGACCCTCCAGTCTAAACAAGATTCCCTGACTTATATGCTCTCGTAGGCCTCTGCACATCTTTTCACTATGGTTTATAATGATATGCGTGTCCTTCATCCACAGTCACGTAGTAGTACATGTAATTTCTACCTCTTCACTATGCTATCAGCTTCAAGAGGTGTGGGGCATTTGTTAGTTTTGCTAATGAATAGAGCTCTGTAAAAGCACAGTGCTTGGTAGTTACTAGAATGAGTCATGGTTGTTGAATGAAGAATAAACACTTGAGCAAGCAAGTAAAAAACTAGTAAAGCAACAAAGGAGATTATATTGGCAAGAAAGAGTTAGTAGACAAAGACTATTTTAGGTGAAAGCTGTAACAATAATCCTAGTGCTTATCTTTTTGTACTTCCCAATAAATTCAACCTCCTTCATTTCATTAGGGACCCAGAAAGAGGAGAAGCATGCTGAATGGGTACATGAAAGGCAACTGGCAGTTTCTGACCTACTCTGGAGATCCTTTTTGTGTGTGTTAAGTGGTTATTTTTAGTAACAACACCTTGCATTTTTGTCACATCTTAGGCTTTCCAACAAGCTTTTCTCTGACTTTTTTGACATGCTCACACCTGAGACACTTCCTATTCTGGTTCCAGCTGGATTTTCAATGTTTCTGTAATAGGTTTTACAGACTTTTCCAAGGTTAATATCTCTTAGGCATTTAAACCTTGTCTATATATTAGTTCGGTCCACTCCAATTAGCTCATTTCTGTTCTATTAATACTCATTTTTTTAAAAGTAGAAACTATAAAGACAAATGATTTAATTAAAGGTGAAAGGTAGGGTGTGTGCCTTATTACACTAACATCAAACATAGATTTCTTTCTGCTATATCCTCACCTTCCCCAGGAACTGCTAAATCCCACTTTTGGTCATGGTCTTATGTGGCATCAATCTATGCTAAGATTCCATAATTACCCTTACCTAATTTTCTTTTTTAATACAGTCCTGATATTTTCTAGAGCCCTCTCCAAAAGGTCAGTACAGACTACCACTGCATTTGTTTAAGTCCACTTAGTAATATTTAAGACTTTCCACTTTTACTGCAGCTGCAATTGCTGCTACATTACTCTTTTCCTTTTCATCCATCTCTGTCTCTTTAAATTTGCGCATCCATGTATTGTATTCCATTGTTGCAGGGAAGAGCAGTCTTTTTGTCCAATCTGAGAAACCACCACACTAATTTTTATCTGATGTACTGCGCACACTTGGCTCCTGACGTTATTCTGTGCTGAGCTCAGTATTCTGCGCACTACAGTAACTGCTGCGGTTCCTTTGCAGTCTTCATTGCCACTCTCAGGTACGGATGATTCTTTTCAGTCTTGTTGGTCACTATGACTACATAGCAAGGAGGTATAGTTGTGCTGTCTGTTATGGCTTCACACTGTCACTGTCTGGTTTTACAAGACTCCTGGGTTTCAACAGTCACTCCAGTTTGGTTAATCCTTGGGTCCCAAGGATTTTTATAATATGATTTAAGGTAGGAAGGAACAACTTATAGGAAAGGTACTTTGGGAAAACTACTATTTTCTAAAGAAAAAAACATATGCCTCTTTTTTGTATGTTGTTTTTATACCGTGTGTCAACATGTCAGAACCTGGATCATGCTCAAATTGCTACTTTCATAACAGAAGTCCTTAGCTATTTTTTCTTTTGATTTTAACTCTTTCCTGAAGTGATCTCTAATTATATTTTCAACTAAATTAACATATTTGATATTTATGTCCATTCTATGTATCAAACAGGGCCGGTAATACTATTTTCTTTTTCAGATAAGAATACTGAATTCAGGATACTTATTTATTAGAGTTGGGGTCTCACTCTGTCACCCAGGGCGCAGCGCAGTGGCATGATCATGGCTCACTGCAGCCTCGAACTCCTGGGCTCAAGCACTCCTCTCACCTCAGCCTCCCAAGTAGCTGCGACTACAGGCATGAGCCACCATGCCCAGCTAAACTCAAGATACTTAACTAACCAGTGGTTACACGGCATGTTCAAGACAACTAAGAAAATGCAACTCAGTCCTAATTCTGAGCTCAGTGTTCTTTTGGCAACATTATGTAATCACTGTGCTAGAAATAAAATTACTCTCTTTATCAATGCCATTCTGTGCTTTTCCTCATGCACTCAGGCATTTCTTAGGCTTTGGGGATATGGATGGATATGCATGAAGGGAAGAAATTATGAGATGCAAATAAAAGAAAAATAAAGCATGTGATTGTATTTTATCTCATATATATCCAGTAAACACACTTAATTCAATGGTATAAGCATTTTGCAGGCAGAGGCTTCTTGACATCTTGAAAACTGATGAAGCTGGAATGTACCGATGAGCCAATAATTGTGTGCGGCATTTTGAACTCTAGTCCTAATTCTGTCACTAGATACATGTCTTCCCATTCTAAGATATTCTATTTTTAACACCTTTTCCAAGAAGGAGAAAGAGTTTTTTCTCCAAAGGAAACGCAGACATTAACAAAAAGTTTTGAACAAAACTAGAAAGTCTTTAACATCATTGCTATATCAATGGAGTACTCCTAAGCCCAATAACCATGAAACCATGAAATTATTCTGCCTAACTTATGTTCATCTCAAGAGAACTTATCACACACAAAGCCTGTGTGCCCTTGAAGAGCTTTTCTGTTGAAGTGGGTTGTACCGATTATACACTGTTCTCTTTCAAAGAAATATCTCAGTAAGGAAAAGATAATGACAATGGTGAGGGGTTTCTGTTTGTTTATTTCACTGTTTTTGAGTTATTAAAATGGTAGCTGTCACTGAAAAGGTGTGGGAAGTATAAATGGGGGGAAGTAGATTTAATAAATAAATGACTAACAGAAGGCTGTTAGAAACTGTAGCCATCTTAGTTAAAATATTTCTCAAGAGCACTCAAGAGAAGGACTGATCAAGTATTACCAAAGGTCAAAGATAGTCATCATCCTTCTTCTCATAGTACACTTAAAAATAAGCTTGATAGTGTACCACAAAAGTCAGTAAACAGGGATTTACAGACAGATATGACTCTGCCAGTTTTTCTGATTCATCAAATGAGACCCTAGACTAGCAAATGATTCTGTTGAGGATGGTCAGAACCTAGCTGGAGGAAACTGCCCTAGTCATATAGCTTCTTTGGATGACTTTTACTTTTTATTTTCTATTGTCAGGTGTTGGCCGCAGGTTTGATGGTACTCTAAGAAACCTGCTGACTTAGTGTATGACTCTTAAGCAAAATCAGGATCATTTGGGATTTATTAATGCTGATTTCATGTTGGGCAGGAGAGCCAGGAAGAGTTGTCAACTCATGTTTGTGTCTGTCCCATGACTGAGTAAATGTATGTTATTCTATACTTACAGAAAATGTCACTTGGCCTGCTCTTGTGTTGCTAAAATGGATAAGGATGAACAGTACAGACAGTTCTGTCAACCGTACTTCAAGCTGTCTAAATGGTTTCTACAAATTCCCACCTATAAAGGACAAGGTCAAAAGCACTGAGGAGGTGTCACCTCATTAAGACTGAAATGCATCTGGCTCCAAGCCCCACGCAACTAACCCTGATGCTAAAATTAGTTGTATATATACTTGAGTACTCCATCTTTCTATCTTACATTTGGTCCCATTAAGCACAGAGGACAGTTAATAAAGGAAGAAAAATTATTCCAGCTAAATTAATTGAGCTCTAGTACAAAGGAGGGTGAGCATTGCCTTTCAGTCTATTTCTAAAAGAACAATGGAGCTTTTATTGTCCATAATGCTGAGTGCCTGAATTCTTATTTAATTCTTTCTTAGGCTTCAGGTATAAGATTCCCCCAGCGGAGGAAGCTCAGAAGTGTGTTTCTGCCTCAGTTCCTTCAGTAGAAAAGAGTGCTGCATACATCTAAGTAAAAGACAACAAACACACACGCAACTCAAGCACATGAAAAAAAGCCAAGATAACTCATGGTTCATCATATGCTATCAGTGAACTTGCACAGTGCCTTTTTCTGTAGCCATCTGGGGGCAGGAAGTTTAATTAATATGTTCATGACTCCTCCTCCAAAATATACAATACCTTCTAAGCATATTATCATCAGAAGAACAAGTTTATCTTCATGCTTACTTATGAAAAGAATAAACGAAGTTTAAGATTGGGAGAGACATGGAGATCATTTAGTTCAACACTGTCTCTCAAAAAATTTTAAGTCAGTGAGGTTTGAAGACTTACCCAGTGATCTGCTAGTTCATGAAAAAGCACTGGTCATGCCGGGTGCGGTGGTTTGCGCTTGTAATCTTAGCACTTTGGGAGGCCGAGGTGGGTGAATCATGAGGTCAGGAGATCAAGACCATCCTGGCTAACACAGTGAAACCCTGTCTCTACTAAAAATACAAAAAATTAGCCGGATGTGGTGGCAGACACCTGTAGTCCCAGTTACTCAGGAGGCTGAGGCAGGAGAATGGCGTGAACCCAGGAGGCAGAGTTTGCAGTGAGCCAAGATCGTGCCACTGCACTCCAGCCTGGGCGACAAAGCAAAACTCTGTCTCAAAAAAAAAAAAAAAAAAAAAAAGCACTGGTCAAACCCTAGGTCTTCTGGAAGCTGTGGCACTGCAATTTCTGCTATTTTCACTGAACTGCACTGCTTCTGGCCATACTAGAAAGAGTCCCTTAATATTTTCCTTGAATATAAAAATAATGCATTTTCTATGGCCAAGTTTTCATATTTCAGCAGGACTAAAAATCACCTGAGGTCTACAATAAAATTTCAGACTCTTGAGAGATATACCCCCAACTCACCCTGAGATATTCTGATTTAAGAGGATGATGCCAAAAAATAAATAAATAAATAAACTACTTTGAAAAGCTACTTTAACAGGCCCTCAGATGATTTTAATGCAGGTAGACCATGAAACCCACTTTGAGAAATACAGTTCTACATGACTGATTATAACAATGACAAACAGGTTGAGAAACAATAAGATTCTTTTTCTATTTTATGAAATGCAATTAAATAACCTCCCTGTCTTGATCTCACTCCCTGAGTAAAAGTAATTTTTATCTTCTCAACAAAACCTGTAATTAGAAAGATTTCAAAGGACTTCTTGTCTTATCTTCTCTGCTTCCTTTCAAATTCTATGCCATTGACTCTATTTTTTTCAGTCACATTCTGCTGCTAAATTGAGATTTAGGGATGATCAAAATACAAATATACCTGAAGCCATAATTTCACTTTATCACTCTATTTTCCTTGAGTTAGTTCAACCTTGCATACGAACAAAATAAGTTCAATTATCTGTGGTAGATTCTGTGAGGATATTTAGAGCAGGAGTTCCCAATCCCCAGGTACCCATCTGCGGCCTGATAGGAACCGGGCCAAACAGCAGGAGGTGAGTGGCGGGTGAGGAAGTGAAGCTTCCTCTGTAGTTGCTGCCACTCCCCATTGCTTGCATTACCACCTGAGCTCTACCTCCTGTCAGATCAGCAGTGGCATTAGAATCTCATAGAGCATAAACCCTATTGTGAACCACACACGCAAGGGATCTAGGTTGCACACTCACTATGAGAATCTAATGCCTGATGATCTGTCACTGTCTCTCATCACCCCCAGATGGGAACTAACTAATTGAAGGAAAACAAGCTCAGGGCTCACACTGATTCTACAATATGGTAAGTTGCATAATTATTTCATTATATAAAACAATGTAATGATAATAGAAATAAAGTACACAATAAATGTAATGTGCTTGAATCATCCCAAAACAATCTCCTGCCCCCAGTCTGTGGAAAAACTGTCTTTCATGAAGCCGGTCCCTGGTTCCAAAAAGTTTGAAGACTGCTTACTTAGAGACACTAAAAGTAGTCCTTTGCATAGCTTCAAGAAGTAGGGGAGGTAAAG
The DNA here is from genome assembly GCF_000951045.1 of Mandrillus leucophaeus. NCBI lineage: Eukaryota > Metazoa > Chordata > Mammalia > Primates > Cercopithecidae > Mandrillus > Mandrillus leucophaeus. The sequence goes on along the minus strand of NW_012108264.1, from coordinate 573,014 downwards.
CACCAGCATCTCTCAGGACATTTAACATTCTTATTGTTGTGATGGAGCAGTTGCAGTACAAAGATGTGAAAATTCAGAGTGGGAAGAATACTTTTAGCTCAGGGAAACAATGCAAAGCATATAACAGCCATAGAATCTGAGCTGAGAATTGAAGAACAAGTCAGGAAGGGTAAAGGAGAAGTAGTAATTATTGAATGTGTACAATGTGCCAAGTATTTAACATGACAGAAAAAGGGAAAGGACGATGCAGTATTATTCCTCTGGGAAGAAAGAACAGATCTCCATTTAGTGATGCTGTATCATTGATGAACAATTTAGATACTGTGAAAATAGTCTGTCTGTGCATGACCAGGATAAGCCAGGAATGGGCTCCTATGGAGAAAAAAAAAAACACAGTTTTTACCTTTTTGAAAAATGCATTTGATATGGTTTGGCGTTGTGTTTCCACCCAAATCTCATGTCACACTGTAATCCCCACATGTCCGGGGAGGGTCCTGGTGGAAGGTGATTGGATCATGGAGGGAGTTTCTAATAGTTTCGCAACATAACCGTAGTGCTGTCTCATGATAGAGTTCTCATGAGATCCGGTTGTTTAAAAGTTTTGGCACCTTCCCCTTTGCTCTCACTCTCTCCTGCCACTATGTGAAACAGGGGGCTTACTTCCCCTTCGCCTTCCACCATGACTGTCAGTTTCCTGAGGTCTCCTCAGCCCTGTGGAACTGTGAGTCAATTAAACCTCTTTTCTTCATAAACTACCCAGTCTCAGATAGTTCTTTACAGCAGTATGAGAACAGACTAATATAGTATTCTTTAACAAAACCAGAGAAAGTTGATCAGCATACTGAAGTTTTTGTTTTTTTGTTTTTAATTTTCTCCAGGTAAGAACAGAAAAAAAGTGGGGGCAGCAGACCAAACTGTTGGGCAGATCTGAGGTCAACAGTGAGGCAGAACCAGGGATTAAGGCCAGAAGGGCTCAGGTAAAACATGCAAATACTCAGATCCTGAAAGATACCAGGAGGGATGCTGGCCTATTTAATGTATAATGGGTGATATTAATAAACTAATATTGATTAATGTTAAATTTTAAAGGATGGGTTAATACTAACTGAATGACTTAATCACTTCCCAGGGCCTGACATCCAGGTACCATATTCTATATCGTCCTTAATACGAACAAACAAGTAGCACTTATTGCTGTATTTTGGGCAAGAGGAAGCTGAGGCTCAGGGAGTTAAAATGACTTGTTCAAGCTCAAATAGCTAGTAAATGATGTCACTGTACAGTTAGAACCCAAAATGGTCTGATTCTAAACATCCTTACTCTTTCCATTATTTCCTGCCACCTCCTAAGATATTTGAACTTGTGGAAATACAAACTGAAATATTTTGTTTTGCTTTATTAAGGTGCTGAGTGAGCAAAGCTCTGCCCAACACAGTAGCAACATCAAGAAGACCAGAGAGAAAATACATCACAAGTCGGTTAAACCTCAGTCAGCAGAGTTAAGACTATGGTGACACCAAGAAAAGGACATGGGCACATTTTAAGCACTTTTTTTTTAGTCTCTCAAGAAAAAGAATTAATGGGTTGATCATTGCAGTGCTCAAGCTATGAGCTCCTTAAATGCAAAGGATTAAGTTCTCACACCTTGCAGGATAAATGATAATTTACCAGTAAAGAGAGACATATTAGACCTGTCACAAATGGGTTTTGTAATATTCAGGGCCGCAATGGCAAGCGAATGAACGTTCTACATTGTCGGTTTCAGCTTTTCTGGTTAAATTAACATCTCCAACAATACACCCTTCTGGAAGGAAAGAAGAAAGTACCGGGGGTTGGTGGGGGGGATATATTCTGATGATGAAAATGTGCTACTAAATTAATCTAACTTTATTTGTTATGAGTAAGAAGAAAACACTGAGACCAAAACACAGCTGCACATATTTGATTATCTAAGCTTGTCTCTGTGTTTCTTTTGCAAGTTTCTGCCACTTCTCTCTACTTCTGTCTACTTCTCCCACGCAATGGCATGACCCTGGAATTATCACTCTCTAATCTTCCATAAGCAATCCCACACTCTCCACTCTGCCTCTTCTTCCTTTTCTCCCAGAGCATCTGTTCAAACTGCAGCTTCCATATCCTCAAACCTTCCCTAATCACCTCAGCTTAACCATAACCTTTGCCCTCGTCCCTCAGCCACCTCTCTTCAGTTGCGCTCTGATTTCTTCCTTACCTTTATTTTTCTTCAAATGTGCTTATCATTAGCTAGAATTGTTTTACAGCTCGATGTGTCTGTTGATAGTATCTATCTTCCAGTCACAAACTCAAGTGCCATGAGAGCAGGGACATTTTCTGAATTGTCCCAGAATTTAGAATATTTTCCAGGACTCTTAATGCCTAAAAAAATATTTTTGAGCATTAAATTGATAAGAGAAGTAAGTATGTGACTAGGGAAGGGAGAAGTCACATGCAGAGCCACTGACAACTTTTCTGTTTCCCTTCACTGTAATCTCCCTGGACTAAGAAGCCAGTTGGGCCAGCTGTTACCATCCCAGCCCCTAGAACAACATGAAGTTGTGTATTTGGAACATCTTAGTACACTGACAGTTAGCAAGGCTATTTCGTTACCTCTTGAAAAACCCATGGGCTACTTGTACATCTGTTGAGATAATTTTGCTTAGAAACCCCTGGCAAACAAAGCAAAACAGAATGGTGCCCAAAGAACATAATGGATAGATATATAAGCAAGGGAAAGTGTTCTTCATTTCTTCACTGGTCTGGCCACAGTCTGTCTTGTCTGAGGTCTATTTATTGTTTCCAACCCTTCAAGATTTAGAGAACTTTCCTTCCCCAAAACCTGTTTATAGCCTTAGATGACCATGTAGTGTTCCGATTTGTCCTGTGCAGGCCCCATGCAGCACTGTTTGCTGCACTTTCGTGGGCTGTTGCCATGGCCTCTACAGATTAATGGGGGCCTGGAACCTTAAACAGGCAAGCTAGGAAGGGGTCTCTATGCAAATACTGAAGAAACTACCTTGACTCTTCTGACAGATCTCTTTCAGCCAAGTCATCCTCCAGTGGGAAGAGAATACTCTTTCTTGATCCATTTCTTATAATCCCATGTCTAAAACATAGAAGCAGGTCAGGGAGGCAATATTAGAGAGGAAATTTCATCTCCCTTCATGATGTTAAATTTTTTTAGATGTGAATCTTAGGAAAATTAAATTTTCTAAATTTTAGGAAATTTATCTCCATTATTGATGTAATGATTTTTATATTATAGGATTGGGAGACTACAATGATATTTCTAACATAACACATTATACATAGTAGCCACTGAATAAAAACACTTTTTTCATAACTTATTTGCCCAGGTGTTTGAAGTTAGGTGTACTCATTTATGAAACCTCTCCAACCCTGCTCTTGTGTTTAACTGAGAATCTTGGATTCCTCTTTCCATGTGTTCCCTTAAGTACCATGTTTCCTGAAATTGGTAGGTGCAAATAGTGTTTCCTTCCTGCACATCACAACTCTACCTACTCCAAACCCAGTATACCTTCTGTATTGTGTGGGAAGAGTGCATCATGCAAGAATAGCTCTGCCTCTTGGCTACTTTCCTTATCAGAGATTAATAAGATTTCCTGCAGCAAATGAATGATCAAGAGACACAAACCCCAATAACCTCACTTTTCAAATTAATGCTTTATATGCATTTTCTCATTTAAGCCTCCCAACCCCATGAGGTAATTATGTTACTGGAATTGAGAATTTCTACAGTTCAAATAATTTGACCAACTCGACTCAGTAAATGACAGAATTGGCTTCAGTACAGGTCTGCCTGTCATTAAAGCCCAAATTTGAAGCTCTCACTCTATTGCCATTTTTGATAACTCACCATTTAATCACTCTCATGAGAAAACAGACCACATTCTCAAGAGAAGTTAATAACATCCATACTGAAAACAATATTTCAAATATTTTCGATACTATTAGGCCCTTATTATGTTATATAATGTAAGTAAAATGAGACCCATTTAAGACAAATAATCTCATTAGAATCACTGGTTCAAGAATTAGAAGTAGCCATAAGACACCGAGTTCCTGTCAGTACACACGTCCAAAGCAAAGTATTAAAACCTAATGAAATACAAGTTGCCTCATGAATGAAATAAAGATTTGACTGACTTGTGGTCAGCTAATCAGTTGAGAACATTCATTGCCTGAGAGCTAAAGATGTGCAATTATAAGCATCCTGCAGGGGTTATCTTGTAACTAGATTGTAATAACAAAAGTTCTCTTTCCCAGAACTTAAAAATGGAATGCCTGCCTGACCTTGAAAAAAAAGTATACTTAGTCACATCTAAAATACCTAGGAGGCATTCTTATGTCACTTCTGTTCCAGAGGCACTAAAGCTCTGAAATGGCTCCATATTTGATGAGTGAACAGCCGATTGCCTACGACAGTCACCATCAAACATTTCTGCTAGTCTTTTAATTCCTGGTTGTTTATGGACTCAAAAAGCTATTCAGAAAAGTCATAAAGATAGTACTTAGAAGACATCAGTCAGATAATGCAAATTTTTTGGATATCCTTTTGGTAATGTACAGGGCATCTATAAACTAATGGAGGAATTTCACTATTCCTAAACTTCTGAAACTAACATCTGTTAGTCAGACTTGCCATAAACAGAACACTTCCTTTCATTACAAATTATGTCCATTTAAACTTCATCAGAACAGATTTTAAATAATTATAAAAATTAGGCTGGGCATGGTGTCTCATGCCTGTAATTCTAGTACTGTGGGAAGCCAAGGCTGGGGGATCACTTGAGCCCAGGAGTTCAAGACCAGACTGGCCAACATGGTGAAACCCCATTTCTACTAAAAATGCAAAAGTTATCCAGGTGTTATGGCACATGCCTGTAGTCCCAGCTACTCAGGAAGTTGAGGCACAAGAATCGCTTGAACCCGGGAGATAGAGATTGCAGTGAGCTAATATTGTGCCACTACACTGCCGCCTGGGCAAGAGAGCAAGACTCTGTCTCAAAAAAGTAAAAATAAGTAAAGAAATAGTTATAATAATTATACTCATGGCATTATAGCATAAAATTTAAAATAGTACTCCTAGTGTTCCTAAAATAATGTGATAATATGCTACACATATGACAAAAAAGATAATTAGTTTTTGAAATTACAGCTGCAAAAAAACTCTTCCTTTTAATATTGGAGAGAAAAGACACGTTTTTCAATTGTGATACGTGCTGTTTCTACTTATAAATTTCTTAATAGAGAATAACACCAAGATTTCAAAGACAGAGCATGAAGCAATATACTTGCCAAAATCACTCTTCAACTGAGTACAACTGTAAGAGGCAGCAAAAATTGTAGGGTGTGAATACTGAACTACGGAAGTGCCCACATCATCCTATCCCCAGGCTTGATTCAAGCCTGAATATGGACTGAAAAAAAGGGACCCATGATGCTACAGCCCAATGGGTTATTCCTGTGTGCTGCACAGAAAAATACAATACACCAAGACAGCAGGTATGACAGCAGAGAGAGAGAGTTTAATTATCACAAGGCAGCCAAGCAAGGAGAACAGGAGATATTTCTCAAATCCCACTCCCAGAGAATTTGGAGACTAAGGTTTTCAGGGATAGTTTGGTGGGCAGGGTACTACATAATGGGCACTGCTGATTGGTTGGGATGAGGATGAAATCCCAGGGGGTTCAAAACTGTCTTTGTGTGCTGAGTCAGTTCCTAGGTTGGGGTCACAGAACCAGTTGAGTCAGTTTCTAGATATGGGTCCCTGGTCTAGGTGGCATCAGCTGGTCCACCAGAATGCAAAGTCTGACAAATATCTTCAACATCAGTCTTAAGTTTCGCAATAGCAGCGTCATCTATAGGAGCAACTGGGGAAGTTACAAATCTTGTGACCACCAGCTATGTGATTCCTGAGCAGTATGCAATTATAAAAAGCAAGTTAGGGAACAATGACTAGTTATTGTTTAACTATGCCTATACCTTAGCAGAATTCAGGCCTCTATTATAATTCTAAGCTTGTGGCCTTGTATTGGTTCCACAAAGGCAGTTTTAGTCCCTGAACAAGGAGGTTGTTAGTTTTGGGAAGGGACTATTATTATCCTTGCTCTAAGGTAGAACTGTGAACTAAATTCCTCCCACAGTTAGCCCGACCTATGTACAAGATTAAGCAAAAGCAGTTAGCTTATGAAGCAAGATGGAGTCAATAATGTTAGATTTCTCTCATTGCTATAATTTTGCAAAGTTTCAAGGAATTTTGACATTCCCAGCCTGTGTAATGTTGCATTTTTATTAAGGCCCCTCAGGGGTTATAAATCTCTAATTTTATGAGATATCCATGGGAATTCACAGAATATTTATAGAATTTGAATTATTTCTTTCTCCTTCTTGAATGGAAGGCTTGTAATGGCCACAGCCTATGCCTTTTCCTCATTAAACGTTGATTGAGATTAATTTTTATAATAACTTAGAGGACATGCAATCTCAGGGAAATGAATGTTCCTGTTTTTTCCTCCAGTTTTCTACAGACAAAATAATCTCCCAAATCATCCAATGACCATAAATGCTCCCATCTATATCATAAGACTTTCTTTCTCTCCTGATCTCTGGAATAATATTTCCAGCTGTTTTCCATACATTTCTAAAACTCAATTTTAGTATAATGAACTCTTTAGCTTCCTCTTCTGGAAAATTGCCTCTCTGTTGAGGTTTTCTATCTCATTTAATAAAGTGCTTCTATTCTAATTACAAGCACACGTTTTAAAGTCATCTTTAACAGCTTTCTATTCTTCATCCACTGCATCCAGATATTCAGAAAATCCTAATAATTCTGGGAGGTTTTGCAACATTTGTTAATATCTTAAATATGCTCTTGGTTTTTGTTTGTTTTATTTTAACCTAGACTAATTCAATAGCCTTCTAATCAGCCTGACGAACTCTAACCATTTGCCGCTTTGCCCATAATATTCCTATCCCTTACCAACCACATAGAGCTTGTTATTTCATCTCTCTCCTCAAAAACTATATGGCCTCCTCATTGCTTCCAGAATAAAACCCCAAGTTCTTATCATGGGTTTTAAAAATAATCAATTGCAAATTATCATTCTAGTCTGATTCCTCTGTATGTAACACTGTATGCTAGTCAATTTCAAAACACACCTTTAGCTTGTGTGTCTTGACATTTTTGCTCCTGTTGCTCCTTCAATTCTCAAGTCTTTATTAAAATCCCTCTCATCCTTCAAGACCTAATTCAGTTGCCACCGTGCCTTTGGATTGTCTAATCCCATGTCAGAAAAAAGAAATGCCTCTTCATTTGGAAGCCTATAATTTATTTATACATACACTTAGCACTTATTTCTTTCTACTTCCATGCTACCTCAAAAGGCAACATAAAGAATTTTAAGAGGGCATGCTAATAATATTAGAAAGATGTGGGTTACAACTGCTTCTCTACCCTTACTAGTTGTATGACCTTGAGCAACATACTTAGTTTAAAGTATCTCAGCCTCTTTTCATCATCTCTAAAATGTGGACAACAATAGCTACTCCATATAATTATTAGGTTAATGAGAAATCTATATGCTTATAAATACCTGCTATCATTTAAATAATAGGTGTCAGAAGGAAATATTTTCTCTAAACAGTTTTCATTAAACAAATTCCTCTAATATTTTTACTCTAAAGGCATAAAGAGAAGAAATTTAGAAAATCTGAGATGATAACTCAACAAAAAAAGTTTGAATTTTGCAGACAAATTAGATAAGTTGCATAGATTATTTTATCCTTTATACACAGAGGTCACAGAAGATACTCTTCAGGATACAATGCAGGGCATGACGTATATCTCCTAAGAGAAACGGGTATAATTATCACTAGTTGTTTATGCGTGTATTCACCCATCTCCACTCCTCCCTGCTAGATTGTAAACTCCTTGAGGAAATGAATCTTGCCTCACTCATTCTTGGATAATCTCAGTGCCTAAGTGGAGTGCATTGGAGAGTTAACAATGTTGAACTGAGTTAAATTAAATTAAACTGAAGCTAATCAATTCTATGCTGTATGCATCAAAGAGAAAAATTTGCAATTTGCAAGTCACTTCCTTCCTGCTCTGTTCCATCCCCTTGACCTCCTGCACTTTGTTTTTATTAGCACAAGAAGCATCTCATAGTCTCTCTTTTCCTTTTCTTCCATTAGCTTCCATCTGTTGCTTCTGCTGTATTGCATCTTCCTGGAAAGTGTTGCCTTCTCTAATTATTTGACTTCGGCATATTCCCCCCTCCATCGTGATGGACATGTTATTTGTACAATCTGTAAAGTGTTTCATTAGCAACAATGTGCACACCACAAAGGGGGCGTGCTTATTATTCACATTTGTCATTATGCTGGAACTGCAATCGCTTTTCTCATTTTGGTACTCCCGCACCTCCTCAATTTGTCTTCCTTTTGCTCATCTCCCTTCAAAAACAACCTGACTCCAGTTGTAGTTGTTTGAATTTGTAACAGATTAGTTGGGCCTTGTGATGTCTGTATAGCTTCACAGAAAAGGGAAATATGCACCAAGACTTTTCAGCCAGGGGGCTTTTCATTGTTTTCCTCAGCTCCCAATACCAGATAACACAAGGCACTTCCCAATATGAGTCCACAGCATGTTTGCTGACCTATTATCCATCTCCTGAAAGCAATCATTGAACTCATCCATCTGCTCTGTCAGTACATATTCCTCTCCTTTCCCTAGTGAAGTTAGGAAGACTAAAACCCAAGGGTAATTGTAACCTTGTTATCAATAACAGCTCTTTCATAGCATATTATAGTCAAAATATTATTTCTACCAGCTTGAAAGTTGGTAGTCAATAGTAGAATTTTTCAATCATTTCTCTTAAGTCAGTATCTAAGAACCACCTACAAGGCCTAATAAGCACACAAAATTCTGTTCCACACCCCCAGAAATTCTAATCAGTGGGTCTGAAGTGGGGCCAAGAATGTGCATTTTTAACAAATTCTCCAGATGATTGTAAAGCATGTAGTCTGTATACAATATATTGAGTAATACTTTTAGAAATGTGATTAATATTTAACAGATATTTGGCTGAATGTGGTGGCTCACACCTATAATCCCAACACTTTTGGAGGCTAACATGGGAGGATCACTTGAGTCTAGGAGTTGGAGACCAGCCTGAGCAACACAGTAAGACCCTGTCTCTACAAAAAAATTAAAAATATCTGTACAAAAAAAATTAAAAATTAGCCAGACATGGTGGCATGCTCCTGTAGTTACAGTTACTCAAGAGGCTGAGGTGGAAAGATCACTTGAGCCTGGGAGTTTGAGGTTACAGTGAGCCAGGATCGTGCCACTGCACTCAGCCTGAGTGACAGAGTGAGACCCTGGTATATACACACACACACACACACACACACAAATACATATATACATACATATATATGCATATATATACACACACATAAATATATATACACACATATATATACATATATACACACATATATATACACACACACACATACATACACACACCGTACACACATACACCGGGTATCAAAACAACCATAAAATTTAGAGAAAAAAAGAAATGCATTCCAATAATCATTAGGGAATAAGATAATAGGTAAAATTATTGGATTTGTAGCCAATTTTTTGTTAGATCATGAAGGCTAGAGTCAGAATCTAAAGTTCAAATTGTATAAATGAGTATCTGAGACAACTCTTAATTTTCTAAATTTTGATGTGCCAATAAGTAGAAAACCATGACTTTTGTCTCAGCATCTGTTGCCATGTAATACATTAACAAAAAACTTAGTGACTTAAAATCAATTTGGGTGTTTCAGTTTCTGTGGGTCAGGAATTTAGGAAAGATTAGGGTGACAAACCATCTGGTTTTCCCACAACTTAGAGGATTCTTAGGAAACACGACTTTAAGTGATCAAACCAGGAAAGTTCTAGGCAAACCAGAATGAGTTGGTAGATCACTTTAGACTTCACTGGGTGGTTCTGGCGCAGGCTGTCTCAGGTAGGTTTAGTCAGGATGTCAGCAGGATCTACCACCATCTGAAGGCATGACCGGGACCAGAGGATCTGCTCTCAACACAGCACACTTACACGACTACTGGCCAGGTGCCTCAGTTCCCTGCTAGCTGTTGGCAGGCAACTTTAGTTCTTTGCTACAAGGTCCTCACCATAGGTCCTCTCCATAGACTCCTCACAACCTGAAAGCTCACTTAACCCAGACTAAGCAACACCAGATAGGTATTAGGAAGGAAGCTGTAGTGCTTTTTTATGTGATCTAGTCTCCAAAGTCATACATCATTACTTCTGCTTTATTCCATTTGTTAGAAGACTAAGTCCAGCCCACAAGGGAGAGAAATTAGGCTGTATCCCTTGAAAGAAGTATGAAACAATTTTTAGCTATGTTTTAAAATTTCTATTTCAATAGTTTTGGGGGTACAGGTGACATTTGGTTACACTGATAAATTCTTTAGTAGCAATTTCTGAGATTTTGGTGTACCTGTCACCTGAGCAGTGTACACTGTACCCAGTGTGTAGTCTTTTATCCCTCAACCCCTTCTCAACCTTCTCCCCTCAAGTCCCCAAAGTCCATTATATCATTCTTATGCTTTTGCATCCTCATAGCTTAGCTCCCACTTGTAAGTGAGAAGATATGATATTTGGTATTCCATTCCTGAGTTACTTCAGTTAGAATAATGGCCTCCAGCTCCAAAAGACACTATTTTATTCCTTTTAATAGATGAGTAGTATTCCACGGTGTATATTCACATATTTTATCCACTTGTTGGTTGATGGGCACTTAGGTGGGTTCAATATCTTTGCAATTGCAAATTGTGCTGCTATAAATATGCATATGCATGTGCCTTTTTTATATAATGAAGTCTTTTCCTTTGGCTAGTTATCCAGTAGTGTGATTGCTGGATTGAATGGTAGTTCTACTTTTAGTTTTCTTTAAAGAATCTCCATACTGTTTTCCATAGTGGTGTTACTAGTTTACATTCCTCCCAGCAGTGTAAAAGTACTCCCTTTCACCATATCCATACCAACATTTATTATTTTTGACTTTTTATTTATGCCCATTCTTGCAAAACTGAGGTGATATCTCACTGTGGTTTTAATTTGCATTTCCCTGATAATTAGCGATGCTGCAAATTTTTCATGTTTATTGGCTGTTTGTGTATCTTCTTTTGAGAACCATCTATTCATGTCCTTTGCCCATTTTTTGATAAAATTATTTGTTTTTTCTTGCTGAATTGAGTTCCTCATAGATTCTGGATATTAGTCCTTTGTCAGATGCATAGTTTCCAAATATTTTTCCCAATCTGTGGGTTGTCAGTTTACTCTGCTGATTATTTCTTTTGCTGTGCAGAAGCTTTTTAGTTAAATTAGGTCCTGTTTATTTATTTGGGGTTTTTTTTGCATTTGCTTGTGTGGTCTTACTCATGTATTCTTTGCCCAAGACAGTATCTAAAAGAGTTTTTCTGATGTCATCTTCTAGAATTTTCATGGCTTCAGGTCATAGACTTAAGTATTTGATCCATCTTGAGTTGAGTTTGTGTAAGGTGAGAGATGAGGATCCAGTTTCATTCTTCTACATGTGAACTTCACAGATTTTCCAGCACCACTTATTGAATAAGGTGTCCTTTCCCCAATTCATGTTGTATGCTTTGTTGAAGATCTGTTGGTTGTAAATATTTGCCTTTATTTCTGGGTTCTATATTCTGTTTCACTGGTCTGCCTGCCTATTTTTATACCACCATGCTGTTTTAGTATCTATAGCCTTGTAGTATAATTTGAGGTCAGGTAATGTGATGCCTCTAGATTTGTTCTTTTTGCTTAGTGTTGTTTTGGCTATGAGGGCTATTTTTGGTTCCACATAAATTTTAGGATTGTTTTTCTAGTTCTGGGAAGAATGATTATGGTATTTTGATGGGAATTGCATTGAATCTGTAGATTTCTTTGGGCAGTATGGTCATTTTTGCAATATTGATTCTAGCCATCCATGAGCATAGGATGTGTTTCCATTTGTTTGGGTCATCTCTGATTTCTTTCAGCAGTGTTTTGTAGTTTTTCTTGTAGAGATCTTTCACTTCCTTGGTTAAATATATTCCCAAGTCTTTTATTTTATTCTATTTTATTTTTTGCAGCTGTTGTAAAAAGAATTGAGTTCTTGATTTGGTTCTCAGTTTGGTCACTGGTGGCATATAACAGTGCTACAGATTTGTGTACATTTATTTTGTATCCTGAAACTTCACTGAATTTATCAAACCTAGGAGCTCTTTTTGAGTCTTTAGGGTTTGTAGGTATACAATCATATTGCAGATAAAAACAAGAGTGTGACTTCCTCTTTTCCAATTTTTACGTCCTTTCTTTCTTTTTCTCATATGATAGCCCTGGCCAGGACTTCTAGTACTATGTTGAACAGAACTGGTGAAAGTGGGCATTCTTGTCTTGTTTCAGTTCTCAGAGGAAACACTTTCAACTTTTCCCCATTCAATATGATATTGGCTTTGAGTTTGTCATATATGGCTTAGCACAACTTTTGCTGTATCCCAGAGGTTTTGATAAGTCGTGTCACTATTATTCAAAGAATTCAAATTCAAAGAATTTTTAAATTTCCATTTTGATTTCAATATTAACCCAAAAATCATTGAAGAGCAAATATTTAACTTCCATGTATTTGTATGGTTTAGGGCTTTTTTTTTTGGAGCTGCTATCAGCTTTATTCCACTGTTGTCTGAGAAAATATCCAATACAATTTTGATTTTCTTAAATTTATTTAGACTTGTTTTGTGGTCTGTCTTGGAGAATGTTCCATGTGCTGATGAATAGAATGTATATTCTGCAGTTGTTGGAAAGGATGTTCTGTAATTATCTGTTCAGTCCATTTGTTCTAGAGTATAATTTAAGTCCATTGTTTCTTTGTTGACTTTCTGTCTTGATGATCTGTCTAGTGCTGTCAGTGGAGTCTTAAAGTATCCCATTATTATTGTGCTGCTGTCTATCTCATTTCTTAGGTTGAGCAGTAATTGTTTTGTAAATTAGAGAGCTCCAGCATTAGGTACAAATAATTTGGAATTGTGATATCTTCTTGTTGGAGCAATCCTTTTATCATTATATAATGTCCTTCTTTGATTTTGTTTTTTACTGTTGTTGCTTTAAAGTCTGTTTTATCTGATACAAGAATAGCTACTTCTGCTCACTTCTGGTTTCCATCTGTGTGGAATATATTTTTCTACCCTTTACCTTAAGTTTATGTGAGTTCCTATGTGTTAGGTGAGTCTCTTAAAGATAGCATATATTTGATTGATGGGTTTTTATCTATTCTGCCATTCTATATATTTTAAATGGAGCATTTAGGCCATTTACATTCAATATTAGTATTAAGATGTGAGGTACTATTCTATTCATCATGTTAGTTGTTGCCTAGATACTTTGTTTTTATCATTGTTATTGCTTTATAGGCCTTGTGAGATTTATGTTTTAAGAAGGTTCCATTTTGATGTATAATTGGTTTTTTATTTAGACTTAAAACTCCTTTTAACGTTTCTTGTACTGCTTGTTCAGTAGTGGCAAATTCCATCAGCATTTGTCTGAAAAATACTTTATCTCTCCCTCATTTATGAAGTTTAGTTTTGCTGGAAACAAAATTCTTAGCTGAGAGTTCTTTTGTATAAGGAGGCTAAAGATAGGACCTCAATCCATTCTGGCTTATAAGGTTTCTGCTGAAAAATACACTGTAAGTCTGATAGGATTTCCTTTATAGATTACCTAATGCTTTTGTCTCACAGCTGTTAAGATTCTTTCCTTCATCTTGACTTTAGATAGCCTGATGACTTTGTGTATTGGTGATGATCTTTTTGGAATGAATTTCCCAGGAGTTCTGTGAGCTTCTTGTATTTGGATGTCTAGATCTCTAGTAAGGTCAGGAAAGTTTTTCCTCAAATATTCCATCAAATAAGTTTTCCAAACTTTTAGATGTCTCTCCTTTCTCAGGAACACTAATTATTATTAGGTTTGGCTGCTTGGAGACTTGATTCTTTTTATTTTTCATTCTTTTTTGTCTTAATCTGATTGAGTTAATTTAAAAGCCTTGCCTTTGAACTCTCAAATTCTTTCTTCCACTTGTTCTAATCTATTGCTGAAACTTTCCACTGCATTTTGCATTTTCCTAAGTGTGCATTTTATTTTCAAAAGTTCTGATTGTTTTTTCCTTATGGTATCGATTCCTCTGGAAAATTTTCCATTTATATCCTGGATTTTTTTTTTTTTTAATTTCTTTTCATTGGTTTTCACCTTTCTCCAGTATCTCCTTGAGTAGGTTAATAATCAAGTTTCTGAATTCTTTATCTGGCATTTCAGAGATTTATTCTTGGTATTGATCCATTGCTGGGGAGCTAGTGTGATCTTTTGAGGGTACTATACAACCCTGGTTTGTCATATTACCAGAAGTACTTTTCTTGTTCCTTCTCATTTGGGTAGAATATTTCTTCAAATTGTCCTTGGATTTATTTTTGATTGAACTGTTTCCTCCTCCTCCTCTTCCTCCTCCTCTCCCTCCTCCTTCTCCTTCCCCTCCCTCTCTTCCTCTTCTTATTCTTCTGACTTCGATGCTTATAATTTATTTTAGCCCATTTTGATTCTTGGTACTTGTAGGGATGAAGGTTCTATATGAGTTCCTTAATTATATAGAATCGTTGTGTGCTGGCTTTCCAAACTGCTGGTTGTAGTAGTTATGTACGTGGTGTGTGGACAAGTCCATTGTCTTCTACGGGATTGGAATGGCAGGGATCTCTTGAAACTTATCTCATTCTGTCATGGTGTATATTTATATATTTATTTACTTAATTTTTCCCTAGTATTTTATTTATTGCGTTGATGATTCAGGCTTCAGGCCAATAGGGGAGATATCTCTGGGTAGGCATTGGTTATAGCTAAAGCAAGTGGGTAGATGTAATACCCAATGGTGAGCAGCGGTCCCAATCCTGATGAAGGTGGCTGGAGGAGCTCTCAATTAGATGTACTGTGGTTTTGTCAGGGTAAAGGTTGGGAACTACCTCAGCTCCCCTGCCAGGTCAGCAGAAAAGCTATCTACCTCCCAGTTTCACTCCTGTTCCAGTGTTCTGACTATTCAGATTACACAGGCACCTCCTTTCATCTGTAGGGATATCGATGTTCCAAGTAGAGAGGAATTGTGACTGCCTCTCATGCAGACCTAAATCTGAAGAGCATCTCTCTTGTGGGTCTGCAACCACACTGCATTCTCACAGGAGAAGCCCCAGCTGTGTCTGCAGTGGTGTACAATGCAGGGAACAAGAGCTCTTTCTCCAAGGCCCTTCACCATCACAGAGGCTGCCTGCCTGTTGGGGTAGAGATGCAGACTTTCCCTACTGTGGCCAGCACTGCAATTGTGTCTCTGCTATAAGAAACTTCCCACCAGCAAAAATATCTGGAACTCAAGTCCCGCTATTCAGATTCTATTGTCCCACAGGGTATTCCTTTGATGAGGTACTCTCCCCCTTTCCCTAGGAATGGTACTTCCTGAGAGCCAGACTACAGTGATTCTTATTCTGGGTCTAGCCACCCAGTGGAGCTACCAGGCTCCAGGCTGGGGCTAGGTAATGCCTGCAAAAGATTCAGTGATACGACCTGTCTTCGGGCCTCCTGGCAGTGGATACCAGCAGAGGCTCTACTGGAGGTGGCAGGGGAGTGATGTAGACTCTGCGAGATTACTGGTTGTAGAAAGGATCTAGTGTGTGTGCTGGCTTTCTTGAAGGCTGGTTAGACTAGTTGTAAACCTGTCCTGTGGACAGACTCAGGATCTTTTGTCAGCCAGGGTGTTTCAGGCAGTAGTGTTAGCTGAGATCCCACAGCCATTTTCTCCTTCCCAGGTGCAGTGTTATTCTGCCAAGAGGTGCTGTAAGGACCTGAGTCGGTTGGCCTCCAGCCAGGAGGTGGTGTTTTCAAGAGAGCACCAGCTTTGGTGGTAGCAATGGGATTTGAGCTTGCTGTAAGTTGTCCAGGGGTAGTATTCTGGTTTCTCAGGTGATGGGCAGGGCCACAAAGCCCCCAAAAGTTTATGTTCTTCATGTAAAGCTACAGGGTGGGTAGAGAAATGCCATCAGGTGGAGGCAGGATTAGGCAAGTCTGAGCTCAGACTCTCCTTGGGCAGGGCCTGTTGAGGCCACTGTTAGGGACAGAGGTGGTTCTCAGGCCACTGGGGTAATGTTCCAGAGAGGATTATAACTGTCTTGCTGTGCAAAGGGAGTGGGAAGTAGTAGGCAATAGTAAGCCTCAACCAGCTTCCATACAGTTGGTGAGGCTGGTCTCACTCCTGCAATGCACCACCAACAGTGCCAGGTTTAGATCCAGGCAGCATATTCACAGAATTCAGACCTGCCCCAGGCCATAAGCTCCCCTGCAGATATAGCAAGCATGTCTTTCAGTCCTTGTCCCTCCCCATCTGCTCACAAGACCAGGCACTCAGCTCCTGCATTCATGTCTGCAGTGCAATTGCTGCTTACCCCTGGGTTCTGTTCAAGGGAGTTCTTACCCCTCAAAATTATATCACAAAATTCAATTGGAGGCTTCTTTCACCCTGCAACCCCTCCCTGTGTTCATCTGCTGACTTCCCTGAGGGTCTCTATGAGATATAGTCAGAAATGGCTTCTCTGGGCTCACACTGGAGACTGGGAATGCCTACAAGGCCTTTTGTGCTGTGGCTTCTACTTATATATTTCATGCCACTCCCTAAATCTGTTCCAGCTCTGGGCAGGAATAAGATATTCTCCTCTGATTTGGATTTTCAGATTCCTTGGTAGGGATGTCTGCTCAGAGGCAGGCTCTCCCTGGTCCACACTCTGTTTTTCGCCTGTCTGACAGAGTAGGCTGCAGTCTGCTGCTTCTTTCAAAGGTTCTGTGGATACTTTCAGTTTTCCTGGTAAGTTTCTGTGGTGGTTTTGGGGGCAAAAAATCCAGTGTGAATCTCCCCACTATTCTGTCCTTCCAAGTGGGAGAGGCACACTCACACTGCCTCCTATCTTCCATCTTGGAAAAAAACACCGTAGTTACATTTTAAATAACTACAGTTCCTAATATTTTCTTCAAAATCACAATTTTCCGAGCTGTTTTAATGACTGCTATTCCTACCCTCCAAAACTGAAAGAATTTCATGTTAGAAAACAATAATCTTTTCCGAACTTTTCTTTTCATAGTTGCACTATAACTGACCTTTCTGACTTTTAGGAAATATGTTCTTGTGCTTTAATAAAATAAAATAAACTTTAATGCTATTTTACTCACAGAAAGCTCATATTTCTAAGGTAAATGCCAGCAGGTTTCCTTCATAGCTGAAGGTAACATAGAAACTTGGCAAGTTCACAATTAACTAGATCAATGTGGTCAGTCAAACCAGAAAATGACAGTACCAAATTTATTTTATCATATTTCCATTTTCATTTTATTTTTCTGTTGAATGTTAGCTGAGCAGAGACAAAAGCTAAACTCTAACAAATTAGCTATGTGACCTTAGGCAAGTATCTTTTCTTGGTACTTTCTGTACACATAAAATGAAAAAAAAAAAAAAAGTCTAAAAGTTCTTTAAGGTTCTTTGTATTTGTAGTATTGAACGATGATCTGAACCACTAGGAAATCTGCCAGATTTTAAGGCAAAATGAACCAAGCCTATTTCCCTTTCTCTTACTGCATCTACAAGGGTGGAGTATATATTAGTGTATCTGCCCACCCAATCGATTAATTTGTATACTACTCCAGTTGCCCCATGAAGGTAATACAGTGCCATAGAGATAATAAAATTATCTGATGACAGCCAGGCACGGTGGCTCACGCTTGTAATCCCAGCACTTTGGGAGGCTGAGGTGGGAGGATCACGAGGTCAGGAGATCAAGACCATCCTGGCTAACACGGTGAAACCCTGTCTCTACCAAAAATACAAAAATTTAGCCGGGCGCAGTGGTGGGCGCCTGTAGTCCCAGCTACTCAGAAGGCTGAGGCAGGAGAATAGCATGAACCTGGGAGGCAGAGCTTGCAGTGAGTCAAGATAGCGCCACTGCAGTACGGCCTGGGCAAAAGAGCAAGACTCTGTCTCCAAAAAAAATAAAAATAAAAAAATTATCTGATGACATGGATGAGTAATATATTATCAAAACATGGCTCTAGTAACAGTACTCCTAAAAGCAGACCAACCATCTTTGAAAACAATAAATTTATGAAAAGTGTGACACAGTCACAGATGCTGCAAATCTTCCTTACTATCCAAATCCTGAAGGCTACACAAAGGTATGCACTGTGAAGTCCCTTTCGTTCATTACCCATTTTCTATGCCACATATTACAAACTGATATTTCATACATATCCACTCAATTCTTTGGTCAAAGCTCCTCGGCATCATCCAAGAGAGTTATAACCTTTACTTAACAATAAGTACTAACCGCCTTAGTGCTGTGATCATTTTAAATTTTGTTTTAAAATCTTCTTCCATATTGATGCTCCTTCTCCTTTGTGTTTGTAAAATCTTCCTAATACTGTCTAATACAGTTAGTTGGATTTCTTTTTCCTTTAATTGGTTTTTCTCAAAATGGAGTAGCTTGTTCTAATATTTAGAAAAGATTTTCATACATAGAAATATCAATAAATAGTTCAAAATAGTATCCTAAGCTGGGTGCAACAGAAGGCACCTGTAGCCCTAGCGACTCAGGATGAGGTAGAAGAATCATTTGAGCCCAGGAGTTCAAGACCAGTTTAAGACCACCCTGGACAAAACAGAAAGACCTCATATCAAGGAGAAAAAAATAGTGTTATAAAAGTATAACAAAAATTCATATATTCATCATAGGAAATTAAACATCTCAGCAGTCCTACTCATTTCACATAAGTGTTTTGCCACATGTTGTTTTATTTAATCTTTACAACAAATATAAAATTTACAAAGCAAGTACTTGTATCTCCATTTTACAAGTAAAAAAATAGAGCAATGACACAATGAAAAAAGCTAACTAGAGGCCAATGTCCCTGATAAACATAGATACAAAAATCCGGAATGAAATACCAGCAAACCAAATCCAACAGCACATCAAAAAGTTCATTCATCATGATAAAATAGGCTTTGTTCCTGGGATGCAAGGTTGGTTCAACATATGTAAATCAATAAATGTAATTTACCACATAAACATAATTAAAAGCAAAAACCATGTGATTATCTCAATAGATATGAAAAAAAAAAAACTTTTGATAAAATCCAACATCCTTTCATGATAAAAATCATCAAGGAACTAAGCATTGAAGGAACATACCTTAAAATAATAACAGTCATCTATGATAAGCCACAGCTAATATCATAATGAATGGGCAAAAACTGGAAGCATTACGCTTGAGAAATGGAATGAGACAAGGGTGCCCACTCTCACTACTCCTATTCAATATAGTGCTGGAAGTGTTAGGCAGAGTAATCAGGCAAGAGAAAGAAATAAAAGGCATCTAAATAGGAAACAAAGAATTCAAACTATCTCTCTTTACAGATGCTTTAATTCTATACCTAGAAGACCCCAAAGACTCCTAAGCAAAAAGAACAAAGCCAGAGGCATCACTTTACTCCACTTCAAACTACATTACAAGTCTACAGTAACCAAAACAACACGTTACTGATACAAAAACAGATACATAGACCAATGGAAGAGAATAGAGCACTCAGAAATAAAACTCCATAGCTACAACCATCTAATATTTGACAAAGTTGACAAAAATAAGCAATGGAGAAAAGACTCATTATTTAGTAAGTGGCAATGGGATAGTTTGCTAGCCATATGTAAAAGAATGAAACTGGACCCCTAATTTTCATCATATGCAAAAAAACAAACAAACAAACAAACAAAAAACAAACAAAAAAAAAATTCAAGATAAATTAAAGGTTTAAATGTAAGACCTCAAACTATAAGAATCCTAGAAGAAAATCTAGAAAACAGCATTCTGCACATCAGCCTTGGGAAAGAATTTATGCCTAAGTCTTCAAAAGCAATTGCAACAGAAACAAAAATTGGTAAGTGGAACTTAATTAAACTAAAGAGCTTCTACACAACAAAAGAAACTATGAACAAAGTAAACAGACAGCCTACAAAATGGGAGAAAATATTTGCAAACTATGCATTTGACAAAGGTCTAATGTCCAGAATCTATATGGAACTTAAACAGTAATCAAAGAAACAAGTAACCCCATTAAAAAAAGGGCAAAAACATGAACAAAAACTCAAAAGAAAACATAAAAGTAGCCAAACATATTTTTAAAAAAGTTCCACATCACTAATCACCAGAGGAAAGCAAATCAAAACCACAATGAGATACCATCTCACACCGATCAGAATGGTCATTATTAGAAGGTCAAAAAACAATAGATATGGAGAAACAGGAACACTTAAATACTGTTGGTGGGAGTGTAAATTCATTCAGTCACTGTGGAAAGCAGTTTGGAGATTTCTCAAATAACACAGAACTGCCACTCAACCCAACAACTTCATTACTGGGTATACATCCAAAGGAAAATAATTTGTTCTACCAAAATGACACATGCATTCACATGTTCATTGTTGTGCTATTCACAATAGCAGACATGGAATTAACCTAGGTGCCCATAAATGGTAAATTGGATAAAGAAAATGTGAGATATATAGATATAGAATATAGATATATAATGGAATATTAAGCAGCCATAAAAATAAAAATGAAATAATGACCTTTGCAGCAACATGGATGCAACTAGAGGGCATTATCCTAAGAGAATTAATGCAGGAATAGAAAATCAAATACTACATGTTCTCACATATAAGTGGGAGCTAAACACTGGGTACTCGTGGGCAGAAAGATGGTAACAACAGACAGTGGGGACTACTAGAGGAGGGCAAGAGGCAAGGGATTAAAAACCAACTATTGGTACATGCTCAGTATTTGGGTGATGGGATCATTTGTTACCCAAACTTCAGCATCATGTAATGTACCCAGATAACAAACCTGCACATGTACCCCATGAATCTAAAATTATTGTTGAAAAAAAAAAAAAACTTCAACAGCTCTGAGTCAAAGAGTGATTCAGTAAGGATAGATTCTGAATAGAAAACACTTTTAAGAACACCTCAATTTGTATTTTCCTTTTTATATATGCACAAGAGTGTTATATGATGAAAGAATAAATGTCTAGCTAAGTCTAAAACAGTTCTTTCAATATGTATGCAAGAAAATTCTATTTGATAACAAAGCATTTAGCAATAACAAATAAATAAAGGAATAAAGGAATTGAGGCCTAAAAAGTTTGTGATGTCTCCAAAGTCACACTATCTAGAGTTAAAAAATAAGTGGCATATATTCTAAATCCACACTGAAATATGTAAGTCTTCTATATCCTGATGCCTTTACAAAATGCAGGCATACAGTATTTATATCTCATACATAAACACAGTCCTTCATAAACACAGAGAACGTAAATTTTCTCCCCACAGATAAAGAACAAACAACTTTGAGAGAGCTGTTACTAGGCAGAGTAAATGAGTCAATGGTTAATGACAGAACATGATATACTATTTTATCTATCATGTAGCAAAGGAAGTTCAGGGAACTCTAATGCAAGAGCTGTCCAAGCTGCAAAATGCTTCTACCCTGTAATTCCTCCCTACTGTGTGACATCCTTGGCAGTACACAATAGCCTAACCCTTCTGCCTTAATCACAGGATAACTCAACATGTTCATATAAGTTATCTTCAACATGTGGCACACATACCAGGTACAAAGTAATGACATTTAACCAGTGCAAATTCAAATATGCAAGGCTAAGTGAAAATAATAAATAAACCTATTTAGCCCACATGGTTCTAAACACTAGCCACCCACTTCATCTGGCAGAAAACTCAAGGAAACAAATTTCTTGCAACACTGAAGGAAAAATCTGGTTTGCGTTGGACTTACTAGGTTGGTGCACTATGCATAAACTCATATAGTGTGTTCTTTATGGGAGAATTTGAAGGACTGTTCTAGAGTAATTGTTACTACATGCAAGTTGTGTCACATACCATGACTTTGAAGCCTAACTCAAGAGGAAGAGAACAGGTGGTGGGAAAGGTGATACACGAAAAGTAGTCAAAGACAGTGTCTATCTTTCTAGGGAGTTAAGCTTGGCTCTTAGAAACACATCTAACTTGGGGGCATTAACAATATAGAGGGAACCCCGGTACCCCGTATTGGTCATGATGACCATCATCCCAGTTAGATAGACTCATAAGAAGACCTTGCTCTGACCAATGAATTATGGTCCACAGACACACCTGACTGTGTTTTCTGACACCAAAGTAGATGCAGAACTTCAGTCAGTTAGCTTCCTCTTTATTAAACAAAGCATAAGAAAAGAGCATATTGAGTTACACAGGATGACTTCACAAAAACTACAAAGATCAAGGAGTCATGTTTTCAAAGGGTTTCCCATAAAAAATCTTGCACATTCATCTCTTCTCTGCACCCCCACCCCCATCCTATTCCCTTTTCTTACTGGAAAAGACAATCATTGCATTAAGTGATTAAGTGTTTCTTTCTTCTGACTCATAGTTCATAAGACCACAGCATGAATTTCAATTAACTTTTCTCACTGTGTGAAGGGGAAAAAAAGAAAAAAGAAAAATCAGACCTTGGAGAACAGGGTTGTTGGAAAGCATTTTCAATGCCTGTACGTAGTTTTTTCACCAGGACAAAACTGCAATAAGATGGAGAATGGGCCCAAGAATCAAATGCTCTTGAAGTTAGCAGTTCTGATATTCATTCTCTATTTGAAGAAAAGTGCTACATGGAGAGATTATTTGTGGTTAGAAATCTTAGTTCCAAGTTCCAGCTGGATGACTACTAGCTGTGCAACTCTGAAGAACTAAAACTTTCTGAAACACTGTTTCCTCATTTATTAAATGAAAAAATATTGATACATACATCACAAGCTGGCTGTGAGAATGAAATAAAATTGTATATATAAACTGCTCAAACACTATGGATAAAAGACAATTGTGCATAGTGGTCAAGACTGACAAATCTAGAGATGGGCTGCTGAGGTTTAAAATGTGGCTTCACTACTTGCTAGCTGTGTGACTGAGGGATACTTACCTAACCTCTCAGTGCCTCAATCTCTCTTCTGCAAAATGCCAATGTTGTGATGCTGTGATGATTAACTACACACTTAGAATACTGCCTGGCACACTGGACACACTACTTAAATACCAGCTACCACTCCTATGTAGCTAGTATTGATGCTTGTGTTGAGTCACAATAATGACAGCAGCAAGAGTAAAGGGAGAAGATATAAGGAATAGTGCTATGGTTTGGATATGATTCATTTGCCCCCCCAACCCATGTCTCATGTTGAAATTTGATTCTTAATATTGGAGGTGGGGCTTGGTGGGAGGTGTTTGGACCATGGGGGCAGATGACTCAAGAATGGCTTGGTGCCATTCTTAAAAGGAGTAAGTGGTTTCTCACTCTTAGTTCCCACAAGAGCCGATTGTTAAAAAGAGCCTGGCACATTCTCCTCCTCCTCCTCCTCTTACTTCCTCTCTCACTGTATGATCTCTGCACACAGTACCTCTCCTGTGCTTTCCACCATGAGTGGAAGCAGCCTGAGACCCTCACCAGAAGCAGATGTTGGTACCATGCTTCTCATACAGCCTGCAGAACCATGAGCCAGATAAACATATTTTCCTCATAAATTACCCAGCCTCAGGTATTCCTTTATAGTCACACAAATGGACTAATATAAATAGAAAGAAAATAATGGCACTGCCCAAAGTAAAGTCTCTCTTAAGAAAGGAAATAGTGTATGTAAATAATCCAGATGTATTAAGAATTTAATAATTCAGACCAAGTATTTAAAGTAAGGCCCAATTGTTTATAACTGCTTTACAAGGAGGAAGGAAGGGAGTGTTTTCCATTTAGAACATTGCCCAGTTCCTCAACACCAATTGTTCAGTGTCTTTTTCTAGTGACTACATCTCAATACACAGTTTTAGGACTGTCCTGTGAACACTGGGGAGGAAGGATGGACCATACAACACTTAGGCAGGGTTGATGAAACCACAAAACAGATAGAGTTAGCTTATGATACTAACTAGGGCAAAGAGACATAATCCTTTACTTATGAGTCAGCAATCCTACACCACCCCTCAAAGAGCTATTTAAGAGGATAACATATATAAACATTCTCATAGTATTTGTCTAGTGAGCACTTCAGATCTATAAACGGTAACAGTGTTTGCCTTACAGGATGAAGAGTTTAACCTTCTCCAACTACTGACAAATAGTGCAGAGGGGACAATTTCTCCATGAACCCTTCTGTGCTTTGGAATTTTCCATTTAAATTAATCCTAACCCCAAAGGAAGGGAACAGGCTATGGCGGATCAGGACAAAAGTGATAACAGTAATAGTAGTAATATTTTCATGTACGGCACTGCTACAATGTGCAAGCACTGTGATAAGTGTTTTACATGCATGAGCTCATTTAATCCTCCTAAATACCCTATAGAAGTAGGTCTGTAGAAGGAAACCAAGACTTGAGGAAAGAAGCAACTTCTACAAGGTTATATAGTTAGAAAATATTGAATCTTGGATTCAAGCTCAGTTCTCCCTGACTCCAGAAAAGGGTTCTTATGCCCATATGTTATGTCAAATATAGGAAAGTCCTTGTTTTTCTTACACACAAGAGGTCATAGTAGGGACTGGTCTGGTCAGTGAATCAGTAACATTTGTGCTCACTCTTGCACAAATTTGTTGAATGAGTAAGTTCATATGGGAATCTGCTTTTGTTGCTTCTGTTGCTGCTATTGTTTTTTTTCTTTGGTAATTGATGACATGAAAAAAACCACAAAGAGTGAAAATAAGCCCCTTTTCTGAGAAAACTAAAACCCCTGAGATGCAAATGAGATATTCAAGGAAGAGAAGGTGCATTTAAAGAAAAGCTAAGGCCTGCGTGCAAGCGTGCTCCCTGATGGGTGGGCTGCTGCCCAGCAGAACCAGAGGTAAGACATTGGTTCCTTTAGCAGCAGCCACCGCACAAGCCCTTTGGAGGGACTGTTGGCTGTGGCTTCCCCTGCAATCTACCATAATGCAGGGAGAGAGTGTCATTAATAATCATTAGCATAAGGCTTACAGGTGCTACAGCAGATGTTGCCTGGCAGGAAAACTGGCAGCATCTGAGAACACTAACGGGGAGGTAATTTTTATCATGGGACAATTCTCAAAAGATGTTCAGCCTAATTCAAAAGGTGTTCACTCTCCCAGCCTTCACATATGATGGGATCTTCACCTCATCTGACCTGCCCAGGAGTTAGATGCCCGTCCTATGGGTTCCCAATACTCTACAACCTACTTCCATCGAAACCTCGATTCCACTGAATTATGATTTTTTGTGTGTTTATTTCTCTCACTAGATTGTGAGTTCTTTGAAGAATGAAGGCCTCTTTCATTGATCTTTGTGTCTCTAGCATTCAGCACTTGATAAGTGCTCAGTTATTGTTGAACGAATGAGTAAGTAAATGAATGAGTGAACAAATGGATGGGTGGATGGATGGATGGATGGGTGGATGGTGGGTGGATGGAAAGGGTAGCCTACATGCAAAATGTTTCAACCAACCTTCACTCTCAGAAGCAAACCTCTCAAAAATGACCTTGAGAGCACTCTACATTCACAAGAATATCACCTTACCTTAGGAAAACCTTTTATTATTTTACCATTCTTGCACAGCCACAACCCTATTTAATTCTCAAAAACAGCCTTTTATGACACATTGGGAGAATGTAATCAACTCATTTCACAAATGAGGAAAGTAGCTCACAAAGGATAAGTGACTTTCCCAATGTCAAGCAGTAGGAAGGCGGCAGAGTTGGATTCTCATCCACACTTCCTGATGACCAGCCTGTGGGCTCTTCCTGCCACTACACCATACCGTTTGCAAGTATTATTTCCCTACTACTAGGGAAGCAGTCTTCACTTAGAATGAGGCTCTACCATGTGATTACCAACCTGAGCAGACTTCTGTATACTTGCAGCATAGAACACAGAATCCTTAAGCCCTCCTGCCCATTCACTGTTAGAGGAAACTGGCATTTCTGTTCCCCTAAAACTGGTGACTAGAGACCAGAGATGAGGACAAAGAGGCAATAAGCATCCCACATTATACTGAGATTCTTTAATGATGGGAGCCAGGTACCTTCCTGAGGGGACAGAAAAGACTGTGTTCTCTCTAATCTTCAGAGTTAAGTGCCCTAGTAAAGACTAGCAATGATTGCGAGTAGAAGCAAATGGTATTCAATCTTCATTTGCTTATCTAATTTAAACAGATAACTTTTTATTCTGCTCTATACCTAGATAGACATGCGAAGCTTCACATATTAGGACACAGAGAAGGAAAAAATGTATAGCAGCTCTATGCCCAGTAGCTGTATCTGGCATAGCAAGAATGACAGGGTTTCCTGTGAGTCAAGTGGAAAAGTAAAATGATAGCCTGATTTTCAAATATAAGTGGAAGTTCACAAAAGGCCAGGTTGTTATTCTAAGGTTAGAGCCCTAGTTGAGGAATGTGGCATCCTGACACATGGGAAAGCGTGATGGTTAATGTTAGGGGTTGATGTGACTGGAAGGGGGAATGGCTATTTCTGGGTGTGTCTTTAAGGTTGTTTCCAGATGAGATTAGTGAGTGAGTCAGTGAACTGAGGGAGAAAGTCCTGCCCTCAAAGTAGGGGGCAGAGGCATCCCATGGGCTAGGGGCTCCACCAGGACAAAGCAGGTAGAAGACAGGAGATACTCAGCTCCCTCTTGCTTCCTCTCTGTCTCAGAGCAGGATGCCTTTTTCTCCTCCTGCTTTTGGACATCACACTCCAATTTTGCTGGCCTTTTGGCACCAGAGGACTCCCAGGGCGTTTCAGGCCTTCGGCCTCAGACTAAGGGCTGCCGCATCAGCTTCCCTGGTTCTCAGGCTTTTGGACTTTGAACTATGCCGCCCACCTCTCTAGTTCTCCAGCTTGCAGGTTGCCCATCAGGAACTTCACCTTTGTGATTGTGTGAGCCAATTTCCCCTAGTCAGTTTTCTTTCATATGTATCCCAGTGTTTCTGTCCCTCTGGAGATGTCCCCTTAACACAGGTAAGTGGATGACTTTGAAGATACTGGCTTCCAAACTCTCCTGAACATTCATAGTTGTAAACCCAGAAAATCTGAGAGAGATCTCATTTAATTTAGAAAGTTTATTTTGTCACGGCTGAGGACACATGCCCATGACACAGCGTCAGGAAGTCCTGACGACCTGTGCCCAAGGCGGTGAGGGCACAACTTGGTTTTATACACTTTAGGGAGACATGAGACATTAATCAATATAGTAAGAAGTACACTGGTTTTGTCCAGAAAGGCAGGGAGAACTTGAAGCAGGGAGGGGTCTTCCAGGTCACAGGTAGGTGAGAGACAAATAGTTTCATTCTTTTGAGTTTCTAATTAGCTTTTCCAAAGGAGCCAATCAGAATATGCATTTATCTTAGTGAGCAGAGGGATGACTTTGAATAGAATGGGAGGCAGGTTTGCTCTGAGCAGTTTCCAGCTTGAATTTTCCTTTTAGCTTAGTGATTTTGGGGGCCCAAGAGATTTTCCTTTCAATAGTCTATACATATGTCTCATACCTCCCTCTTAAGAACTAGCGGCTGGGCACAGTGGCTCAGGCCTGTAATCCCAACACTTTGGGAGGCCGAGGCAGGCAGATTACGAGGTCAAGAGATCGAGACCATTCTGGCCAACATGGTGAAACCCTGTCTCTACTGAAAAATAAAAAAAATTAGCGGGGTGTGGTGGTGCGTGCCTGTAGTCCCAGCTACTCAGGAGGCTGAGGCAGGGGATTCGCTTGAATACGGGAGGCGGAGATTGCAGTGAGCTGAGATGGCACCACTGCACTCCAGCCTGGTGACAGAGCGAGACTCCAAAAAAAAAAAAAAAAAAAAAGAAAGAAAGAAAGAAAAAAATAACTAGCACTGATTTGGTTGGCAGTTCCTCAAAAAGTTAAAAAGAATTACCATAAAAGTCAGCAATTCCATTCCTAGATAATATACCCCCAAAAAATGAAAACAGACTCAAACAGATAATTGTACTTCAGTGTTCATTAGAGCATTATTCACAATAAACAAAAGGTGAAAACATCCCCAAAATCCATGAACTGATGAAGGGATAAATAAAATAAGGTATATGCATATAATAGGTTATCCAACCATTTAAAAAATGGTGTCTTGACCTGTGCTACAACATGGATGAAACTTTTAAACATTATGCTAAATGAAATAAGCCAGACATGAAAGGACATTTTGTGATTCCACTTATATATGCAGAATAATCAAATTAATAGAGACATAAAGTACATTAGAATTTGCCAAGAGCTGGTCAGGCGTGGTGGTTCACGCCTATAATCCCAGCACTTTGGGAGGACAAGGCAGGTAGATCACTTGAGGTCAGGAGTTAGAGACCAGCCTGGCCAACATGGCGAAATCCCTTCTCTACCAAAAACACAAAAATTTGTGAGGCTTGGTGGGCACCTGTAATCCCAGTCGCTCAGGAGGCTGAGGCAGGGGAATCACTTTAACCTGGAAGGCAGAGATTGCAGTGAGCCTAGATTGTGCCACTGCACTCCAGGCTGGGCAATAGAGCGAGACTCCATAAAAAAAAAAAAAAAAAAAGAAAGAAAGAAACTTTGCCAAAAGCTTGGGGATGAGGGACTGAGAAGATTGCTTAATGGGTACACAGTTTCTATATGGGGTGATGGAAAAGTTTTGGAAATAGTAGTGATAGTACAACATGGTGAATACACTTAATGCTGCTGAATTGTACACTTAAAAATGTTAAAATGGTATGTTTTATGATATGTTGTATATTTTTATAATACTAAAATTTGAGTTTTTAAAAATTAAAAATAAAACTACCACTTCCCTGTGGCCCTGTACTGGGAGATGCTGCAGAGGCTCTGTCCTGCAGTTAACAAGGCCATCTCTCAAGATGCTTCCACTTCCTCTCCTGGCTATTAACTAGAGTTAAATCTCAGCATAATATAGCCAGAATTAAATAATCTAGCTTAAAAAAAGGATTATACTTTAAAAGAGTTAAGAGTTTATTATATAAAGTTCAAAATTATGATTGTGTTCCTTGGAAATCTCAGAGAACACACCATTTACCAAAGCTATCAGGAACACATTGGGAAGAAGGCACAAGGCTCCCTCCCCTCTGCAGGCCAGAGATGGTGGTAGGTGGGAGAGGCCATTCTGGAATAGTGCTTCTGAAGCAATAGAGTTTAGGTGGCAGAAGCCAGGAGTTTGCATTATAACAGCATACAAGGTCAGGGCAGTAGCCAAGAGTCTTGATTTCAGAGTGTTTTGCAGATGTTTAATAAAGCATCCTAGTGGCATAAAGGGTCAGGGGAGGGTCAGGCAGCCAACAAAGTCACTGCTTGAGACATACAATCAAAAGAAAGCAAGAATGAGTGAACAGGAGGAGTCTGAGGAAGTGAGTCCAGTAAAAAGTCACCATCTCTTGCCCAGATACCATCCCTAAGCCAGTTTTCAGAACAAGAACTGATTGCCCATATACTGGCAACACCAGGGCAAGTATATACCCTAATGATTCCCCTAGTCCTTCTTCAAATGGACCTATAGCCATTTAGTTGGGCTAGAGTTACCCTCACATTGGGATCTTGGCCTTTGAAGTAAGAGCTATAGAAAGTGGAGTACCACATAGAAGTCTCTGCAACTGTCTCCCTCCCTCCTGCCTTAGACATGAATTAAAAACAATATTGCATCCTGGGGGAAATGTCAGAGATTAGTTATACCCTTAAGCATCTAAATAATGCAGAAATGGTAATCCTTATATCTTCATTTAATTCCAGTTCATCCTTGCAAAAGCTGGATGATTGCTGGGGAATGAAATGACAGTATACCACATGAACTCAATCATTAGCTCCAACATTGCCACCACACAAAAGGTTATGTTGTTGCTGGAGCAGATTATTATGGAATCAAATAAATGATACATAACCATGGATTTGGTGTATGCATTCTTTCTACTGCAACTAGAAAAGAGGATTCAAAACAGTTCACATGGAATTGACATGGAATAGATAATAATATACATCAACACTTTTGGCCCAGGGCTATGCTAACTCTTCCACTTGTCTCATGGTCTGTTCCAAATGTACCTGTACTGCCCGAAAATCACACATAATATCACATTTATTGATACATTATATTGATGACATTATGCTTACCCAGCAAACTGAGCAAGAGGTAGCTAGTATGCTAAAAGCTATGTTAAGGCAACTACATCCTGAGGTCTCATTGACCTTTCACTGCAATAAAGTATTTAGGGGTCCAGTAGTCAGGAGAATGCTGAGATAATCACTCTAAAGAAAAACACAGAGTACATGCAAGGGAAGAAAATTTGACCTTATCTTCCATCATACACAAAAGTCAACTCAAAATGGATTAAACACTTAATCCTAAGACCTGAAACCATAAACCCTCTAGAAGAAAACAGAGGGGGAAAGCTTCTCAACATTGGCTTTAGCAATAATTTCTTGAAAGTCAAAGGCAACAAAAGTAAAAAGAGACAAGTAAGGCTACATCAAACTAAACAGCTTCTGCACAGCAACGAAAACAATCAGCAAAATGAAAAACCAACCTACAGAATGAGAGAAAATATTTGCAAACCTTTTA
Organism: Mandrillus leucophaeus; assembly: GCF_000951045.1. Lineage (NCBI taxonomy): Eukaryota > Metazoa > Chordata > Mammalia > Primates > Cercopithecidae > Mandrillus > Mandrillus leucophaeus. Next base: position 542,191 of record NW_012108264.1, on the reverse strand, counting down.
CATCTGATAAAAGATTAATAGACAAAATATATAAGGAACTCCCCTACAACTCAACTGCAGAAATAAAAATAAAATAAAATAGCCTAGTTTTTAAAATGGGCAAAGGAATTGGATAGACGTTTATCTAAAAGAGAGACACAAATAACAATAGCCAAGATGTGGACTCAACCTGAGTGCCCATTAATGGATGAATGGATAAAGAAAAGTTGGTAAGTACATACAATGGAATATTATTCAACTTTCAAGTAAAAAGGAAATTTTGCCATTTGCAACAACACAGATGAACCTTGAGAACATTATGCTTAGCGAAATAAGTCAGACAGAGAAAGACAAATACATGATATCACTTATATGATGAATCTAACATAGCCAACCTCGTGGAAGCAGGAGTAAAATGGTGGTTGCCAAAGGCTGGGGAATCAGGGAGGTATTAGTCAAAGAATACAAAGTGTTGCTTATACAAGATGAGTAAGGTAGAGATCTAATGTATAGCATAATGCCTATAGTAAATCATACTGTATTATATACTTTAAAATAAACCAGAAGTGTAGATCTTATGTTAAGTATTGTTATCACAAAGCAATAATAATTGTAATAAATAAGAAGGCCAGGGGAACTTTTAGAGGTGATGAATAGGCTTATGGCACACATTGTGGTGATGGTTACATGGGTATATTCTTATCTACAAACTCAAATTGTATAAATTACATATGTACAACTTCTTATATGTCAAACATACCTCAATAAGGTGGTATGTTAAAAGAGCAAAAAGAAAAGACTAATCACTGCAGCTTTTCTACCTCTATTTCTATATCTACCATTACAGAGTGAAGCACACACCTGCTAGGCCTCTGTTGAGTTTTGGAGGCAACACACTGTACACCAAACAATACTGTTCCAGATCAAACATTGGGAGTCATGGAAACTGCTGAATGTAAATGGAGCCTGAAGGAGGGAAGTTTTCATCATCAGGTTCGCGTTGCAGTATAAATAGCCCTGCCACGTGGAGAATAGGTTCTCACGAACCCTCTGGTGTGTGAGGTGCCAGGGATGGAAAAAGATGTGTTTATGGCAAGCCCAGGGGGAGAATTACAAAGCAGAATCTGGGTTTCTGGTACAAAGCCTTGACTTCTGCTGTGGAAAATCATGTGTTGAGGGAAAAACAAAAAAAGCTCTTGACATGCTCCTCGGCTCTTGTAGAGATGGAATACTTAATAATGAAACACCCAGGAAATGGACATGCAGAGCTCCCCATCATAAGCTGGGTCCTGTCTCACCCACTAAGTAATGAAGTCAAGCTGGTCCAAAGGCAGTTCAAAGAGAGTTTTATTGGGAACACAGGACACGGACAAGCTGTATGAGCAGGGAGCACCATGTTATCCATCATGGTTACACCACCATCTCTCTCTGAGCTTACACAGACAGCCATGGGAAGTCCTGTAAGATGACCTAAGGAAGGAAGAAAAAGCCCAAGTCTGGATTATGGATGGAAAGACTTGATAGGAAGGTAGAAGCCAAAAATGGATAAGAGCTGCATTACTGTCTCACTCAAAGGTAGCCTTGGAAGTCAGTGGACAGAATATCTTCCCAAAGGGTGGATTGGGTAGTGCACTGATCAACTATTATGCATGAAAAAAGAAAAGACCACACAAACACACACCACATACATATTTATACACATACATATATACACACACATATACATACATATGTGTGTGCATATACATATCTATATATGTATTTATATAGAAACTCATGTCAAGGCCAAGAAGGTAAAAGACTTGGGGAACAAAGATTTCTGATAGAAGCACGTAGAAGGTAATATAGGCACAAGTATTAAGTGTGATGACACGCATTTCCCATTAAGACCCATCAGAAGGCATCTACCACAGGAAAGGCAGTAAATTTCCAACCAGATGAAATGAATCAGTCTGTTGATATCAGTCAGACTTTGTCAGCTGCCACCCTCAAGTACTGGAAAAAGAGGCAAACAAACAAAGTGGCAGAGAAAGAACTTGGCATGGAACAAACACCGTAGTTTCCAGGTTGATCTGGCCATTGTCACCTCTGAATGTCCAACCTACAAGCAACAGAGACCAAAGCTGAGACTGGCACTATTCCTTGAGGAGACCAACTGGCCACATGGTGGCAAGTTGGTTACAATGAGTGCCTTTCAGCCCAGAAGAGTCAATGATATATTCCCATGAAAATAGATACTTACTCTGGGTATGAATTTGCCTCAGCCAGCACCATCATCCAAGGACCAATAAATAGCCTGATTTACAGGCAAAGAATCCCACACCAATGTAGTGTTTAACCAAAGGGGCCACTTCACTGTGAAGGAGGTAATGAGGTATGCTCATAATCATGGGACTTGCTGGTGGTACATGATCCTGCACCACCAGAAGCCCCCATCTTGATATAGTATTGGAACAGCCTGCCCCCACACCTCCCATCTCCCTGGCTATAAGCCTGACATATGATAGCAAGGAAAGTTTGGGATGATATATGAGATTAAATTTTAAACTGGTCTTTTAATAACTGAAAATATCTGTAAAAATTATGGAATCTTCCCAAAATGAATAAAGGGATTTGCTCTCAATGGGGAAGGGAGATTTGGCATAGCATGGATAGGAGCTATAACCATAGAGAAATAAAGCCATTTCATGTTTTTATCTTTCTTAATTGAGAGTACTTGATAAACTGGTTGTATTTACTGTTGTCTACCCATCAGCAGCAGGGCCCATCTGGGAGGGCACAGATGTTGCACCCATACTGTACAATTTGGTGGCCACAGAATGACATTCTCCCAAGGTTTCCTTTTCTCTAATGGCTGCTGAATTATTCACATCCTCAAGTGCTTTCTGAGCCTGCATTGTCATTATTAAACGTCCTTTCTGCAACACCCATCCTCTCTCCCTTCATAAAAGAACCTTCTTCCCTATTGTCTTCCTCATTTGCAATTCATTCTCCTAATCACCACAGCTTTGTCTGGACCGAAGAGCGTCCTGGACTCTTTCCATATAATTCTCCCTCACTTCAATTATGGGAGGGAGAAGCAGTGGCTGACTCACTTCAAAGATTCACTCTTTAAAAAAATATTTATTGTTTCCTGATTGGAAAACACTTTAAATAAAGTGTCCTAAATATACTTAACTGCTCTTTCATGTTAATTTAATACCAGAAGGAATTTTTTTTAAAAAAAAGACTAATTGAGCTTTAACAATATGCCTTTGAAAAGTCGGAAACTTTTAGGTGGCTTTATAGTGCTATGGAGTTTGGAAATCTCTCAGAAGAATTCATTTATTTGTTATTGTTTTCTATCTTACAGAGAATAAGACTACATATGCATGTATATGTATATATACCTATATGTGTATATCACTAAATATGTATGTGTGCATACATGTGTGTATATATCCCAAAATAACAATCTTCGTATTGTATAATATACATTTGTAATACATATATATGTACATATATGTGTCAAATATATATGCATGCTTACCTCACAGCTATTATTTACACACACACACTCGTTACAGAGAATATACATATATATCACCAAGAACAAAAAAAAATTTGAGCCATCTTTGGCCAAAGAAGGCCAAAAGAGTCAGTACAGATGCACTTGGACTTCCTTCTAACTATTTATGAACCACCTCCTCCATATTTGCACAAGATCCCATTCCCCCGTTCTACACAATGACATTTAAACTGCATCTCTCTTAAGTCTCCCATTTTTCATCTCTACTGGTTTTTCCTGTCAGCATAAAGCATATTATTACTTCTCCAACTTAAGAGATGATAATAATAATAAACCTCTCCTTAGTTCCTCTTCCCCCTCCAGATGCTGCCCCATTTCTCTGCTCCCCGTTACATTAAAACTCTTTGAAAGAGTTATCTCTGTTCAGTATCTTTCATTTATCTCATCCAACCTTCCCAAAACTCATTTCATTTAGGCTTTTGCCACCAAAACTCCACTGAAACTGCTCTTGTCAAGGTCACTAGAGATGTCATATTGTGAAATTCTGGGTCCATTATTCTCATCTTACTTGACCTACCAGCAGCTTCTAACAGTCATTCTTTACTTTCTCTTAGATACATGATTTTATTTTATTTTATTTTTTACTTTTCCTCTAGGACCCTATGTTGTTCTGATTTTTCTCCAAACTTTAACCATACTTTATTAATATTTTTGTTAATTTTTATTCTTTTTTTCTGGCTTCAGACCTTAAAGGTTTAGTCCTTGATCTCTTTCTCTTCTTGATATCCTCTTCTGGTCTCTCAGTTTTATCATCTGAGACCTCAAGGTAGATGCCCCTTTATCAACTAAGAAGAACCCTAAGGTTAAGGAAACAAAAGGTACCTATGGGTTGAGGGTTCAGGGTCTGGCTGGCAAAATTTCCAAATTCCTACAGCTACAAGAAAAACTGCACTCTTGCTAAACTCCCTAACAATAGGAGCTATCAGGAAAATTATCACACCCTTCCTAACTCTGATTCACAACCCAGACCACTACAACTCTGCTGGACAGAAGACTGACCTTAGATTCTTTTCTAATAAGCAACTGTAGACCTTAAGCTGATTTCAGCCAGCTTTTAGAGGTTGCACGCAAATCGTTTTGTGTCCTATAATTTACCTTTTGACATAAGGAGTCCAATTCCACTTCATTTTAATGCTAAGTACCTACCCCCAAATTGCCATGAGATGTATGTTACATGTTTATCCATTGTACATAACTCACCGTCCCTCATAAATACGTATAGCTTCTCCAAATCTGCGGAATTTGTAGGACTCTATTTTGTAATGCAGACCCTGTGAGGCATAAAACCCAACTGGTCCTTCTCCTCTTCAAAGAAAGAACACCTTTGGTTAACACCAGAGACTATATCTTTTCAGTTTGTGAACTGATATTCCCAGTAAAGCTGTCCTTTTTAATCTTGTAGCCATACTGGTGGTCTTTTGGATGACATTTTTTAGTTCTACCCAGAGGCTGATCATTCCCAATTATTATAAAAATCTCCAGCCCAATCCTCTCCTCTGAATTCCGTGTTCTCATATCCAGCTGCCTTCTAGACACATGCCTAATCAACATCTCAAAGTTAACATGTCTAGGATTCAAATCCTGATCTTCTCCCCAAAACCTGCTCTCTTAGCAGTCTTCCCCAACTCAGGTTATAGCAACCCCAACCTTCCAGTTGCTGGGCATCATCTATGACTCCCCTCCTTCAAATCCTGTTGGTTCTCCTGCTACTTCCCTGGCTCCAACCACCATCATGACTTGCGTGGATTATTACAATGCCCTCCTAACTGATCTTTCTGCTTCTAGCATTTTTTACTTTATAGTCTGAGCTCAGTCATAGTAGTCCTTTTAAAATGTAAGTCAGATTGTTACACTCTGAAACCTTCAAAAAATTGAGCCTGGAAGCCCTCCAGGGGCTTTCTGTTTCATCAGAGTAAAAGCCAGAGAGGTCCTGCGCAATGCACATTCCCAAACTCTCTGACCCGATCACCTCCTACATTTCCACTTGTTTATTCTGCTCCAGCCATGGGACCTCCTTGCTATTCCAGAACAGGTTAGGCATGCTTGCATTCCACATCAGGGCCTTCTTTCTGCCTGGAACATAATAATAATGGCTACTACCTTCACTCTTTCAAGTGTCTATTCAAATTCCATCATTTTATTGAACTCCCTTCACTCAATTTTTCTTCCTCTTTATCCTGCCTTATTTTCTTATAGCACTTACCATTTTCTAACATGTGAAATAATTTAATTATATTTTGTATTAGGCTCCTCCTAATAGAATATAAACTTCATGAAAACAATACATTTTTTTCCGTCTTTTGTTCTTCTACCACCCTACCTCTTGTGCCTAGAAAAATATCTATCACAGAGATATTTTATAAAAATTTAGTCAGTAAATTAAAGATTCAGTTCAACTGTCCTTTACTAAGGACTCACTTTGTGCAAAGCACCATGCCAGGCAGTGATGAGAACATATTGGGATGAATAGAACAAGCTCCCTGCCCTCAAAGAACTTATTGTGGTCAAGTATTAATAGAGTTAGCCAAGCAGACTGCCCGTGAGGCATGATTGTTGGAGCCCTACAGAGGTTCCTCTTTCCCCAATTTACCACACATACGAATTCACTGATGCTTAAAATCCCATAATTACAGATAATCCACTCTACCTCTGTGATCTTGAACAAATTATTTAACATTTCTAAGTCTCAGATTTCTTATTTGTAAAGTGAAATAATAGTGCCCGTCTCATAGGTTGTTGTGAAGACTAAATGAGATAATCCTTTTATAAAGGCTTAGTGAAGTCTCTAGCATGTAGTAAACATGAAAAGATGTTAGCTGTTATATCCATTCTCTTGACTCAAAATCCTGATCCTTATTAAAATGCAAAACCTTTTCATAGAGATACTGGATATTTTTGAAAACCAAATACAGCAATTGCTGAAACCATGATCCAGAGTTTCTTTTAGGCAAGAAGAGGGCAAAATAATCATATTTATCATGTTAATTATCATCCTCAAAGGGAGGATGTCTGTTCTTGACTAAGTTCTCCAGCAAGGGATTCACTAAGGACCAGATAAGGTACAGGAAAAGAAAAAACAGAAATCCCACCTCCTTCTGTAGAAGCAATGGACATTTTCACATGTGTCCTTGGGGCTGCTGTTTCTCATTTCTCTTTAAAATTAAGAATAAACAGAAGAAAACAATGATAGACATTACATTACTAAATTATTTGCTTATAGCACTTACCATTTGCTCACATGTGAAATAATTTACTTGGTTCTAAAATATTTGTTGAGCCACTAATAAGTGCTGGCTTTTCTCACATATTTTATATATTTCATTTTCTGAACACCTCTGAGAGTTATGTATTATTATTTTGTAGTCAAGGACAAAAAGGCTCACTGATATTACATTGTCCAAAATCACAGTAATAGGGAAATCCAGGATTCCAAGCTAAGGTTCTCCATCTGAACCCTATCACTACCCTATCTTATAGTCAGTAAAGTTAGCCATGAAAAAACAAATGCAAAAAACATACTGGACAAATTCCCTAAAAAGGGCTAGGGAAAGACTCATAGTGGCTCACAGCAGAGAAATGTGAACATCTCTTTCCAGCCTGGTGATCAATGTCTTTATGTTAGTACCCTGAAATCGGTAGTCATGGGAATTGTTCTACCACTGAAATCAGCAGCAGCTACAAATCAGAGCCAGTTTACCAGCACACTGTAGAGAGTGCTTAGGCATTCTTGGAATCCAAGAATGCCTGATACTAGTGTCTCTGGGAGCCATTCACAGATTTTAAACAACTAGAGAGATAGGCCCAATCAGCGTTCAAGGTGTAACAGTCTTCCACTACCCTAGAAGATTCCTGCTGTCTGTATTACATCATAAACAATCTATCAGATCCCCTCCTGAGAGCTGATCTCAACAGGGCATAAGGAGAGAGGATCTGAGGACCCATGTTTAACTGAAGGGATGAATGGAAGAAAACCCACCTGTGCAGCAAACAGACTCAAAAAGGGGAACCTGGGAGCCACTGAGGACCAACATCACTAGCCTCAGCATTGCCTGTGATGGCTTTGGCCACATAAGAAGCCAGCATTGACATCCCAGCCTGGCAAGAGTAGGGAGGGGCTGGGAGTCATGCCCTACACTCCATCCAATTATGCCTTTCATCACACCTTTATCTTTCTTCTATTTTACCTGTAGGAAAACTGAAGCATGAATAAGCATACTCAATAAAGCCAACTTAAATGCCTGTAGATAGGGATTTAGCTAGAAAAAGTGATCTGAGGTTCCAGAGGACTGGAAAACTGGCAGAACTGAGTCATTTTCTCTTCTGGTAAACAGAGGAAACGTCCCTCCTCAACCCAATAGGCACTCCCTGACTATCGCTGGATAAATGAAAAAAAGTCTTTACAGAAATATTATCCAACCTAGCCTCCAAATATAAACAGGTTTTGCTGTTTTTTGTTTTGGTTTTGTTTTTTTCTGGGGGTGATGGCAAGGGGAGGGTTACAGTTTTCTAAGATGCTGTTTCTTCTTGCACTAAGGAAAAAGAGAATATCAAAAGAGTTTGGTTGGTTAAAATCCACTAGGGACGTATTTCTTCCTGACACCTAGTATTATTCAAATGACAGCAGATATGACTAAAAGCGTTTATCACACTCCCTGACTTGCTTTAATCTCCCACAAAGGGAAGCTGTGCTCATTGCACCGGGCAGGGGGGATAATGAGGCAGCCGCCCAGGCTGCCAGAGTGGGGCATTGATTTTAGGTACCAAAAATAGAACCTGCTGCAGTTTCCAGCCGGCTGCCCTGTGTCTAGAAGTGGATTATCAGCTGAACAGCACAAGTACAGGGAGATGTTTCCAAGCAATCAGATTGGCTTATACACAGAGCATTAATTCTCCAGAAATATGACGTGTTGACCAATCAAAATGGCTTCCTCTTCAAATAAAGTCTGTAATCTCTAAGGCAGCATTTGCAGCTTCAAATAGCAGTAATGACCCCTGCTTACAGGGCATGTTCCAGGAATTAGCACCTGGGTCGGGTTAATGGTATAAAGCACAGCTGTTCCTAACTGGTCATTAATCCCAAGTAAATACCCAGCAACTCGATTTCTGTGGCTTTAGGATAAACCCGAAATCAAATGGCCTAGTCAGACCAAGTAGCTTTCATACAGAAAAAGCTAATGACCATAAAAGCCTTTCCCTCTGGGTATAGTGGGGGTGCAGTTGAGGGGGGAGCTAATCCAAAAAGCATTTTTTCTTTCATGATGTTCGAAATACTGATTTCCAAACAGATGCTTGTCACCCTTACTAAGTAGAGAGACGTCACCAACCTGCAGTCAGTGAGGAATGAGCTGTAAGTTGTTTTTCTAGTTAGTGATGATGGATTTTGAACTGATTCATTCACATCCTCTGACCTCGCTCATCCCCCACGCTAGGATCAAATAGCAGATGTCTACAGAGCTACTAGTTCTTCTTAGGCTGCTGTCTGTAACTAAGTGGCCAGCCAAGTTAACAAGGGATAAAGACCTGGCTGGAGTCTTGCACTGTGCTGATGGGGTCAGCAGAGCTACCCAACTGAAACTCAACACGTATGACTGATCCTTGTAGAATGCATTTCTTTTAGCTCTGTAATTCTCTTCGATCATCATGCCTGATCATTTTCAGATTGTATCCTGTGATCTTTGGGGTTTCAGAGAGATGCATTATAAACTCTGGAAGGGTGGGGAGCAGTGAGCAATGGAGAGACAGACTGGTGAGGGAAGATCAAGTGAGCTGACTCCAGGTTTCAACTTCAAAGAATCTGCGCTTTCACCTGTTTCATAGACTAAAGGTCTCTGTAAAATTTCATTTACAAAAATAGTTCTGCTGCTAAAATTACAGTTCAAAAACATCTGATTGTAGCTGGCTTTCTCATCTTCCAGATGAGGAAATGGCTTCCCCACACTCGATGGTTTCGGCAGCCCTCCAAGCATGTAAAGTTCAGCCATTCCTCCTTCCCTTCAGTTCCATCAGCTCCTGTTACCTGTTCCACTCTTGAAAAATTTACATCGCTGCCTTGTTTTGCTAATTACCATTTTCTCAAAAAAGCTGTATCTTCCTCCAGGGCAGGATAATAGCTAACATTTCTTATCCTCTTTAGTGCTTAGCATAATGTCTCATACAGAATAAACATTGAGTTCTTGGAGAAATGACCAATGGCAATGGTTTTGAAGGCATTTGTCAAAGAAATATAAGACCTAGCTAACAGTGGCTTAAACAGTTTTATTTTCGTGGGTTTGGGGATTTGTGTTGGTTTATGCTCATATGTTTTTCTTTTGTCTTAACATTATCAAAAAGTATTAAGGTGGTAAGGTACTGACATTTGTTAAATGGTTCAATGACATCAGAATTCATCTTTACCTAATGACCTCAAGATAGTATAACTCCAGGCTTTATTTACAACCACGTGCAAGGGGAGGAGGAAAGCAAAAAGTTATGTCAAAAGTTGTTCCTCTAAAAAACAAAGGTCAATTTGTTTCCAGAAGCTTTCTAGTGTAACCTCTTGTAAATCTCTGTCAAGAACTACAAAGTGTCTGAGATTTCACCCAACTTGCAAACTAACATGTCAGCATGCCACAGATGCATGAATGCAGGAAGAAAATATAAGACTGCTGGTCAGAGATAAAGAAGTTTATCACTCATCACAAAGCATGCAGCATGTGTGATATGTTTTGGTTCTGTATCCCCACCCAAATCTCATCTTAAATTGTAATCCCACATGTCACAGCAGGGAGGTGACTGGATTATGGGGGTGGTTTCCCCCACGCTGTTCTCGTGATAGTGAGTTCTTACCAGATATGATGGTTTTATAAATGTTCGGCAGTTCCTCCTTCACATGCTCTGCCTCCTGATGCCTTGTAAAGAAGGTGCCTGCCTCGCCTTCTGCCATGATTGTAAGTTTCCTGAGTTCTCTCCAGCCATGTGGAACTGTGAATCAATTAAACCTCTTTTCTTTATAAATTACCCAGTCTTGGATATTTCTTTATAGCAGTGTGAACACGGACTAATACAATGTGCATCAGCATATTTGTGTCAGAGCCCACTGCTCCCAAGTCCCACAAGGGTGACATCAATAGGCCCAGAGAGATGCCTACAGCAGGAGTGGTTTGCATTCCAAGAGAGGAAATCTGAGCTCAGAGAACCCACATTTTTATAATGTGCAGTAAGAATGCATATTGTTTGCTCCAGAAAAAAGACACTGTCCCTTTTTCCATGACTGATTACTACACAATCTGGAAAGGATAATCCAGAGAAAAAGGGAGAGTCAGTGCCTCTGCTCTTAAGATGTTCAGAAACATGAGAACCCTATGAATTGTCCCTCTATATTGTCTCATGAGCAAAGACTAGAACCTATGGCCATACCTGTCTGTATTTTAATGTGATGATAGAATAATTATCCTTTGAGTGACATAGTGGCAATGATATTGCATTCAAAAATAAATTCTATCTTATCAGATGGCTCTGAAGTAAACTTTCTCTATGTAGCTGTAATAATATCAATTGCTTATTAATTTTCAACTTTCATGATTAACCAACAAAAACATCGAAGACTTCATTGTAAACTAGAAAGAGTAACTGTAGCCACACTAGGCCAATCTGGTTGAACTTTTACGTAATAGAGTTGTGAGTTGTTTTTCAGCTGCCACAGACCCTCAGACTGAAGGTCACATAACCTGAGTAGGCCCAAATGAACCAGGCATGCAACCACAGCAAGAACCTAAGTGCTTGGGCAGAGAAGCATAGACTGAACTAAGAAGTGGGTGTTGCATGACAGGGCAGAGAAGCATAGACTGAATTAAGAAGTGGGCGTTATATGACAGGATTCAGGATCCAATAAGATTGAGCTCTGGCATCACCCCATGGCAGGATCCAATTAGGTAACACTCCTTCACTTTACCTCACTGCAAGATCCAATCAGATCATCCTCATTACCCTATGCTTATAAAAACCAACCCAGGCCCCAGTTCAAGGAGACGGATTTGAACATTTCCTCCCGTCTCTTTGCCAGTTGACTTGCACGGAACCTTTCTCACTGCGAAAACCCAGTGCTTTGGGGTTTGGCATTGCGCATGGACAAACAGATCCAGTTTGGTTTGGTAACACAGATATCATCAACCAAAATATTTCTGGAATGGTGTATTAAGTTGATGGAAAAATATATACACAACACCACTTCAAATGAATTGAGAAAAACTGAATAAAATATAACATTTAAGTTTTCGAAACTATAACTAAACTTGGCACCAAGAATAGAAAATTCTCAGGTGATAGAAATAAAAGGAGACTGAACTCAGAGTAGCTACTGTGGACTGAAAGCAAAATACCTCACAGTATTTTGGAAACCACAGTGGGTTTTAAAAACTAGGGAATGGGATACTTTCTGTTCCCTGCAGAGAGGGGAGTCCAGGCCACTGCCCTCAAGAGCATAGGAATCCAGAGACATGATTCCTGCATACGGCCAGGAGTCACAAAGCCTTGTCCCAGCTGTAAATAGGGTCTAGAAGAACCCCATGTGACACCCTGGGATTTGACAAGGAAGGCTCCCATCCATTCAGGTTCATGTTTATAAAAAGTCTGAATGCAGGCCAATGCCATTTGCAGGGATAGGATCTGAATTCATACGCTCCAAGGACACGTGAATTCCAAGCCAAGGAATCTGCATAAAAAATTGATTCAGAATTTATCAGAGACCAGTACAAAATCACACTGTAAGAATGCTTCTACAAACAAGATTTGTAGCAAGCACTTCCATGGAAAATGGCCGTCACCGAAAATGGGTTCATAGCCAAACATGATAAAGTATGCGAGGAAATGAAGTACACTAAAGAACCATTAGGAAATGTAAGTAGACAGGAAAAGGTACAGTCTAGAATTAGAAATAGTAATGCAATATGAGAGAGGCTTTGAAATTAGTATGTTTAAAATGCTTAAAGAGATAAAGAAGAAATAGAAACAGGAAAGTATAGGACAAGTATATTACAAAAACTGGCAGATTTTTGTAAAGACTAAGAAGAATGCCATAAATAAACAATACAATCAGGGAAATTGAAATATTACGGGTAGATTTAACAGTACAAACAAAAATGAAATGATTTAAAAGAAAAATCTGAGAAAATACATAATTCAGCACACAGAAAAGGAAAAAGTTATGAGATATATAAGCTAGAAAGAAAAGGCACAACACACATCAAATAAGCATTCCTAATGGGGGAAAAATAGAGAAAAAGGAAGAATTATTAAAAGGACTAAAGATAGATTTTTCAGAATTTAAGACATTAGAAAAGCACACCAAATCCTCTGCAGAATAAGTCAAAATAAGTCTATACCTAGCCATACCATAGTGAAACAATAGAACATCAAACACAAAGAAAAAATTGTTAAAAACAGCCTCATTTGTTTTGGTATATATATGTTTAGCTACAAAGTAAAAAGAAATACAATGCTTTCAAAATGATTGAAATTCATTTTCTTTTCTCATGTAATAATCTAAAGCACCTCTATCCAAAAGAAGTATAAAGCAAGCCACATATATAATTCTAAAACTTCTAGCAGTCACAGTAAAAAAGTTAATGTTAATATTTTACTTTCTTTAATGCAATATATCTAAAATATCAGTTTAGTTTGACGTATAATCAACAAAAAAAAATCAGATACACTAGTCCTCCCTTATGTACAGTTTCACCTTCCATGGTTTCAGTTCTCAGTCACTCTTAGTTTTACTTCATAATGGCCCTAAAGCACAAGAGTAGTTTGCTGGCTATGTGGACCTGCCAGAAGAGAAGCTGTGATGTACTTTTTTTTTGCGGGGGTGGGGGACGGTGGCGGTGGGGATGGAGTCTCGCTATGTTGCCAGGCTGGAGCGCAGTTGCCAGGCTGGAGTGCAGTGGCACAATCTCAGCTCAGTGCAACCTCCATCTCCCAAGTTCAAGCCATCCTCCTACCTCAGCCTCCTGAGTAGCTGGGACTACAGGTATGTGCCACCGCACCCAGCTAAGTTTTGTATTTTTAGCAGAGACGGGGTTTCACCATGTTGGCCAGGATGGTCTCAATCTCTTGACCTCTTGACTCGTGATCAACCCGCCTCGGCCTCCCAAAGTTCTCTGATCACAGGCGTGAGCCACCTTGCCTGCCCGAAGTACTTCTTTTAAATGAAAACATGAAAGATCTTCACTTAATAGGAAAAGAAAAAAAATCGTGCCCTGAGGTTGCTAAGATCTACGGTAAGAACAAACCTTCTATATATGAAATTGTGAAGAAGGAAAAAGAAATCTCTGCTAGTTTTGCTGGCCCACCTCAAACTGCAGAAATTACAGCCACACTGTTGTCAGTGGTAGTCTCCAAGTTCCCAATCACAGACTGTTCGTCCCCTCTCCCTGCTTCACTCTTTTCTCTGGTCTGTGCTTTAGGCCTCAAACTGGTCTCCTGGCAGTGCTCAGGGCATGAGGCTAGACCCCTGCCCTATGACTTTCCCATCTTCATGGTCTGCCAAGGCATACCATGGGGAGGTGGACCAAAGACCCAGGCCTTCACTCAGTAGCCAATCCTACCCCTCCAGTTGTCTTTTTACCAGTTCAGGGTGGGAGAGAGAAAACTGCAGCACTCCAGCATTTGAGCTACTCAGGTGTTGGGAGCCAGAAGGGACAATGTGTTTAAACAACCTTCAGAGCTCTGACATTAAACCTGTGGCCACCCCAAGTCTAGAAGCCTCACCTCTTTCTGGCAGTTATGTGGGCAGGGGGTCCTCAAAGGGAAAACATATTTAGACAGCTGTCCCCAAGTCTACTAGCCATCTGCAGGGGGAGTGATGTGGCCCTCACCCTCCTCTAGAATGTTCCCCATGGGGAAGAGAAGACTCAGCTGTCCCTCAGCAGCTTGTGCCAAGATCCCAGGCAGAGGCCAGGGCAGAAGCTTCCACGGGAGCCCCTTACCCTTGCTCAAAGCCACTTTGTGAGGTGATGGGAGCCAACACCATTTGGGGGAGCCCTAGTGCTGCTCGACACACCCCAGCATCAGGTCAGATCATCATAATCAAAAAATGTTAATAAAGTTTAGACCCACTTTTGGGGGAAGCAGGACAAGCTACCACCTCACCACATGTGTGTGACTTCAATATCCCACTGCAATTTACATTTTTTAAATAGGAATTTTCAATCCCTTGTGCTTACCTAATAATCTGCTTTAAACAGTTCTAGACACTGTTAGTGTTTTAAAATGCATCCATGTTAAGATGAATCTCCAACCTGAGGAAAAAAATAAAACTCAAAAAGCTTTATGTGGAAAAAAAAAAACAACCACAGTGCATGGTAAGTGTGTGGAAGATATGACAGGAATGTGTTCCAATTTCAGGCATCCACTGTAGGTCTTGGAACATATCCCTTGTCCATGGATAAAAGGGAGGATTACTGTATTTTACATGTTTTTGCTAAGTCTTTAAATTCTTCACATTTATAGCAGATCTCAATGTGGACATTATATTTTCATTTACTGTGAGAAAAGTACATTCACATACCCAAATTGTTACAAACATTTTCAAGTTTTCAACTCCCAGATCAAATATTAGCATTTAAATTTAAGTTATTGAAAATTAAGTAAAATTTAAAATTCAGTTCCTCCGATGCACTGGTCATATTTTAAGTAGTCAATGGCCAAATGTGACTTTTGGACACCATAGTGACAGCATAGTTCTGTAGGTAAGTATTCTAGGACTGGCTGGGTATCTGGGTCCAGGATAGCTTCTGCAGTTCTCGGCATCCCTGGAAGTAGCAAGCAAGGGTCCATGTATATTTTTTAGAGCCCCTTACTAGAAGGTGCATACATATACACCTTGGGATAACTTAACCACATAGTTAAACCAAACTGTGAAGGTGATATCTGCGAACCCATATGCTAGTGTTTTGTTTTGTTTTGTTTTGTTTGAGACAGAGTCTTGCTCTGTTGCCCAGTCTGGAGTGCAGTGGTGCGGTCTTGGCTCACTGCAACCTCCACCTCCCGGGTTCAAGCGATTCCCCTGCCTCAGCCTTCTGAGTAGCTGGGATTACAGGCATGCGTCACCACGATTGGCTAATTTTTAGTAGAAACAGGGTTTTAGTAGAAACAGAGTTTCGCCATGTTGGCCAGGCTGGTCTCGAACTCCTGACCTCAAAGGATCTGCCTGTCTCAGCCTCCCAAAGTGCTGGGATTATAGGCAGGAGCAACCACATCCGGCTTAATTCTATTTTTAACTAAGAAAAAAATAGCCACAGACAACTCACAGGATCTGCTATCACACCAGAGATTAAAAAATCAGAAACACATCATCTAACAGGAACAACAAATTGGCAACAGATACCCCATTGATAAGACAATGCAATCATATTTTCAAAGTGCTAAAAGAAATAACTATTATCCTTGATTTCTACTCTAAGTCAAACTATCACTCAAATGAAAACATAAAAAATATATTTTCAGAAAAGGTTAATAATGTACTACTCTCGAAGACCTCATACAAAAAAATACTAAGTGGTTTACTTTAACACAAGAAAGGTAAACATGAAAGGAGCAGGCTACAAGAGCAATAGAAATAGGAAAAAAACATTTTTTTTTCTCAAAATCTTTTCTATATATTCACTTTCTAAATCCCTCTTTTGTTGAGAGATAAGATAAGTGAAGAAATTAATGTTATTCATCCTAACAATAAAAAAAGGTAGAGGTAACACAGGTTACGTGAGTGGTGGAAACAGGGACTATCAATATACCCCATGGTGTAACCCATGGAGAAAATAATTGTGACTTAAGTCACATTTTTGTAGTTGTAAAGTTAACCAGTGAAGATGGTTAAACTCAGAATATTTGTGTAATTATATGGGAGAGAAGCCATGTAAGTGAGATTATAAGGTTAGGGTTAGCACTAGGGTTGATGCTGAGGTTAGGTTTCCAGCAGAAAGTCTAACAACATCTATAGTAAATATACCAATAAATAGATACCAATAAAGAATGGTATAAGGGCCAGGCATAGTGGCTCATGCCTGTAATCCCAGCAGTTTGGGAGGCCAAGGTGGGAGAGTCACTTGAAATCAGGAGTTCAAGACCAGACTGGCCAACATGGCAAAACCCCATCTCTACTAAAAATACAAAAATTAACCAGGCATAGTGGCAGCCACCTGTAGTCCCAGCTACTCAGGAGGCTGAGGCAGTAGAATTACTTGAACCTCGGAGGTGGAGGTTGCAGTGAGCAGAGATTGCGCCACTGCATTCCAGCCTGGGCAACAGAGTCAGACTCCATCTAAAAAAAAAAAAAAAAGAATGGCATAACCTTACTATTTTGAATTTGCACATTCAGAAAAACTAAAAGGGAGTATTGAAAGTAGTTCATTCCAGGAAACAAGACTGGGATTAGGTCAACTGGAGCAAGAGATTGCTGCTTTTCATTGAAAATTCTTCTGTACTAATTTTTTACATATTTGTTTAATTTTATTATATATAATTATAATTTTATTTTTAAAATTTTTAATAAGCTGGGTGCTGTGGCTCACGCCTCTAATCCCAGCACTTTGGGAGGCTGAGTCAGGTGGATCACAAGGTCAGAAGTTCAACACTAGCCCAGCCAAGATGGTGAAATCCCATCTCTACTAAAAATACAAAAAAAAAAAAAAAAAATTAGGCGGGCATGGTGGTTGGTGCCTGTAATCCTAGCTCCTTGGGAGGCTGAGGCAGGAGACTCCCTTGAACTTGGGAGGCGGAGGTTCCAGTGAGCCAAGATCGTGCCACTGCACTCTAGCCTGGGCGACAGAGCAAGACTCCATCTCAAAAAAAAATATAATAATAGTAAGATATACATTTATGTATCTTGAATATTTGAAATCATTACATTTGGTTTATTATGCTAGCAGTCCAGCATTGGGAAATGAAAACAAAGATTTCTCTGTGAAATTAACTACCCGTGTTTTCTAAGCAATAGCCTTCTAAATCACTGATTCCTTTATATAGATTTGTAATGCTAAACTGGTTCTGGTGTTATATCTCCTTAAAGAGATTTGAATGATCTTTTGTCTATGTAATCCATTATAATTAGGATTCACGATGCTGCTGTCATGGCTAAAATGACATGTTGTTCTTTTATCTTTCCCTCACAAATGTGTTACCTACTTGAGACTCTGACCCAACCTAATCCAAGCCACCAAATAAATGCTCACATAACTTATCCCAAGCCCCAATCATCTCCAGCCCAGAAACTAAGATGAAATCTTTACTGGTCATATTGTTTCTCTTTACTTTCCTATAAAGAATTATCCACACAGAACCCAGAGAGATCTTTCACATGTTTTCAGTAATATGCCAAAGCTGAAGATATTGATCTCATAGAAATAAGTAGAACAGGGCCGGGCACGGTGGCTCACGCCTGTAATCCCAGCACTTTGGGAGGCCAAGGCGGGTGGATCACGAGGTCAGGAGATCGAGACCATCCTGGCTCACACGGTGAAACCCCGGCTCCACTAAAAATACAAGAAATTAGCCGAGCGTGGTGGCGGGTTCCTGTAGTCCCAGCTACTCGGGAGGCTGAGGCAGGAGAATGCTGTGAACTCGGGAGGCGGAGCTTGCAGTGAGCCGAGATTGCGCCACTGCACTCCAGCCTGGGCGACAGAACAAGACTCGGTCTCAAAAAAAAAAAAAAAAAAAGAAAGGAAGAAAAGAAAAAAGAAAAAAGTAGAACAGAGGATATTAGTGACTGGGAAGGGCCGGGGAAGGGACTGATATGGTTTGGATGTGTGTCCCTTCCAAATCTCATGTTGAAATGCTATCCCCAATGTTGGAGGTGGGCTTAATGGGAGGTGTTTGGATCAGGAGGGGTGGATCCCTAGTGAATGGCTTGGTGCCATCCCCATGGTAATGCGTCAGCTCTGCTTGGTAATTTTGTTAAAGGATACAAAATTACAGCTAGATAGGAGAAATAAGTTCTAGTGTTTTATAGCACCATATGATAACTATAATTAACAATAATATATAGTTATAAATTGCTAGGAGAATATTGACTATTTCCAACACAAACAAATGATAAATGTTTGAGATAATAGATACGCTAATTACCCAGATGTGATCGCTATACATTGCATATATGAAAACATCACTGTCCCTCATAAATATGTATAACTATTTTGTCAATTTAAAAATCAAAGTTAAAATAAATATCAGACTGCCTCACTTCCTAAATTAATCCCCTTCAATGGCTTCCCATATCACACTAAGAATACAATATATTATTTCCATGGCCCAGCGCGTCCAGGACTTGCCCTCTGCTTCCCTGTATAACTTCCTCTCATTCCATCCTTGCTTACTCAGCTATTTTTCTGTTTAATAACCTAAGTTTTTTCCTGCCTTGGGATGTTTCCCCTTATTCTACTCCATGCCTGGAAATCTCTTCAGCCCATTTCCATATGATTTGTGTCTTCCTGGCATTTAGGTCTCAGCTCAAAATTTACCTCCCAATCGTAAATAGCTACCCTGACACCCAAGTTATTTTCTTATTCTGGTTCTTATTTTTATGAAATTTTCCACTTTATAAATAATTGAAATAATCATGTCCACTATTTTTTTCTTTGTTTTTTGGTGGTGGTGTTTATCTCTCTATCACATTCTTGGCCCACAACCAGCAGGGTTTCTTCCTGTCCAGACCCTAAAAGTGTTGGACAAATAGTAGGTGCTTAAATAATATTTTTGAAACAAATAATGTTAGACAGATATCTTCTCACCTACCACTAGATTATAATCAGATTTAAAAATTCAATGTTCTTATCTATAAAAACTAAAAAACCTACTGGATTATGTATCTCATAACTAGTAGTGTTAGATAATTTCCTTCTCTGTTCAAAACTTTTAAATACTGCCTTGCACAGCAAATAAAGTACAAATTCCTTAATATACCTTTTAATGCCATCAACAATACACCCTCTAACTATTGTCTGTAACAGGAAAGAACCTGCCTCAGATTTTCCAATATAAAACTTTGGGAGGATATCTATTTAAAATGATAGGAAGTGCCCTCCTTTGGTAAGATGATTCCAAAAAGTAGTTGCATCTTAACATTGTTGCCAGTAACATAAGAGTAATACACCCATAAGAATAAATATTTTTACAAACAATTCCATGTAGTTCTGTTAGTTTCTATAGATTTAATTTTTAAACAGAATGAGCCTATGAATGATCGATTATGCCAACACAAATCCTCACATGTATCTGGTTAAGGGTACTTACTGTCAGTTTTTTTATCTAATTGAAAATAGAAAATAAAACAAGGGAAATTGTTCACAGTACTTTAAATTTTCCTCCAACCATTCCCTCCTCCACTGGCCACAAACTAACCTTCTGCAGTTCAGCCCCTAGAAATCAGTCATATTCTTAAACATGTTGCCTGCTTTCTTACCTACATACTCTGACAAACATATCTGCTTAGAATTTTCTTCTCTAGAAACCTTTTTTGAAGCTATATAGGGAACTCCTTGCCCTTCAGATCTGGGCAAAATATTCGATCATGTTGGATTCCATGTCCCTCCCCCATTGTCTCCCAACATTTCATTATTTTTAGTAATTTTGTTAAAGATATGCAGGCTGATGACAGACAGATGGAGGGATACGTCAAACCTTCAAAAAAGGTTTTTGACTGACTGGACAAAAAGCTATCTCTTTTTGGTCGTCAAATGTTTTTCCCTTCCCCAAAGTCTCCTCTGGTTTATCAGATCCAAAGTAATTGCTATCTAATCTATACTATATTACACTAGTTATGCATACTTTAAAAATTGTCTTTTTTCATAATTTATAATGTATATGTCTTCTCTCCTTTATTATAAATTCCACTAGTCCAGATAATATTTTAACAGTTCTATGTCTATAAGGTGCAGATAATAATGCCTATATTATTATCTGCACCTTAAGAAAATTAAAAATATCAAAAGGCCATGTAGATTCATGTGTTTTATAAACTGCAGAGTGTTCTCCAAGTGTGGGTTAGGTTATTATTAATATAATTGAAGGATAAATCAGATGCACCAAAATTTCCATTATGAAGTGAACTGTATCTGCTTAAAAAAGGGCTGAGTGTGCAAGATACAATGCCAACAAGGCCTAAGGATAGAATTGATCCAAGAAAAATGGAGGAAAAATTGCTAGTTACTCTGGAGAAGGAGGGAAGAGAAAGAGCGAGGAAGTAGATTCTGTGAGATGTCAAAAAATTGAATATTTGTTGACATAATCCCTCCATCTGCCTGTCATCAGCCTGCATATCTTTAACAAAATTACTAAAAATAATGAAATATTGGGAGATAATGGAGGAGAGGCATGGAATCCAACATGATCGAATATTTTGCCCAGATCTGAAGGGCAAGGAGTTCCCTGTATAGCTTTCTGGTTACTTGACTGTAAGCTTTAATAGTGGTCACAATAGTAGTGATACTTGCCCAAAAATAAGCTCAGTGCTATCCATATAGCAGATTCACATTTTGTTAAATAAAGAATATACACTTAGAAATATGGACACATTCTTGAACAAAGTGTTTCACTAGGGCATTAATTTTCCAATCTTCATAAAAGTGTAATTCTTCACAATGGAATTCTTGCAGGTCCCCATTCTATAAAAAGTTACAGATAATGAAACTCAGATTTAATCCTGAGGGATTAAATCTTTATACTTTGATGGAAATGATTTATTGTTTTTGTAGTAGGGTGTGATACTGAAGTTTCAACAAAAGCATCACTATAAGACATATCAGATACCACTGTGAATGTGGGATGATTCTCATGTGAAAAATTTATAAGAGATAGTTGAGGCATGAATTCATAAATCTTGGACCTTTCAGAAGGATCAAGGATATAAGTCAAGTTAGAAAGTAGAGAAACAAGAAGGATTTGTAAGGCTTTCCTTAGAAAGAGCTGTTGAACTGCAGAGTCCTAACCAATAAAGGTAGGGGTTATGGGGAGATGCAGTACTGGTGAGAGAGATGCTAAAATTTAACCCAATCACAGCAAGAGGGAGCTTTGGAAGAGCTTTCCATGTGGTCCATGCAATCCTGATATGACTCTAAAGTAGCTATCCTATGACAGCAGGATAAAGTGACATCATTGGAATCCCCCTACAACTTCTCAGTCTTGCAAGCAAAATGGTTATTTGTACATACAAAAGTCTTTGATGCAAATATAGACTGCTCATGAGAAAGAGACCTGGGCCATAGTCCTTTAAAATCTTATCCCAAGTCAATAAGAACACAAAAAGAACAGCAATTGGAGTAAACCACCAGAGAATCAGGTGCTTAGAGTGTGTGGCAGCCTGAGAAATAATGATACCTATGTTTCAAGAGTTGACAATAACTGGAAGTTGTGAAGAATCCACTGAAGTACCAAGAAAGAGTCTGTTCTAACCATTGTCCAAGGCCCAGAGAATTTGAAGTAGCCCAGTTAAAGTAAGGTCTGCTTTATCCCTTCACCTCTCAGTCTCGCATCTCCCAAACCAGAGGCCCAAAAGAGCAAAAGTTACTTGCTTGTGAAGGAAGTAAGTGAGAGAAAAGAAACAAGCCCTGAAGGTAGCCTGCAACCCAAGCACATATCCAAGGAAAGGAGAGGAGGACTTTTAATGGAAGATTGAAGAAGACTGATTAATATCTTGAATGGAATACTGAACAGTTACAAATAAAACAAACAGAACAGAGTTAGTGCTTTGTGACTCATGATCTTATGACTACCAGTTACCTAAGAATGAGCAGAAAAATTACAGGATATGTCAAATTTCCCACCTAAAGACAAAGAGAAATAACTCTCCCATGGATGAAATGTAAATTGGACGGAGTTGGTTAAAAAAAAAAAAAAATGTATTACACCCTGAGAGTTCTAGATTCACTATACCTGTTATATTTATAAAAACCCTAGAGCGTATCTTTAAAGCCTCTAGAAGATTAGAATCCAGAATATTAGAGTTTCAGTTTAGGCTATTTAACAGTCATTTATTCTAGAACCATTTGTAAAGCATCCCTACTTTGGGCTGAACACTGGACTGGAAGCTGTCTCCCACGTTACGTCCATTATCCTCACAGCAATACTCACTCTCCAGTAATATAAAAGGCCAAGGCCCGTTCACATTCTCAATATCACTTAATCCCCCCAAACACATTGCAATATGGTCAGGACAGGATTATTATCTCCATTGTGCTCCAAGGAAAATAAAGCTAGAGGCATTAGACAGCTTACCAAAGACAACAGCACTAGTGAGCTATGCAGCTACCCCTCCTCATCACAGAACCTGACTGTCTCCTGAGCTCTGTTCAATACAGCTATCACGCTCAACTTTTTCATCTGGCACTTCACATGCTTTTCTCAGAGATTCTGTGTAATATATGTTTATAGCTGACTGCATTTATTTTATTCTATCTTGATAAATCTTCATATGTAAATTTCAACCATTTTTATATTAGTGGCCTTCGTGGTTAACATTAGTGCATAACTTTGGGCCTTCATCTACAAGGCAATGTGATTTAAAAAAAAAAAGTTTGGAGACTATTTTTTCTTTGTTTACAGCAATGTTCTCTTACATTTTTTTTCTAACCCAAATTTAAAAATTACTTCAAAGAGTTCCTTTACAAGAAAGTAGGCATCTAACACAACGCAAATTTTTAGAAAGTAATCATTTTAATTCTAGGATCTGTCAGTCACTGTTGAGCTAGTAAACTCTTCATGTCTGCATTGCCAGTATATTTCCTGAAATAGGTGTAGTGTATTAATCTGCTTGGGCTGCCACCACAGAATGCCACAGAAGAGTGGCTTAAACAACAGAAATTTATTTTCTCACAATTCTAGAGGCTGGAAGTCCAAGAACTTGAAAGTCATCACTCCCATCCTCACAACAAGGAAAATTCTGAACAAACTGAAAATCAACAACCTTATTAGATCTATCAGAGAATTAAGGCCACAGGAAAAACTGCTGTCACCAAAACTGAAGATAGAGAGGCAGATACAGAGATTCACAACTTAACAAATCAGAAGCCCAGGAGGAGAAGTGCACAGCAAAAGCCATATTGGTGGGAAGATTTTAAATTATAATTGACAAATTACTAGAGGATCAGTATGGAATAGTTGGAGAATTAAAAACTCGGAGGGGGCCCAGTTTTAGGGGTCCCCAACACTTTTGTGAATTTTACCTCTAGTAGCTCTATCATTTATTCAGTGAGTATAGCTTATAGGTAAGTGAAATGAATGACAGAAATTTTATAAGTGACAGGAGGAAGAAATTAGGGATACTGTAGTATAAGGTACTTGTACTATCTGTGAGGCATGTGAAAGAAAAATAGAATCTTGGGGCCACAAACTCACATGCCAAAAGGAAAGTTAACCATGAGAACTGAGCCACCAACACTATTTCCCTTTTGTTTTCAAACATGTAGCTGTAATTTCACAGTCCCATGTCACCGCCTCATTTCCTCTACTCCCTCTTTTTACATGCTTACTTTCTCTTATATAAAATGTAGATTTACTAAGTGCAAGAAAATGCATAATTGACACGCTTCTTTTTTCTCATATAAAATGTAGATTCACTGAAGCTCATCAGAGCCTCACTATAATGTAACCATCTGCCTCACAGCCTATACTCCCCTCCCTTTTGTCTCCCTTCTGCTTGCTCTTTTCCCTTTAAATACAAAAGTTCACAAAACCCTCTTTGGAAAAAACATAGATCACAGACAGATGCTCTTGTGATTTGAGTTTTGTCCTGGGCTTCCTCAACCTTGGTTAAATAAACCTCTAATTGATTGAGATACCTGCCTCAGTCAACTTTTTTTTTTCTTTTTTTTTTGAGACAAGTCTCCCTCTGTCGCCCAGGCTGGAGTCCAGGGGTGCGATCTCGACTCACTGCAACCTCCACCTCCTGGGTTCAAGCAATTCTCTGCCTTAGCTTCCCGAGTAGCTGGGATTACAGGCACCTGCCACCATGCCTGGCTAATTTTTTTGTATTTTTAGTAGACACGGGGTTTCACCATCTTGGCCAGACTGGTCTTGAACTCCTGATCTCATGATCCACCGCCTCAGCCTCCCAAAGTGCTGAGATTACAGGCATGAGCCACTGCGCCCAGCCCTCAATCACTTTTTGGTTTACAGGGAGTATAATGTTATTTGAAAGTGGGTTTTGATTGGTCATTAATGGATATTGCAAACTCTACGATAACCACTAAAAAATATTTTTTAAAAGGGAATTATAATATGTTAAGAAAGGAAATAAATGAAATCATGTAAAATGCTTAAAATCAAAGAAGGAAGAATATGAGTAAAAGTAATAAAAGGACAACAAATAGAAAATACATACAAATATGGTAGACATTATTTCAACTAGATCAATAATCACTTTAAATGCAAATGTTCAAATATACCAATTAAATGATGGAGATTGTCAGAGTAGATTTTTTTTAAAAAAGACTCAACTATATGTTGTCTAAAGGAAACTCATTTTAAAGATCCAGACAGATTAAAAGTAGAGACGAAAAAAGATATATCATGCTAACCCTGACCAAATAAAGCTGAATGACATATATTAATTTTGGACAAAGCAAAGTAAGTATGATAATGTTACAGACTTTCATAGACAGAATATTTAGAATCCTAATCTTGAAAAAGAAAATTATTGTGGGTTTTATATAAAGATTTTTCTCCTAATCCTACTTTGTCCGAATAGAATTATTTTTGTCTGCTTATTTTGAAGTACTTTTTAGATCTCAAGTTCCAATATAGAAGTCCCGGAGGGTATATACTGATTCCCCAGGATATGGCATGATTCAGTTTTTAAACTAGTCAGGTTTATGACTTCAGGAAATTTTCCAAAGCACTCCAATCCTTGTCCTACCTAGTAAGTAGCTAATCCAGGATCAACAAGAAGGAATGAGGATCATACTGCTACCAGGGAGTAGCCATCACATGGCTAGAGTTCCATTCCCCAGAATCTGAAGTTGGCTCTAAGCTTTTAATCTGAGTACCTCGATTAGTCACATTCAGCTGATGTACAGAAAGTATCAGCTGGTTACAGATAAGTCAGATCAAGGATGGATCCAGGTTTTGTAGGGCCTAAAAGCTTTCACAATCTTGAAGGCCCTCTCTAAGAAAAGTAACACGAAATTTCAAATATAAAACTACGGTACAAAAATAAATCAGAAAAGGATCATAAATACAAATTTTTAAAAGCTGGCAGATGCCACAAACATGACAAATATTCAGAAAATAGCATAACATTTTCACTAATTAACTTTGTGACAAATATCTATGATATTTTCTTCACATTTTTGACTACTCATACTTAGATCACCTCTTCAAATAGAGTCAAGCATCTCATAACATTTAAATCAACCAGGGACCATGTATATGATGGTGATCCCATAAGATTATAACATCATTTTCACTGTATCTTTTCTAGGCTTAGATATGTTTAGATACACAAATACCATTTTGTTACAATTGCCTACAGTATTCAATACAATAATATGATGTACAGATTTACAACCTAGGAGCAACAGGTTACACCATATAGCCTAGATGTATAGTAGCTATATCATCTAAGTTTGTGGAAGCATACTCTATGATGTCCTCACAACAAAGAAATTGCCCAATGACACATTTCTGAGAATGCATCACTGTTGTTAAGCAATGCATGATTATAATAATTCTATAAAAATAATTTTCTATTAAGAAGATTTTAAATATCTCATTCAGCTTTAGTTGTTTAAGTTTGCCTTTTATTATCAATAGTTTAGAAAAGGTTCAGCATCACAACTCAATATTGGTCGACGTCACATATATATTTAGGATTGCCAAAGATAGAAAAACCTTCCTTTTATGTTCATTCTTGTGTGTATGTGTGTGTGTGTGTGTGTGTGTGTGTGTGTGTGTGTGTGTGTTTTAATTTTATTTCAATAGTTTTTGATGTACAGGTAGTTTTTGGTTACATGGATAATTTCTTTAGTGGTGATTTCTGAGATTTTTAGTGCACCCGTCACCTGAGCAGTATACACTGTACCCAAAATACAGTCTTTTATCCCTCACCCCCACATCTTCCCCCCAAGTTCCCAAAGTCTACAGTATCATTTTTATGCCTTTAAAATATCCAACTTACACATTTTTTCTCATGTTTTTGTTTTCCTATGTATAATCCCTCCAAACTCTTCCCTGTGGAGTCTTAAAATCCCCCCTAGTCTTCTTCACACTCTACTTTAGTAGAGCAGAGCAATGAGTTTTGTTTTTTTAAAATGCAGACTGTTGATTTCCAACTAAGGTTGGGGGGAAAATGAAAACAATGGAAATAAAAGGTGAAGGAATCCCTCAGGTGAGTCACACAAAGCTATTTATATATTTTTTCAACTTCATGTCTAAGAATTGGCTGAAAAGTGACAATTCAGAATGGTTGAGTGAGAAGGAATGAAAAAAATCACAATTCTGTGGCATGACTCAGGCTCCACACTCCGCCGGTCAATGATTTACAGAATTAGATAGCAACTCAGAGAGGGAGAAATTAGCCAAGGCTGGCACTGAAAAAGGCAAGACTGCACAGCAAAAGAAAACAGGACAGATAAGACCAATGAAGTAGGAGAATTTCCAGGGATAGCTACAGATCACGACTCCACACTTGGTCACTGCACAGATCCTGGATGAACCACAGGAAGGAAGGGGACAGAAAAAGGCCCAGTTGGAACCCTCTATGGTGTGAATCAACAGGGAGAAACTCCAGGCGCAAGAGTTAAGGCCCTAACTCTCATCTGAAGATGATGCTTTTGTGGAAAAAGAGGCAGCAAAGCAAGAAAACAATCTCCTCTCACGAATGACTACATTAGCATGCTGACATAAGAACAAATACCCTTGCCACAAAAAAATAAACTACAGTGGTGCCTCAGTTCCACAGGGATTGGTTTCAGGAACCCCCTTAGACACCAATATCTACAGATGCTGAAGTCCTTGATATAAAGTGGCATAGTATTTGCACATAACCTATGCACATCCTACTATAAATCATCTCTAGATTATTAGTAATACCTAATACAATGTAAATACTACATAAATAGTTGTTATACTATATTTTTATTTATATTATTTTTATCTATTTTTTACTGTGTTTTTTATATCATTTTTGTTTTATCATTTCCTACCCTCCCACCTCAGAATATTTTTTATTCTTTGTTGGTTGAATCCGCTGATGCAGAACCCATGGATACAGAGGCCAAGTGTAACCAAAATTCAACCAAAAAATGCCCACCATTTCAGTGCTTTTTTTTTTTTTTAAGATTGAAAGATAAATTCACCTTCCCCAACCTCTGTTTTAAAAAAATACTTTATAGCCTTAAGGAGCTCTGAACTTATATATACACCAGAGATTCCCCATAGATACACAATCTATAATTTACATAGTTTACGAGATAAAAGATATTTAATAGTTAGAAAGGCAAGAAAAGAAAGGCAAGATTTAAATGTAGCGGTAACAAATGTTTTTTGTGGTAATAAATGCTTCTTTCTTCCCCCCAAGCTTTGTGGAAGTGTGGAGATTCACACTCAAAATGAAGAATTGAAGAATTGTTTTGTGAAATAATTTGCAGAGGCTCAATCAAGAGAAATGAAATTACTTAAAGAGCAATTTCAACACAATGAAAGCCTGCTAGGGAGGTATATTCAGGTTTCTTAGTCACCAAATGCCACGCTGACCCAGATTCAGGGCAGAGTGAGCACCAAGAATTTTGAAAGCTGATCGAATGGATAGTCTATTTTAATTTTTTTAAGCTGCCATTTCTCAAAAAAAAAAAAAAAAAGGGCCCCAGGGCATGCAAAGAGTAATACTGATCATTAAAATATTTAAATTCACCAACAGTAGTGGTTAATAAAACATCAAAATGAAAGTTTACAAAAAGTAGTCTCAACTTGTCTAAAGTAGCACACTCACCCAGCCAACTCATTCTTCTGAACCTCTTTCACTTCTCGCCCTCCAAACTTCAGGGCAACACAGTTCTCCCAGAGTTTTTGGGCACTTCCCCAAAAGTTTCATGCAATTCAACAAAAACGTATAAGTTACTCCACAAAAGACACTCTAAGGTTAGAAGGATGATCCCATAGAGTGTTCACTCTCTGTAGATATTTCATTAATGATGGACATATTATACTCTGACTTGTACTATTTATTTGTCCCCAAATTCTATAGAGTAGGGTCATAAACTAGGGAAATGGGCCAAACATAGTCTTCAGGAGAATTTTTGTTTTGTCTCCCCAGCTTTTCAAAAGACATTTGAATTATTTACCAATATTTTTTAAACTAAGAGATCTCTCACATACAAACACACACACACTCACACTCACACACTAGTTTGGGCGTAATGCCTAGAACGTAGTGGTAGTTACCTATTAGATAAGGAGCTCAAAAACTCACCATAATCTTAACAGCTTTTTCACACTCAACCGCCTCCCTTAATTAAGGAACCAGGCTGGCTCATGCACATATTTCAGTTTGGAAAGCCAACCTAATTGTCCCATAGAACTGATATTTACAGGGTTTTTTTTCCCAATAATAAATGTAGAAAGCATACTTCCCTGGTCTGAAAACCTGAAACTTCCATTTGTCTCATTTGAGTTCTATCCTCAGGAAACTGACCTTCAAGAAAGGAACTGGAACTCACATTAATGCATCCAGACAATGAGATGCCCGATACCTCACCCATCTTGATTGCTTCTTTACCCCTCCTTAATTCTTGTCTTCCCACCTTCCCTGCTATATAAACTCCTCGATTTTAGTCCACTGGAGAGAAAGATGAGAGATTGAGTCTCCTGTTCTCCTTGGCTGCAGCACCAGACTAAAGCCTTCTTCCCTGGCAATACTTTTTGACTCAGTTATTGGCTTTCTATTCTGTGAACAGCAAGACCTAGACCAAAACCCCTGGCTTTTTAGTAACTTTTGCAACCTGTGCTATAAAGAGGAAACAAAATGCCATAGGAATACAGAGAATCAACAGCCAAGTGGTGGGCAGAAAAAAAAAAGGGGGCCATCTCATGGAAGAGCAGCACATGAGAAAGACATTGACAGACAAGCAAGATTTTATAGGTAGAAATGATGGAAAATGTCATTCCTAAAGGAGAGAACCACATCAGCCACATGACAAAGATAGGAAAGGGCAAAGAATGGAGAGTATGTCTGGTAGTCTGGTATGATTTCATGACCCATATATAAGATGAAAAATAAGAAGGCTGACATGGCAGGCAGCAACCACAGAATGAAATGCCTCAACCACAATTGGTAGTCTAAGTTTTAGAGCATAGAAGCTTTGAAACCAGAGCTGTTCTTTAGGATAACTTTGCTATTAAATTCTAATAACCTGTAAGAACCCTTGAGTTACTGTGACAACTATCCCAAACAGCAGACTCATTATCCTTAATCATATTCTGTGTCCCTTCTGCAGTATGAACTCATCAATAACATCACATTCAACTGACAGTTTAGAACACAAGAAACTGCCTTCCTTCAGGGTGAAGATAGAATATGAATGTGGCAAGGAGGGTATTAAAGATCAGGGTTCTCTTATCAAAGCCTCCCATGGCTATGTGATCTTGGGCATTTTCTGTAAAATATTAATGATGATAACCTTCTTCCTAAGGTCAATGTTACAATTAAATGAAACAAGCGGTATAGTATTTTAAAACACTTTGCAAACAACACAATGTACTGCAAATAAAAGTTATTATTATTATAGACACACAGGGTTGGTCAGATTCTAGCCCCTTTCTAGGGCAGTTCTTTGCCTTCTGTGTTCCGCAATCTACCTCTTACTGTCTATCTCTTACTTTCAATCCAAGCCGGAGCCCTTTTATTCTATTAATATGGCCTTTGAAGGGTCATATTATATTGGTTCTCTTGATGACATCCCAGTTTTTAGTCCTCATTGTCGTTCTCAACTGGTGTTTCTGTAATAGAAAAGAAACACCTATTTCCTGGGGAGAAATTCAAATCTTCCCCCGAAAGACCTACATATTGACTCAAAATCATTCTTTAAAAGCTGTGAATATAACTTAAATGCAGTTTTTCTTTTATCAACATGATGGCTTTATCAACATAATTATTGATATTAATAATACCAACTTTCTCTAACTTATGTTCATATACTCAAATTAAAGTGCTGGGTAAAATTTGTCCAAATAAAGAGAAACACTAAAGATCTTAAAAATACAGGGAGATACCTCAGGCCAATTTTGGGGGGAAGAAAGTCTGTAAGAAGAAAGGTAAGGTAAAGACCAGAACACCAGAGCTGCATTTTCCCTGAGGGCAGTTGCTGATACCACAAACACTGTGTTCAAGTAGACAGCATTAGCCACATGTGGCTAGAGATTTAGAGTTCAAGAGTGATATGGTTTGGCTGTGTCCCCACTCAAATCTCATCTTGAATTATAGTTCCCAAAATCCCCATATGTCATGAGAGGGACCCAGTGGGAGGTAATTGAATCATGAGGGCAGTTACCTTCCTGCTGTTCTTATTAATAGTGAGTGAGTTCTCAGGAGATCTGATAGTTTTATGAAGGCTTTTCCCTCTTTGCTCAGCACTTCTCCTTGCTGCTGCCATATGAAGAAGAATGTGTTAGATTCTCCTTCTGCCATGATTGTAAGTTTCCTGAGGCCTCTCCAGCCATGCTGAACTGTGAGTAAATTAAATCTCTTTCCTTTATAAATTACCCAGTCTTGGGTATATCTTTATTAGAAGTGCACAAAGAGATTAATACAGTAAATTGGTACTGGTAGAATAGGGGGCTGCTGTAAAGATAACCAAAAATGTGGAAGCAACTTTGGAACTGGGTAACAGGCAGAGGTTGGATTAGTCTGGTGGGCTCAGAAGAAGACAGGAAAATGTGGGAAAGTTTGGAACTTCCTAGAGACCTGTTAAATGGCTTTGACCAAAATGCTGACAGTGAAATGGACAATAAAGTCCAGGCTGAGGTGCTCTCAGATGGGAGATGAGGAGCTTTTTGGGAACTAGAGTAAAGGTCACTCTTGCTATGCAAAGAGACTGGCAGCATTTTGCCCCTGCTCTAGAGATCTGTGGAATTTTGAACTTGAGAGAGACGATTTAAGGTATCTGGTAGAAGAAATTTCTAAGCAGCAAAATGTTCAAGAGGAAGCACAGCATAAAAGTTTGAAAATTTTGCAGCCTGATGATGTAGTAGAAAAGAAACACCCATTTTCTGGGGAGAAATTCAAGCCAGCAGTAAAAATTTGCATAAGTAATTGGGAACTAAATGTTAATTGCCAAGACAATGGGGGAAATGTCTCTAGAGCATGTTGGAAGTCTTCCTGGCAGCTCCTCCCATCACAGACCTGGAGGCCTAGGAGGGAAAAATGGTTTCCTGGGAAGGATCCAGGGACCTCTGCCATGTGCAGCCTCGGGACAAGATGCCTTGCATCTGAGCTGCTCCATCTGTGACTAAAAGGGGCCAAGGCATAACTTGAGCCATAGATTCAGAGGTTACAAGTCCCAAGCCTTGGTGGCCTCCATGTGGTGTTTAGCCTGCAGGTGCACGGAAGTCAAAAATTGAGGTTTGGGAACCTTTGCCTAGAATTCAGAGGATATATGGAAATGCTTGGATGTCCAGGAAGAAGTCTGCTGCAGGGACAGAGCCCTCATGGAGAACCTCTGCTAGGGCAGTGTAGAAGGCAAATGTAGGGTGGTTTCAAAGTTGCTTCCACATTTTTGGTTATCTTTACAGCAGCCCCCTACTCTACCAGTACCAATTTACTGTATTAATCTCTTTGTACACAGAGTCCCCACTGGGGCACTGTCTAGTGGAGTTGTGAGAAGAGGGTCATTGTCTTCCAGACCCCCAAATGGTAGATACACCAACAGCTTATACTGTGCACCTGGAAAAGCCATAGATACTCAACACTAGCTGTGAAAGCAGCTGGGGTGTGGGGCTGTACCCTACAATGCCACAGGGGTAGAGCTGCTCAAGGCTGTGGGAGCCCACCCATTGCATCAGTGTGCCCTGGATATAAGACATGGAGTCAAAGGAGATCATTTTGGAACTTTAAGATTTAATGACTGCCTTATTGGCTTTCAGACTTGCATGAACCCTGCAGGCCCTTTGTTTTGGCTAATTTTTCTCACTTGGAAGGGCTATATTTACCCAATGCCTGTACCTCCATTGTATCTAGGAAGTAACTAACTTGCTTTTGATTTTACAGACTTATAGGTAGAAGGTACTGGCCTTGCATTAGATGAGACTTTGGACTTGGACTTTTGAGTTAATGCAGGAATTAGTTAAGAATTTGAAGTATTGTTGAAAGGGTGTGATTGTGTTTTGAAATGAGAGGACATGAGGTTTGGGAGGGGCTGGGATGGAATGATATAGTTTGGCTGTGTCCCCACCCAAATCTCATCTTGAACAGTGGTTCCCATAATCCCCACATGTTGTGGGAGGGACCCAGTGGGAGGTAACTTAATCATGAGGACGGTTACCCTCATGCTGTTATTGTGATAGTGAGTGAGTTCTCACAAGATCTAACAGTTTTATAAAGGACTTCCCCCTTTGCTTGGCTCTCATTCTTCTACTTGTTGCTGCCATGTAAAGAAGGATGTGTTTTCTTCCCCTTCCACATGATTGTAAGTTTCCTGAGACCTCCCCAGCCATGCTAACTGTGAGTCTGTTAAACCTCTTTTCTTTATAAATTACCCAGTCTTGGGTGTATCTTTATTAACAGCATGAGAACAGAGTAATACAAGAGGAGCTTTATGAGACCCTCCTGACACAGAGCTTGGGCCCCAGGTGTCACTCTATCAAGGTAAGGGTAAACTAGATCTAAACAGTTCCTCTTCCTTCCCAACCAATGAAAATTCAGAGAGGGCTGCCTTGGTGACAGACCTGAAAGGGAGAAGAAAAGTGAAAGGCATAAGTCATACCTAGTAGCTGCCCACTTGCCCTTAAGAGGTGTTCAATGGGCCAGGCACGGTGGCTCATGCCTATAATCCCAGCACTTTGGGAGGCCGAGGCAGGAAGATCATCTGAGGTTGGGAGTTCATGACCAGCCTGACCAACATAGAGAAACCCCGTCTCTCCTAAAAATACAAAATTAGCTGGGTGTGGTGGTGCATGCCTGTAATCCCAGCTACTTAGGAAGGCTGAGGCAGGAGAATCACCTGAACCCAGGAGGCAGAGGTTGCAGTGAGCCAAGATTGTGCCACTGCACTCCAGCCTAGGCAGTAAGAATGAAACTTGGTCTCAAAAAAAAAAAAAAAAAAAAAGGGGGGGGTTCAATGATCCTGGGTATCCTATGCATAGGCTGCATGGGCCAGAGACTCTTCAACCCTGAATTGGTCCACAGCAGTTCATTCTGGAGATGTCTATCAATGTCTAGCAGAAACAAACACAAAGCTTCTCTATTCTCACAAATAATTTTTCAAGAATATCCAGGAACTGTCATATATTACCATTTACACAAGAAAACAAGACCGCACAAGCATGAACAAAGCCACAGACAGACGAAACAGACCTCCAATGATTTCATATATTTGAACTATCAGTCTAAGAGGGGATGACAAGCATGTACACAACCAAAATTCAAAATAGAACAACATTCAGAATGAGAGAAGAATGGAGTGTTACTGAGAATAGGTGACTTGCCTTGCATGCAGCAGGGTTCTTCATTATAGTCAAAGCTCTGCCATTTGCATTGTTTCAGGAAAACGAGGCTAAAAAGCCATCTGGCATTTAAAATAGAGCATTGAGCCAGGTGGAGCCACAGGAAAGGGTTATAACCCTGTCACTTACTAGTGTTACATCTTTGAGTCATAGGTTTCTCAACTGAAAAAGAGACAATGACTATTTCAAATAAAAATACGAAACTTAAATAAGTTGGCTCATGTAAAAACCTGACATATTGCCAGTATTTAATAACATCAGCTCCTTTTATTAGAATTGTTCAGGCAAGAGTAAAATCACAGGGATCTTACTTCTATAATATAGGATGCTGTTTTAAAAAGTGGGGCAAAATAGATTATCCTACCCAACCATAAAATCTCACCCAACTTCTGTAGCCTAAAAAGGGTACACTCAAGACAGCAGGCAAGTTATATGGGAAACACAGAAAAATATTTTAGCTCCCAAATGCAGATCTCAGAAACTCAACATAAACCAATTTCCTATTGGATAGCATTAGATCTGGGGGGGAAAAAAAAGTCTATAGGAGGGACAATCTGAAGCTATCCCAGCAAGATTAAAGTCTCTTGCAATTTCAAATGGCCAGGAAACTTACAAAGCACAGAGACAAGAGTAATCCAAACTGATTATCCCAGGGGTCCCTGTTCCTTTGGAGAACAAGTCCTCTTCCCAACTGTAGTACCCAATCAAGTAAGCAGAGTCAACATGGCTACAGGGTTCCTTACACCTGTGGTCACCATCTACCTGAGGAGAAAGAGTGAACTGCAATCAAGGTAACAGAGAGTGAGCCATTTCTAGTTGGTGCCCTTATAAATATGCTTCAGTTGTCCAGAATAATTGCTTCCAATAAAGGCTAAGCAGACAATTCTGACAGCAATGTCCTTATGAGTTTGTGCAGATTGTAAACCTGTCAGAATAGATGCCTCTTTGTATTTCCATCTTTACCAAGCTAACAAGTCAGGTTATCTTTTAGGAAAACATTTCATATGTTTTATTAGAAGCCAAGTTTGAAAGCTAGATAAGCCCCCAGTGATCAACGGTTTTAATTAGACTGGTTTCATGATTTCCTTCCATAACACAGGGTTTCACCATCTCCTTCACAGTTCTCTCTCACCAAAAACTACTTCTCCTTTTGTATTCCCTAACTTGTTAAAAGCTAACACTATTTATCTGGTGGTGCTGGAACCTGAGAGTTATCCTCTAATAGTTCCTGTTCTAAAATACCCGCAACTAACTGGCTACTTCTCCTAACAACACTACTTTCTAAAAGTCTCTATCTGTGACTTCATTTTCATTTGCATGATCACTGCCCATTCAGGCTCTCAGCAGTGCTCACCTGGAATAAATACAAAAACCTTGGCTGGGCACAGTGGCTCACGCCTGTAATCCCAGCACTCTGGGAGGCTGAGGCGGGCAGATCACCTGAGGTTGGGAGTTCAAGACCAGCCTGACCAACATGGAGAAACCCCATCTCTACTAAAAATAGAAAAAAAAAAAATTAGCTGGGCATGGTGGTGCATGCCTGTAATCCCAGCTACTTGGGAGGCTGAGGCAGGAGAATCACTTGAACCCCAGAGGCAGAGGTTGAGGGAAGCCAAGATCATGCCATTGCACTCCAGCCTGGGCAACAAGAGTGAAACTCCATCTCAAAAAAAAAAAAGAAAAAATCTCACCAGTGTCCCACACTTCAGCCCCACCCCATTAGAACCACCACCTTCCTCCCAAAAAAAAAAAAAAAATCATTAGAAAACACAGATTTGATCATGTCACTCTATTTTGTAATATCATTCACTGGATCACCATTACATCTAAGAAGTAATCCAAGCTCTTCAGTATTTTAGCCAAGACCTTGTACCCTATCATTCTGTCCTTGCAGATCCTACAGGTGTTCAGGCTATAAAGAACCACTTGCCAATCAGTGATGATGCCAAGATCTGTCATCCCCAAATCTGTATGGGTCCTCTCCTTGGAAAGCTTTTCTACATATCCTCCTTCTCATTCTCCACTAATTCATCTGGTTAATGTCTACTCATCTTTCATAACTCAACTGAAACATCAAACCAGTGGGATGCTTTTTGCCATTGCCCTTTCACACTCAGGTAGAATTGATTTGAAACTAGATGAGCTCCCGAGGACTTACTGTTTCAATTAGGCATTATATTTTTTTATTCTATAACCAAGTGTTTGTCAACCTCAGTACTACTGACATTTGGGGCTGGATAATTCTTTGTCACAGGGCACTGTTCTGTAGGATGTTTAGCATATTTCCTGGCCTCTACCCATTAGTTGCCAGTACCACCCTTCCCCGGTTCAGACAACCAAAACTGTCTCCAGACAGTGCCAAATGTCCTCTATGGGGCAAGTCAATCCCTGTTGAAAACCACTGCTAGAGTACTATATTAACATCATTTCACAGCTCTGTTTTGTAGCATATTTGACCATTTCACCACTGAAAAGAATTTTTGTTGGCAGAAGCTATCTTTTTCTCATCAGTGTAATCCAGTGCCTACAACAGTATCCATCACATGAAAGATGAGTGATAAATATTTCTTGAATGAATAAAAGTCAATGAATTATCAAACATTAAGTAAGCATCATGTGGAATGGCTCTGCATTCTCAAACATACCTCCAGCAAATCCCAGGGTATAAAATGTGCCCTTATGGGTCAAGAAAATAGTCTGTAACTTAGAATTCTCAGCTCTTAGAGTTATATATAAAATCAAAATGGATTTCAGGAATGAATGAGTTCCACTACAAATTTAAGAAACACACCAGATAAAGTGGCTGTGCACATGCCACACAGCATATATGCAATAGAAAGTCATCCTGAGGTCGGGCACAGTGGCTCACGCCTATAATCCCAGCACACTGGGAGGCTGAGGTGAGTGGATCACCTGAGATCAGGAGTTTGAGACCAGCCTGGCCAACATGGTGAAACCCCATCTCTACTAAAAATACACAAAATTAGCTGGGTGTGGTGACAGGCACCTGTAATACCAGCTACTTGGGAAGCTAAGGCAGAAGAATCACTTGAACCCAGGAGGTAGAGGTTTCAGTGAGCTGAGATCACACCATTGCACTCCAGCCTGAGCAACAAGAGTGAAACTCCATTAAAAAAGTAAAAGAAAAAAGAAAGTCATCCTGTAGCAGATCTCTTTAATCTATCCTGACAGTGTAGCTGAGACTTCTCTATGATAATTTTGAGATGTTTTACCTTGCATAAAACCTTAGCTGATACATTGGGGCCTATCACTTTTCATTGGTAACTCTACAAGCTATTTATAATAGCCCCATTCCAAACCATCTTGTCCTGAGCTCTTTGTCCCAACAGCATGTTCTGGTTTAAACACAATACTCAAGGATACTGGAGATGAAAGGCAGGCTCTGAATATGACACTTCAAGAAACTGATGCTCAGCCAGAAGAAAATAAACCAATCTAAACAAAGCTGTAAAATGCCCATTAGACTGGAGATTTCTACCCCCACATCCATAACAATGATATTCTGCCCCGAGCAGCTCACTTATCACTGCACGCTGTAAGAGCAGCTCCATTTCTGCCCTTCTAGTATCCAGTACTGCAAACCAAAGCCAAGCTGTAAGAGTGATATACTTTTAAACTTCAAATGGACTGGTAGAACCATTAGGCATTTTCAACACCATACAATTCATATTCTGATAGCCATGGGGATGAGGTAACCTTAGTATTCACAAAGTGCTGAGAACAGAGCCGCTTAACTGAGAGAGTGGTCCACTGAACAGTGACCTCTTTTATTTCATCTCCTCTGGTATAAAAGCATCCTCTCCAGTGTGCTAGCAAAAAAGACAGAGATTGTCTTTCATTTTTGCTTATACAAGCTCCCTGAAATGAAAGGAGAGGGGATTTTGTTACCTAGAGGGCTTGACTGCAATAAGATAATATATTTCCTCCTCTTCATTTCTGGGAGAGAGAAAAAAATTAAGAGCTAATGGCTATAGAAGTCCATGTACTTTTTGAAAGAAGATAACATAAGGAAGTATGGAGCTCAAGGAAACTTCCAGACATTGCTTGGGTCAGCGATGATGAAGATAAAAGCAGGTGATGGAGAACTTTTCAAAACACCTGGGTTTTGTTCAAGTCCCAAAACAGGCTTCATGGCCTAGCTGAGGCAAAGCTGCCTTCATCAGAACTCCAGAAATGTCTGAAAAAAGTTCACCAATTGCGATTGCAGTCATTTTACCAATAAAGAGTCAAATAGACCTTGGAAACAGGCACAGCACCGGTATTTCCGAAACACTTCCTTTGCTCAAACACTTCCCATTCTTCTAACATTAACCCTTGAGGTTCTAAAGTCGACTCTAATTGAAGTGAGAGCCACATCTGTGATGCATTAGTATGTAACACATCTTCGTAACTTTGTATTTGAAAAATCCTTGGAACCACGTGTCTTTAGAGGCAATGCTACTGAGGCAGGAAATTAACACCTTAAAGATGCTCATATAGGTAGACAAAGTTCTCTTAGACGTTTTTCTTCTTTGGATTTGTCATGCAATTATCATTCTATTTTCAGCTCTCATTTGGTTCCTTGGCGGGCTTCGTCTAATGCTCATATTCTTGCTAAAATGAAGACAACGAATTGTGATGTGTACTGGTTATATAACTGATTATATAAGATCCTTCAGTAGCATGTCTGATTTAAGCTCAGTTCTTACAGAATTACAAAGCTCAGGTAATTATGTTTGCAATTTGGTTTGCAGTGCTGGATTGTGAGAAAGGAGTTACTAACCTTGTTCTAGGGCTTGGGATCTGAAGAGCAGCAATTCTTTGTTTGCATGCTTACAAGGATTTTACTTATTGTTTATATACTAACAGTGTGTAAATAGTCACAAAGTATTATTTCCCTGTTATCTTTAGCAAGATTATTTCCTTTTTTCCAAAGCAATCCTAAGTATTACTTTAGAGTTCATATTATCTACATGTCTAAATTGCATTTATGATATTAACATGTTGAATATGCCACACAGCATATATGCAATAGAAAGTCATCCTGAGTCTCCCACTGACCTTGACCAAGCTACTTACTTAGTACCTTAATAATTTATTTGTATATAAAGTAATGGACTCCTTGTTCTTTAGAAATCTCCATTATAGGACATGACTATCTTTGCTTTAATGGAGAATTTCAAATCTTAGCTACAGATACAAGCAAAGTGAGAGAAGTTTTGAGAAAGAGCAAGGTCAGGAGTTCAATTTAATGTATCGAGGGTCTCCTTCTCTAACTTTGCTTCCTCTTTCGGCCCTCTTCTCTTCCAACTCCAAATATTCCCAGGACCTCTGTTATTATTTATCTACTGGTAAATACCAAATGTATATCTCAAGCCCAGATCTCTTGCTTTTAAGTACAAGCTTCTCCATCACACTTGGATAACCAACAGGTACTTCAAACTTAGCATATGTAAAGCCAAATTCATCTGTCCTTTGGTTTACAGATGTTCTGTGCTCTGTAGCTCAGGGAAGGACGTATTATTCCAGTCCATTGTCCAAAGGAGAAGACAGAAAGTCATCTTTAACTCATTCTTTCCCTCACTCCACACCCAACCAATCACAAGTCAATTCTCCCTCTTCGGCATTTCTCAAATCTGTATTCTGTTTCTACTGCCATTATTTAAGTTCAAACCACCATCATCTCTTGCATTGCATGAGAACTGGTTTCCCTTCCTTCACCCTGACCACTTCTAATTCGGCCTTCACATTATTTCCAGGGCAGTCTTCCTAAAAGGCAAATCTAATCTACCTTTGCTTTGCTTCAAACTCAATTACTCCCCTTGCTCTTTCGATAAAGTTTAACAATTTGGCCCTCATTTCCCTCCCCCCGTCAAGCATCATCACCCCCCATTTTTAACTTCATGCACCAAACATATTGTACAACTTGTAGTTCACCAAAAGGCCGTACTTCCTCTTTCTCAGGGCCACTGACAACTGCTCTCTTTACCTGGAAAGCATTCTCTTGCTGCCCTCTCCCTTACCTAGACAATGACAAATCATCCTTCAGGTGTCCACGCAAGCTTTACCTCCTACAAAGGCATTTCCAGGCCACCAATTTTCCCTTCCACTCTTACCTCCAGAGCTGGATGATCTGGCGTCCCTCTGGAGTCTACTCCATCACAGCGTTTTTCACTGACTAATAACAATTTAAGGAAAGCTCATTATGTGCCAGACCCTGAGCTGATGCCTACATGAGTCATATCAGAGGTTCCCAACCAAAGGCTTATGGGCCAAATATAACATATAGGTGTTTTGTTTCAGTTAAAAGGATTTAATATTAAATGTAAATTTTTTAATCAGGATATTTCTGAGAAAACACTCCTAGATTTACAGCATTAAAAAAAAAAAAAAAAAAAAAAAACTGTCAAATCTGGCAGCCCTGAATTCACAGCCCTGAACACACCAACAGTAAGATATACCTGAATCATGACTACTCCTCTTAGTGGCTGTATTAGTTTGCTAGGGTTTCCATAACTAAAACCACAGATTGGGTGTCTTAAACTATAGAAATTTACTTTCTCACAGATTTAGAGGCTGGAACTGCAAGATCAAGGTGTCAGCAGGTTTGGTTTCTTCTGAGGCCTCTCTTGTTGGCTTGCAGATGGTTGCTTTCTCACAGTATCTTCATATAGTCTCAAAAAAAAAAAAAAAGACAGAGTCTCACCCTGTCACCAGCCTGGAGTGCAGTGGCACGATCTCGGCTCACTGCAGCCTCCTGGGTTCAAGCGATTCTCCTGCCTCAGTCTCCCAAGTAGCTGGGACTACAGGTACATGCCACCACACCCAGCTAATTTTTGTATTTTTAGTAGAGACCAGGTTTCACCATGTTGGCCAGGATGATCTTAGTCTCTTGACCTCATGATCCACTCAGCCTTCCAGTGTGCTGGGATTATGGGCGTGCATCACCCATAATCAAGATTAGAGACAAGATTATTGTCTTTCATCTGTGTACACACATGCACCTCTGGTGTCTGTGTGTTCAAATTTCCCTTTCTTATAAGGACAGCAATCAGATTAAATTGGGGCTTGCCCAAAAAACCCTCATTTGACTTAATTACCTTCTTAAAGATCCTATCTTCAAGTCCAGCTACATTCTGAGGTACTGAAGCTTAGGGTTTCAACATATGAGTTTGAAGAGATGCACTTCAGCCTATAACAGTGCTTTATTCCCTTGCTTGTACACAGTTCCCATCATACTATCTAGTCAATCAGACAAGCACTCGAATACTCCACCTGCATTACTCATTTGAGGTTATCTTCCCTGACCCTGTAGTGCTCTGAGTTCATGATTCTATGTTATCCTCTCACTTTTATTTGTCAAACTTCTGTGAAATTATTTCACTCTTTTTTGAAGCAGGTTCTCTGACTCCAGGTCCTAAGCTCTTAATAAATTACACTACCTTTCATCATGCTGTACGAATACTTTTATGTTTGCCTACTCCTAAATTTGAGTATCCCTTAAAAACAGGGACTTGTCCTTATTCATCACAGTAGCCTTAGGACCACAACAAAGCTTCAATGGTAAAGACAGAAAGCTCTGGAACAAGATCGCTAGAGTGTGAATCATGGCTCACCTCCCTCCTAACCGTGTGGCTTTGAATAACTTACTTAATTTTCTTGTATTTCCTCTATAAAATGGGGATAATAATGATGCCTATCTCATTTGGTTCCTTGGCGGGCTTCGTCTAATGCTCATATTCTTGCTAAAATGAAGACAACGAATTGTGATGTGTACTGGTTATATAACTGATT
>NW_012108264.1:459061-500125 GCF_000951045.1 Mandrillus leucophaeus | reverse complement strand
TTAATTTTCTTGTATTTCCTCTATAAAATGGGGATAATAATGATGCCTATTTTCGATGGTTGTTGAGAGAATGACATGAGTTAATGCATATGAAACACTCAAAACCTGACACATGGTAGTTTTCCAATAGATATCAGCTAGTATTAGCATTATAAGGGCCTCTTGTAGTAACTGCATCCATTCATTTAATAAATATTTACTGAACACATACTATAAGCCAGGCACTCCACCAAACATAAAAATCATAAATAAAACAGATTTAAAAATCGAGAGAGAGGTCAGGCACAGTGGCTCATGCCTATAATCCTAGCACTTTGGGAGGCTGAGGTGGGTGGATCACCTGAGGTCAGGAGTTTGAGACTACCCTGGCCAAAATGATGAAACCCCGTCTCTAATAAAAATTTAAAAATTAGCCAGGAGTGTTGGCAGGCACCTGTAATCCCAGCTACTTGGGAGGCTGAAGCAGGAGAATCGCTTGAACCCGGGAGGTAGAGGTTGTAGTGAGCTAAGATCATGCCACTGCACTCCAGCCTGACCAGCCCGGGCAACAGAGGGAGACTCCATCAAAAACATAAAAAAAGAGAGAGAGAGAGAGAGAGAATATTAAACGCTGAACTCAGACCCTAATGGCAGCTTTGACTTCAAAAAGCCATGTTTCAAAATACTCACTGAAGCTCCAAAAAGTACTTTCCATATACCTATGGCCCTTAAAACATACCTCAATCACTCACTCATCATAATCTCAGCATCTGAAAAAAAAAAAAAAATTGGGACACCCCCTCCAACTTTCCTCACTAGGTAGTTCTAAATTTGAATGATTTCTACATAAATTTTTCTTGAACTAGTAAGTCAACGGTACCGTGATGTCAACTTTCTCCTCTCTGGTCTATTTCTAAATAAGGATTCTCAACTGTCTTTCACATAAACGATTCACCTTTTGCCCATGCAGTTGTTTTTTATTGATGGATCAGACAAAACAAAAGGCTATGCCCAAAACAAAAGGTGTGAGAATTTCCCATCGTCAGCTTTGCCTTATGCCTAATCTTAGTCTAGAAATCCTGTTTTTTCTACCAAACTAGCAGTGTCTACTGGGACTAAGTTTCAGAACTCTGACCTGTGATTTCAGCTGACAATCAGATTTTTATGTGGGCCACGTGTTCAGTTGTTAGAACATGCTGATGGTGAAGCCAAAAGCCAATTCCTGTAGGAACCAGAGCGTTCACCCAGAGAGATCCCTGACGGCATCCTGTCCCCAGCCAGCCATCTCAAATGCCTGTTCCTGGGGTCAAAAAGGAGATCAGTGTCGAACTGAAGCACACTCTCTAAAAAAAAACAGAAAGCACTAGCTGTGCCATCTTAGTCAGCAATCATAGTAACTATCACTTACTGCAAATTCACTTTGTGCCAGCAACTATGCTAAATGCTTTTCATATATCATCTTATCTTCACAATGCTATGAGGTATTAGACTAACTTAACCTTGAGAAAACCAAGACAAGTAATATACCCAAGGTCACAGTGGCAGAGTGGAGTTGATCCCACATAAGACTTAAGACTCCAGAGCCTGTGTGGCTCACTCCCAACACACTCTGCAATATTAGCACCATAAGGAGGTAGAAAACAAGGTGATCTAGGGTCTTGTCCATGACAAATTGATTC
The DNA here is from genome assembly GCF_000951045.1 of Mandrillus leucophaeus. Taxonomy (NCBI): domain Eukaryota; kingdom Metazoa; phylum Chordata; class Mammalia; order Primates; family Cercopithecidae; genus Mandrillus; species Mandrillus leucophaeus. Next base: position 498,467 of record NW_012108264.1, on the reverse strand, counting down.
TGCTGCGGGAATAATACATGAGGATGCCATTACTTTTGAAATTTTACACAAACCACTCTTTCAGTCTTGATGTCTCTGATCTCATTTTTTCTTCCACATGTAGGTTCTTAATATTCTTTTAGGCTTTCTCTGCTTGAAGAACCAGCTGGACATGTTCCCTATTTCAATCCAATATTCTCCCTTTATCTCCACTTCCAGCCAGCCTGGGTCTCCTGCATGTTTCACAATCCCATCCTGAGAAGTGACTGGAAAAGTCAATTTTCCTAAATATCAGTTAACTTATCTACTAAGGGATTTCAATTATATTACCTCTAATGTACTTTTGAGCTTCTATGAATTATCACTCATAAAATGATTAGCAGAATTTTTACTGAAAAAGTCTTCCCTTCACCGGAGAGAAGCACACCCTCCCAGACCAACTCCCAGGTTTTACTTGATCACAGCAGTTGTATAATTGCATACCCACCTGTGAAGCACACAGTGAAAATGAAATTCCAAAAACAAAAACAAAAAAAAGACATCTTAATCCACCAGGATCACTGTCTCTGTTCACCCAAATTTTAAAAACAAACCCTATTGTTACTCTTTAAGATAACTTCTGTCCTGAATGAGCACTCCCCAGGAACATAAAATAGAATAAAAAACAACGAGGGGAAGAGAATCAATTTGGAGCAATTCTACTGTTATATAATTGTATTTACCTAATTTTTTTTCCTACTCATTATTGCACATTCAACTCAAAGTTTTCATGGTTGAAACAGGAAAAATGCTAGAACTTGTTCCCCTTGTTCTATTAATGCAGCAATTCCCCACTTGTCATTCTGGATGTCTCAAGAGAGGCAGCATGTTCCAACCATAATCAAGTAGATGTAGAACTGGTTGGGGTGTACGGGAGATAGTAGGGTGTGAGGACATCCACTGTCTCCACAGAGTTCCACCTCACACATTACTCTAAACTTCAAGTGCATTCTGGAGTCCTGTATCTATAAAAGATATCAGAGACCTGGAGTCCCCTTGGGAGCGTCTGCACACTTTCTTGCAGACAGGACCTATACCTACCTATTCCTCCAAAATATCTTTCAACATGAGTAGCAGAGAAACAGTAGATTTATCACTTATCAGCTGAGTGAACATGTCCAAGGGATATGCCATCCTGAGCTTAAGTGTGTGTCTTTAGAATGGGAATGATAATAAATGTTTCACAGGCTTGGTGTGGGAATCAAATGAGATCATGGTTTGGACCTACTTTGTAGACAGTACAGTAGAAAGGTTAAGAATCTGGACTACTGATTCATGCTTTCTAAATTTGATTCCCAAACTCATCCTTTATCAACTCTCTGTACAATCTTGGGCAATTTTCTTGGACCCTCTAATCCACAGGTTCCTTGTCTAGCAGATGGGAATAATAATAGCAGCGCCTATCACATAGGTAGTTGTGAAGATTAAATGACGGAATGCTGTCAATGCCTGGGATAAAGTAAAAGGTGAGTAGGTCAGTACATTTTAACTATTATTAATGCCAGCATGGAACTGGATAATGAGCACTTAAACCTATACAGTCGGCAGGACTTTTGCAGGAGTTTGCGCATCCTTAGTATGTATATTAAGTGGCAAAGAAGAGAGAAGAAAAGGGAAGAGAGAAAATACATATTTCCTTGAATGGAGAAAAGAGGGAAAAATCAGAATAATTTTCCCTTAATCGATGTGCTTGTCAAGGACAAAGAAAATAAAGATACTTCTTTTATCCAATGAGGCTCTAGGTAGCCAACGCTTGCCATTCATCATTTCCTAACCTGGACCCTGTCCCTCTTAGTTCAGTGGATCTTGTTCACATTTCTTTCTCGAAAACAATCAACTGAGGAAATGCAGATGGAGTCCCTTTGTGAGTATGTAAGGGTGCATCAGGGCCATAAAAACAGAGTGGTTCTATCTATATGGAAATGTAGATTTCAAATATATTCTTTCTAATAATCAAATTATAAGGAAAATGGTCCTCTAATAGGGAGTTAATAAAAGTTGATTCTTGAGGCTGCCTGGAGCTGTAAGCAATAAGGAACAGATTTATAATATGAAGCATTTGTGTTTTCTTCTCTTTTTTTCCATTTTCATTATCTATACCATTAACTAGATGGCCCACGCTTGTATTAAAAGAAAATAGATTAAGCAATCATAGTCCTCATTTGATCAACCTGTTGCCCCAGCTTCCATGTACACACAGTCTTTTAAAAATTCACGTTAAGGGTTTGCCTAAAGATGCCAGATTTACTTCCTTGTTTGACTGGAGTTTTCCCCTTCTGTACAATATGCAAATGTTCCCTGTGGGACAGCTGATTAGCCATTGACGGTGGGCTTTAATAATGAGGAAAATTATCAGAGCACAAAAACACGAATTTGGCAAAACAAGCTTTTTATATAATACATAGGGGAGGGAAAGGCAGATTTTTTAACCTCTTAATTTGCTAGACGCTTTCCCTGAAAATATGGCATTTTAAACCTAATGTAGCTTAAGGAACTATGCACTGATTACTGCAGAGAAACAGGGCAAAGCAAGCTGGAGAGAGGGAGAAATAAAAACACATCCCTGTCCTGAGGGCTACAGTGAATTGTTTCCCAAATGAGAAAATATAATAACCAGCCACTCACCTCTGGCTGTGACCAAACACAGATTTTTCCCACTAGTTTATAGTCACACTGATAACAAGGCACAGAGTACAAGCTGGGACAGGAGAACATAGGAGATAACTTAGCTTCCACTCAGCTAATTTTCCTAAATGCTAAGAAAGAACTCCCCCACGAGGTCACAAGGATAAAACCTTTTCATCCAAGGAAAAAGACCTTTCCCACTTTTATCTGTCACCACGATAAAAACTCTCACCATAATTAAGGAAGGAAAATATAGCATTACCCACAGGATGATCTCTAGTCTATGTATTCTCACATATGGTGTAAGGGGAATACTGTAATCTTGAATTTAAATGGCAATGCCCCAAGCTATTGATACCAGAAGGTGAGGCTGGCATAATAGTATGGTGTAAGAACATTAAGACACTATTATCAATGAGCAAGGGATAATAGACAGTGATACTTGCAGTCAGGAAAGATATAATATAAAATATTCCTTTGCTTTTCTTAAATAAAATGTTGCCCCTGTGAAATAAGTCAGATACCAAAGAGAACATAGGCATATCAGTTGGATTATCTTGGGGTTAAATACTGTCCTAAAAAATATTTTGGACTGCACAGATGCTTTTTTGATTTTGGTTTTTAATTTTGAATTTAAGCAGGGCCCACGCTCAAATTCCTCACCAGTCCAAGCATTTCTTTCATCTTACCTGTAGCCAAATTCACACATTTGCATGACGTATTGCTTCCTTTGAGATTTAAGTTTGAAACAAGGAGAGAAACAGCCTATAGTTGGATACTTTTTAGAGCACATTTAGGAGCACCTATGCCTTCCGTTGAAATCCACTGATGAAAGAGTTGGGGTGAGAGCTTGCTTTCAGCAAGTACACAAGTAAAGATTAAGACGTAGTTATCAAAGCTTGAAGCAGGCAGTCATGTGAGACACACAGATGAGAGTCTAGGCCTTCAAAACGACAGCCACTTATCACTAGTGGCTTTGGAGCACTTGAAATGTGTCGAGTCCAAATTGAGATGGGCTGTAGCAGAAAACACATGCCAGATTTTGAAGATGTAGTACAAAGAAAGTAAAATAGTTTCAGTAATTTTTATACTGATTACACGTTGAAACAATAATGTTTGGAGTATACTGGGCTAAATACAATATATTATTAAAATTTATTCTGCCTATTTTTATTTTTAGTGTGGCTACTAGAAAAGTTAAAAGTTACTTTCATGGTTCACATTATATTTCTATTGACAATGCGGGTCCAGAGACAACCATAACTATTCCTTTAAGTGTACAGACTTGCTAATAATCGTCAGAATTTCCTTATGGAAGAGAAATCAGAGATGGATTGGGAGAAAATTAAAAAAAAAAAAAGAAAATAGAAACCACGATCTACAGCTGTTATGGACTAAACTGCATTACCTGCAAAATTCCTGCATGGAAGTCCTAATACCCAATACCTCAAAATGTGGCTGTATTTGGAGATGTATCCTTTAAAGAGGTAATTAAGATAAAACGCAATCATTTGAGTAAGCCCTAATCCAGCATGAGTGGAACCCTTGTGTTTATAAAAAGAGAATAAGACACATTGTGTGCCCAAGGAAAATTATCATGTGAGAAGGCGGTCATCTGTAAACCAAAGAAGAAACCAGAGGAAACAAGTCCTGTAGACACCTTGATCATCAACTTGCAGCCCCAGACTGTGAGAAAATAAGTTTCTGCTGTTTAAGCCACCCACCCTGCGGCATTTTGGCACAGCAGCCCAAGTAGAATAGTTTATAGCTTACAATATAAGTGTGTGTAGTAAACCATATATGGCTCATTATGTAGAATAGATTCAGGCATTCTGTACTTAGTATATAGGATCCAGGAATTAGATGGACTCTGCAGGGCTAATTATTAATAATTACACAATCCTAATAATTCATTTAATTCCCATAGAGCACATGTCATCCACATTTCTGTAGGTTCTCTGGATTTTGATCTGGGAAGAGATTTTGGTTTTTGAAACAACCCCCATGATTGCTCTGCAGAAGGAATTTTGGAGGAGAGGCAGCACTGAGCTTTCATTCAGATGATTGAAGTTTATATATTGGCTTTCCACCGACTGTGTGACCCAAGACACCCTGGTTAACCGCTTCAACACTCAGTTTCTTCAAATAGAGAATAAGGATGATAATGCCTGTTTCATCTGTGAGAATTACAGGGTATAAAGTATGTGAAGGTACTTTGTATACTGTACAGTTTCACCTAGAAGCTTGGTGTCATGAGTGCAGTTGGATATTGCAGTCACATCTGCCTCTAGGAGCAGAGCCTCAAGCAGGTGTGAATCACCATTATCCTAGTGTCTTGGTGGATGGTGCTTCTTTGTCAGGTGCCTTCATTCAGGTAGCAAGTCATCAAGACAGTGTCTGTGCACCACCAAACAAAGCCTGCTAAAAAGTTTGAAATGCTGCAAGGTGACTAAGTAGTCTGTCTTCAGTGTGAGACAACTCATGAGCTGAAATTTTTACTAAGTTAGACAACGTTTAAGAATGTTACCCAAGTTGGTTAACATTGTTCAGCAAGGTTGCTTGTGACAAATGTCACTACAGCACTGCTGGCAAAAGTGTTCAAAGTGAGACACCGCTGTATACTCTGTCTTGGCTGCTTTCAATCCTTTAAGTTTAGGAGACTCTATTCTCTGCCTGTTTTTCAGTCTTCTTTCATTAAAAAAATTATAATCTACAGTGATTCTAAGTTGATTCTTCCAGCTTCTTCACTGCAAAACAATTGTCCCCTGACACAGTCAACATTCTCTTGACAGAGACACTAGTGGTTTTACAATCCAAGTTCTTACAACATAATGCTTATGTGGGTTGGTTCTTGTCCTTTCTTCTGAATCTACTGGTTATAACAAGTAATATTTCACTGATTTTTTTCTAATTAATTAATTTATTGGCAACTACTTTACACAAAATGCTCTAATAGCCCCTATGTGTCATAAGAAAGAAGAATAGATCAAGTCTCCATTCTAAAGGAGTTTCTAATCAAATAGTCATCTTACCCCAACCCCCACAGACCCAGTATGGGTCTCTTTCTCTCTTTATTTCCATGGCCCTCCACTCCTTAAACATATCCCTTTACCCCCTTGACAGGAGGCAACTTGCCTCCTACGCCCCAATTTACCCAGTTACCAATTGTCATGTATACAGGGATTTGCTGATATGTCCAGTAGGCATCCCTTTTCCTGGAAACCTTGCCTGAGCCTTGCAAGAAGCTGGGGAATATTATACAAGCTACTCAACCTCTCTGTGTTCTCAGATTCTTTGTGAAACAGAGACAGCAATCGCACCTACCTTAAAAACTCGTTGTGAAACATACAGTTAGACAGAAGGAATAAGTTCTAATGTTCAATAGCAGAATGAGGTGATTATAGTTAACAATAACCTATCGTATATTTTAAAATAGTTAGAAAGCTTAAAATGTTCCTAACATGTAGAAATGACAAATACATGAGGTGATGAATACTCCAAATACCCTGACTTGGTCATATACATTCTATGCATGTAACAAAATATCACGTGTACTCCATAAATATGTACAAATATTATGTATCAGTAATTTTTTAAACTTATTGTGAGAATTACACATTTCCTAGCATTCTGTAAGCACTCAACCATTAGGCACTCCTAAGACATCAATGGGATCCATGAGCTACCTTTGAGTATCTATCCGTCTAATTAGAGAAGGGTATCTGTTGTGACCATGTGCTAATGTTCATCTCTAATATTAAAATTTACTTTATTATAATAGCCTATATACTTGTCTAGCATATTAAACAAAATAAATTGTTATTATTTACTAAAAGTTTATTACATATGCCAGGCACTTTGCATATACTAACTCATTTCATCCAGCCCAACCCTATGAAATAGTTACCACAATCATTTTCGTTTCTTCAGCTGAAGAAATTAAGACTTAGGCCCAGGTCACATACTCAAGGACACACACTTTGTAAATAAGAGAAGCGGGACTTGAGCCCAAAGTTCACACTCTCAACCAAACACTCTACTCCACCACCTCCGTGGAGGACTCAGTCTACTGTCCCTGTGCCCCTGGAGCTAGTATCGTGCCTGACTCATAAGCAGTTTCCATTTTCACTTTGATTAATTAATATAACACCTTTCCAAGGAAAGGGATAAATATTTTTTGTGTTATAATCAACTATACTAAGATACAAAAAAATGATGTGATTGTCACATGGATCTGTGGGTAGCTTTTTGAAGAATCAAGCTGACCTAGCTTTCTCATTTTAGAAATGTTGCCATTTCCTTTTCAGGGAGGAAAAGATATAACAGGAATAAACTGCAGGCAGATGTCTCATTTCTCCAATTTATTATTCTGGAGTGAAAACATTGAGTGACATAATGCATCACAGGACTGTCACGACTAAGTGTGGGACAATACATCAAACAGGCATGGTTCTTGGAAACACTACCAAACAGGTCTTTGCTAATGATGGATTAATTATTGGTGTGTTTTAAAGTTATTAACATTATGGAAGATGGGAGAAATGTTTAAGAGCAGAATATAGATTCCTAAGAGGTAACATGTGTTTCAAATCGCTTAATAGAGATCCCCAAATCCCTAAAGAAAATTAGAAAATTATCAAATCCGGCCAGGTGCGGTGGCTCACACCTGTAATCACAGCACTTTGGGAAGCTGAGGTGTGTGAATTACTGGAGGTCAGGAGTTCAAAACCAGCCTGGCTAACATGGTGAAACCCCATCTCTACTAAAAAATACAAAATTAGCCAGGCGTGGTGGAATGCACCTGTAATCCCAGGTATTCAGGAGGCTGAGGCAGGAGAATCATTTGAACCCAGGAGGCAGAGGTTGCAGTGAGCCAAGATCGCACCATTGCACTCCAGTCTGGGCGAAAAAAGCGAAACTCCATCAAAAGAAAGGAAAGGAAAGAAAAGGAAAAGGAAATCCTTCAATAATTAATACAATTTATTACGGTTTCTTCCAGCAGTTTCTGAAGCAAGGACTTCAAGGTTTATGGAATAGAGTGACAAAAAAATTGGTCTGTGGTTTAGGCATGGAAAAGTGTCTAAGGGGCATTGCATATCAAGGAGTTCAGCCTTCATCAATGGATGGCAAAGCTTCATGTCAGATTTAGGGGGAAAAGAATGCCACCAAGGCAGTACTTAACACTAAGTGAAGTAGGAAGGATTGAAAAAGAGAAACCTAGTAGCATGAGGAATAGACAGAAAGGAAGAGATTTAAAGAGATATACACAGGAAGAAGAATCAAAAAGATTCATTCGCCACTTGGATGAGAGAGGAAAGGAGAACAAGGTAGTAGAGGGAAGACAGGAAGAGAACAGGTTACAGACAGAAGGAAAGATAATAACATATTGGTGTCAAGGAGGGGATGGAAGATGGATACAGGTTGAGAGTCAGTAGGTTACAAGTCCCAAATATGGTACTTTCTACACTCCTTTTAGACTGAGGAGGAGGACCATCCCTTCAGTCTGACGTCATGTCAATGAGGATGATGACTGATTATTAACTACCTTGATATCACTGGTATCTTTGTGTTATATGGTTATCTGTTTTGTATTTGTCAACGCCTTGCTCCCATCTATGAAGTAAAATCCTATGGGCATCATTGCCAAGAACTCCGTCCAGTACCTTCTTGTATCCTTCAGAGATAAGGCATGGATTCATGGATTCCAGTTCCCTACAGTTCCCTTTCATTGCTTACCTGGTGAACTAGCCTTCCCTCTAAGACTCCTTCACCTCCTTGCTCTATCAATGCTCTATCACATCAGTCTTTGGTCCCTAGATGCTTTTTCTTTGGCCAAGAAGAATTAGTAGATGTGTCAAACTAACTTGCCTTTTTCTTCTTCTTCTTTTCAATAGTTACTGTTATTACTACCATTTATAAAATATCATCCTAGCATCATATTTCCTACACAATCGAGGAAAACACTTTCGACATTCCAAATCTACCTACCAATCTCTTCCCCAAACCAAGGTTCAGGCTAGGACTTCCACAAGCTTTGCTTTCTTCAAAAGAAAAATGCACTGCAAAATATAGGGATTAGTATACGGAATAGTAGTCCATCCTGCTCCAAACAAAGGGTCTGGGGAAGAAAGGTGAGTAAAAACATGGCTGAAGACAGCCCAGGAAGAGAATGTCCTGAATGATCTGAAACCTAATTCCTCAGGATTTATCAGCCTTGGAACAATGTGATGCCTCATTCAATCCTGAATACTGAAATAAAATGTAGTTGGTTTGAGATGCCCCTCCTAACTTACAGAATCCATGTCCTCCAAGGGCTTAAAGCCAAAGAGGCCCCAGCAGCACCTCAAATTTTCCCTTCCCCTCACTGATGGGAGACAATTTTATACAGTGTGAAGCTTCCAAAAGACTCAGATTGGAATATAAGCTGTGCCATTGAGCTTTGTGTGAACCACAGCACCATCTTGAACTGTGCTGGACCTCAGTTCCCTCACAAGTAAAATGGAGATGATATATACCTTCAGAGTTGAGTACCTAATATGTATCAGGTACAAGCACAAGATCTAACCTAGAAAGGACCATAAGAATTTAAAACTCTTTTTCTTATTATCTGGAAGTCTGAGCAAAGACCAATCAGTGTTCTCCCTACACTGTAGGACTGGGTGGACGGGGGTGGGGGGGGACAGAAACCAAGGCCTGCCTTTCTCTTTCTCACCCGTGCCACCCCGCCCACCACAACCGCCTGCCCCAGTCCCTCCACCCCAACCAAGTAGAATGTGTGCTGGGCAATACCACTAAAGATATAAAGCATGGAACCTGCTTGGCATGAGAGAAAGCACTACTTTTTTCTCTCTACTCTGGTTTTCATGGTCTCATGGCTCTAACTCTAAGAAACACTATTTCTCACAAGTTACTGCCTCTAATTTTTCTTTTTCTCCCCTCATTTTTCCATTAGTTCCAAAGTCAAATGTCCCACTCACATCCTGCCCAGCAAAGATGACCACTTTCAAGGGCCTTTTTGTACTTCCAGTTACCTTCTTAGCCCTGACTAGTCAAACTGGTGTTGATTCCAGCCCCCACAGTTCTGCCTCTAAGCTGCCTCTAATATGAAAGTCCTTTCTTAAAAAAAATAGATGCACTTTACATATATTATTAGTAAACATTACAATGCTCTGAGGCAAAACTATCATTGTCTACCTCTCGTGCACGAGGCATCTGAGACTTGGAAAGGCAAGTATCCCAGGTTCACAGATTTTTACAGGCAGTAGGGAACTGAGATAAGAAGGCTGTTCAACCTCAGGGCTCACATCCTTTCTCCTTTTAGAGGCTGCACAGTAGCAGCCCACAGTGGTGTTTGGTTTAGCCCCCACAATCTTGGCCCTTATGGTGTTTTCTTGTTTTGTTTTAAAAAAAAAACAACAAAACAAAACAAAACAAAACAAAACTTAATTTACTTCCAGCATTTAGGAAAAAAGGTAAATTTACTTAAAAAAAAAAAACAATTTTTTACTTTCTTTTTAAAAAAAATATCAGAAGAGCTGGCAACATTGGGCTTGTCACCTCTGGGTAACTGTTTGCTGGAGCTGAGAAAAAGCGGCTCCCTTTAGACAGACAGAATGCATGTGGCTTCCAGCTGGCCCTGGTCCCTGCTGTGAACTGATTTTTAAAAAATATTATTCCTCACTTTCCTCACTCTTTAATTACCCACCCATCCTGGTAGTAATTAACTTTGCCCCTGTGTTGAGTCCTATTCCTCAAGAAGAACACATCTTCCTCTCTGTGGTGGGTTTCAAAAGGCAACTGGGGCCAGGTGCGGTGGCTCATGCCTGTAATTCCAGCACTTTGGGAGGCCGAGGCAGGCGGATCACCTGAGGTCAGGAGTTTCAAACCAGCCTGACCAATGTGGTGAAACTCCATCTCTACTAAAAATATACAGTTAGCTGGACGTGTTGCCGCATGCACTATAATCCCAGCTACTTGGGAGGTTAAGGCAGGAGAATCCCTTGAACACAGGAGGTGGATGTTGCAGTGAGCCAAGATTGCGCCATTGCACTCCAGCCTGGGCATCAGAGCGAGACTCCATTAAAAAAAAAAAAAAAAAAAGGCACTGGTTTCAGTCTGCACCTGAACATAGGACCTTTTCTATCACTATTACTTCTGCTGTGGTGTCTTCCTGGTTTTGTCTGCGGCCCTGCTTTCTGACACGTGCCTATCTATAACTCGCCATCACTGCAATGAGCCAAGACTCTTTGCCTGCGGCCAGACTCTCATTCTCCAACTTGCTCTGATCATCCACGTTAGTGGGAGGTCCAATCCGAGTTACTCACTAGATCTGCACTAGATCTCATCCACCTTTGACTACTTCCATTCTACCAAACCAGTCTGAGATTCCTCTGTATTCCCAGCCTGCTCCCTCCTTCCTGCCTCACACTGCAAGCATGAGAGAGCAAGTGAGTTGCTGGCTGGTACAGAAGTACTTTCCTTCCATTTGTCACCCCCTTGCTCCCCTCCTCCATCACTATGGTCCTTCCAGCACTGACCTCCCAGCAGAGCACAGAGGGGCCCTTAAGGACAAGAAAGGATTTATCAGGGTTCCCTGTACAAGACGAGTACAAGATGAGAAAAATTTTAAAAGCCCTCTGGACTTTGCGTATCAAGGATATTTTGTAGAGAACTTGACAGAGACTTGTAAAATCACTTCATATAAGAAAGAAGTTGAAAAGGGCAAAGAATGCTCCAAGTCGGACAAGAAAAAGAAAAAAAAAGGTGTACACCAAAATATTTGGACTGAAGAATGAACTGAAAGCAGACTGCCTACAACCTTTGTGCCTCCCTAAGTGAAAAGCAAACTTCTCCTCCTCCCTCATTGCTGGTTTTGTCTGGCATGATGGATGATGCGGTTTTTGCTGGGACACTGCTGAAACATTCCCACATATAACACAAGAGCTCATATAGCACTTCTCTGAAGAAGAAAACACAAACTATTGTAAAAGACAGAAGAGGCCGGGCGCGGTGGCTCAAGCCTGTAATCCCAGCACTTTGGGAGGCCGAGACGGGCGGATCACGAGGTCAGGAGATCGAGACCAGGCGAGACTCTGTCTCAAAAAAAAAAAAAAAAAAAAAAAAAAAAAAAAAAAAAAAAAAAAAAAAAAAAAAAATAAAAAAAAAAAAAAAAAAAAAGACAGAAGACTGGTAAATGCAAGGTAAGCAGTTACTGGTAGGACCACATGCCACCTAACTGATGTTCCCCATTACACTTCACAGTGATGGCCGCTGTCTTTAAACCTTCCAAGGCAAAACTCAAAGCCATAAGGACACATTCTCTACCACTCTCCAGATAAACTCTCCAGTGTTAGAAAAGCCCATTGTCTCCTTTCCTTGCCAATCCTATCATGTATTCCAGATACTAAGCCTGTATTTCCCCTCCCCTAGATTACTCTTCACCCATTTAAATCCTACCCACCTCTTAAGATCCAATTCAAATTCTGTATCTTTCCTCAACTCTGCCAACCTATGATAATCCCTCCCTTCTATAAATTCTATAATAAAACCTGTGCCCACATCATTCACCAACCAGATTATAAGCACCTCAGAATCAAAGCAAAAGCCACCATTTTATGCTTAATTTGATGACTAACATTTAGTAGGTGCTCAATAAATATTGAAAATGCTACTATGTTGTATTCTTCATTCCTTATTTCATGTTTCTTTAAACTCCAAAAAGATTATAAGCTCCTTAAGGTCAAGGATTGTAACAGTATTTCTTTGGCAGTCTACATGATGCCAAGCCCATGGTAAGAAAGAAATATTTACTTGGCCAAGTTGGTTGACTGAAAGGAGTCTAAAGCTTTCACATAAGTTACCAATTATAGTGCTAAACGTTCATTCACTCATATAGGAAATATCACTTTATGACCGGAACAAAATTGTCCAGGCTGTGGAGAGCCCCACGGATGTTCAACACCATGATCTCACTAAGCTCCAGGGAAAAGCCCCGAGTTTGCCTCTGGGATGTTTTAAATGTCACCTCAGAATGAGTGACTGCCATCTGAGCAACCATCCTGCAAGTGGGATAGTTCTTCAGAGTTCCGTGAGCTTACCCTCGCAGGGAAGGGCATATCACACTTAATCAGTTCACACGTCAAAGACAGTTTTGTTTTTTAAATGCCTTTGCCATGAGTTCCACCTGGGACTTGCAAATCCATAAGAGATCTTGATTTGCACATTATCACTGGTTGCAAGACTCTGATGAGAGCTCAGCTGTCAGTGGGAAATGAAGCAGGATGTCAGCCTGCTCCTCCTTCCTGCCCCCCTTCCCTTGAACCTCCTAGGCAGATTCAGGGGAGAGCAGTGAAGATAAACAGATAGGATTTGCAGACTCCAAATAAGGGATAAGAATGCACGTGGAGGAAGAAAGGCTGTCATTAGGTTGTTTTCCTGTCTGTAATAACTGCTCTAAGACCATCAGCTTTAAGTAATAAGTTTTTGAAAACCAAAAAATTTAGATACAATTTTGTATAAGCAAATCATTAGTGTGCGCAAAACTCAGTATTTTTGTGCAAACAGCATTTTTACATGCAAATCGAGCTATTAGTGTTTTCGCTAATTGAGTAGTGTATGGAATTCAATGTTTTTCGCAAGTGCAAGTGGGAAGCGATACTGGTATAGCTACAGAGAATGTTGAAGAGAGTGGCTGGCCGTCAACTGCACCACTTTCCTATAAGTGGATGGCTCAGTTGCTTTGGGATGCTCAAACTCTCTTGAGAAGTAGAGTGGACACACTGTCTGAAGTGAATATATTTTCAAGCAAGTTACTGGTTGATTGACCACGGCCAACTGTCCTCTGCATCAGCTAGTTTTACTTCAGGCTCAAACTCATATAGGCTAACCCAAGTTAGCCGCTTCAACATGGCTGGGAAGAAATGGTCCAAACGGCCACTCTGAGTGCATGGGACTACTCCCAGCTCCTCTGCCATCCTTGAATCTGCGTAAGACAGGAAATAAATCAGCAGCACACTGAAGCTGGGTAGAGGAGGGTGCAATAAAGGCAATATTTACAAAAAAAAAAAAAAAAAAAAGGGCTGAGATTAGGAAAAACAACAAGGGTTGGAGCAGTGCCACAGGACTAGTAATAGTGGTTGCAATTCCAAGAACTGAAGGAGCAAGAAAGCAGGTCAGGTAACAGAACCTGGAGAGAGAGCTACAAAAAGAGGACCACCTGACAGGCATTGTGACCTTTCAATCAACTGAGGCAGCCAACCCATCATAACCCCCAAGGAGTAAGCCAGAGAGATCAATACTCTGATTTCATTCTTCTTCCCCCTTCTGGTATCTTGCCAGAGTCCGCCATTGACCCAATCCAACTGGAAGACAGAAGCAAAGCATCTCTTGATTATATCTTTACAGGTTGAGCTTCCAAGCACAGTACAGGGCTTAGAATAGACCTGGAAGGACAAACCAAAGACAGTCTGCACAGATGCCCCGAAGTCAATGATTCTGCAGCTATTATACATTTTACTTTATTTCACATTTCACTATTTCTGGGACTTCGGCTTCAGACTTCTCTGAGAGCTACATCACAATGATACCTGTCCAGCACTAATTTCCCATTCTCAATGCGATCTCATGATTAACAAGAGTTGTCTTATCCCATGAGACATAGGAGTTGTAGAAAAAATAGTTGTCTTAAACCTATAAGAATCATTCTTAATTATTTTAGATTATAACACTTACATAGAAACCAGGCATGGTGGCTCACGTCTGCAATCCCAACACTTTGGGAGGTTGAGGCAGGCAAATCACTTGAGCCCAGGAGTTGGAGAACATCCTAGGCAACACGGTGAAACCCCACCTCTACAAAAAAAATCCAAAAATTAGCCAGGTGTCGTGGCACATGCCTGTGGTCCCAGCTACTTGGGAGGCTGAGGTGGGAGGATCACCTGAGCCCAGGAGGTCAAGGCTGCAGTAAGCCATGATTGTGCCACTGCACTCTAGCCTGGGTGACAGATCGAGATCCTGTCTCAAAACAAACCATAATAAGACTCACACAGAAATGGCTATGGAATTCATCACAAATAAGAACCAAATGGTTTGGTTTATTACCGAAATATAGTCCAAAGCCTTGCCTGTATAACATAAGCCAAAAAGGAGTAGAAATTTTTTCAACTAATTCCTTCTCTCTACTTCTATGAGTGTGTTTTTCAACTCCTCCTCATCTCATTAGTTTCTCACTTTTTAAATACCTATTTGTATTTAAAATATCACCATCACACAGTTCAGATTTAATTGCTGAGTAGTAATTCATGTCCACTATTGTTTTTTTCTTTCCTGAACTATAAGCTCTCTGAGGGTGGAAGGTATGTATGATGTTTATTCAGACATCTATTAAGGTCTCAAATACTTTCCATTGATTAATTCACAGTAATATGAAAGTTTTGGTGACCAGTATCTATAGAACCATTTTGAGGCACCTATAACTCTGATACATTACACTACTTAAGGGCAAAATCAAACTATGCTTTATCTAAGGACCCTTGACAGTGGCCTTTGACAAAAATGCACAGAGTACTTCTACATAGTACTTAGTCTTGAAAGATACAGGAAGGAAGGAAATGGAAGAGAGAGAGAGAAGAGGGATAGCTAAACATGTTTCTTGATTGTAAAGATGCTACATTAGGCACGTGGACAGTTGTTAAGTACAGAGTAAGCAGGGTTGCTGGGAAATAACTTGATCGATAACCCATGTAATACTGTCTGCATGCTATGAAGATAATTGGCCTCTGGGTATTTAGAATATGGTCTTTGCCCTTTCTTTTACCATGATTCTGTACATCTTTACATATAATAAGCCAACTTGATTTGGGTGAAGCCATGATTCAGATATCTTTGTCCTAGGAGTTGTAAAGGGATATTAAATACATCCATGAACACCTGATAGAAATTGTGCAATAAAGATAGCTTCCTAAACAATTAATCACATCCTCAAAATACAAAGCTAATAATATATCAACTCACCCTTTTCCTCCAGAAAACACAGGGGGAGAACAATAGTGTTAGACTGAAATTAATCAATCTAACCAATCTAACATCAACAATCCAGAAATATCAGGAAAAAAAGTATTAAAGAACACATTTTTAAATGTATTTCTTAAGAAATAGCCTTGTCTATCTATCACACTTTGGTCCTACTGACAGTCTCCAAATTAAAAGCAATATCTTTCTTTAGGCACAAGATTTGTCAACACAACCAATATGCTTTCAATCAAACTACATTTGAAGACAAAAGTTTTTGGAGGAGAGTGGCAAATAGCTTAAATAACTATGATGATCACTCAGCAGGTATCCTAGAAGACAACCAGAGTTTCATGCAATTGTATTCATTTCAGTATATGCAATAAATGAAACACACAGCCAATGTGCTTCTATTTATACATCTTGGAAACACTTTACAGAAATAAACTATAAATCAGAAGACAAAATTTTTCATTAGACTCAATCATCAGAAGTAGTCATTACTATATATAAAGTTCACCCAACTCAAATGAGACATATACACCACCAGCACCCCCCCACCATCACCCCCCACCACCACCATTTAAAATATGCATTTGGAAACCTACCTTTTTATGAGGCAGGTGTCCAAAATTTTTTTTAACTCTCACATTCCCAACACAAAACATTTCTTCTTATGAGTTAGATATCCAATTCAATCCAGGTTCAAATGGCCAAAGAAGAGACCCAGATAAGCAAACAAGTTATGGGTTTTTTCAGGGGCTTACATACAGGAGACAGAGTTTGCCGGCGGTGGGTTTTTTAGGAAAAGCACACAGCCAAGTGGCGGTGGGCTGGGTGGGAGAAATATAACCACTTGCGAAAGGCATGCAGTTTATACGGCATCTTCACCTGACACCTTCCCCCTAACAACCTCCACCTGACAAACTTCCCTTACTCCAAAACAAAGGGCCTCGATCTCCTGTAAGGTCTACACCTCACAGGAAGGGCTGGGGGCTCAGATGTTCCTCATAGTTAAGGAATGGATCTCCAGGTTGGCCAATCTTGGATTCCCTAACTCAGAGCTCTGACCACACATTCGTCTTTATGGCAGGTGCGTCTGCTGTAAAGGTCATCTCAGGGTATGCTTGGGTCCAGTCATCACTGTCAGGAGTGTCTGCTATACAGGACAATGCTGCACTATAGTATGTGACCTACCTTGCTGGCAATATATCCTCATGGCTCAAATTTCCTCACCATTTACATCGATAACAGTTTGTATTCTGCCTGGCATCATTTTCCTTCATTGTGCCTCAAAAGACTATCATGTTTATGAGCAGCTAATGCTTTCACTTGTTCCTCTGTAAGAAGTTTGTTCTTAAATATTACCTGGGATACTAATTAAGTGGGATTTGAAAGCGAGAACATGTTGGCATTGTTAAGGTTAATGGCTTAATCCTTCAGCACAGGAGACAACTTCTCGAGCTTGTTGGAAAGATTTTTATTGAAGCACAGGGACAGCCCTGTCCCATTATGCATGAGTCTTGCTTATTCTGTTCTCCTTAGGATTGTACCATCTATATGTCCTTTGAGTAGCTGATATTTAGAAAATGTTTCCAGATGTTAGCATGTATTAAGAAGATAACTGCTAGTAAGGGACAGATGGTTATTCTCCCAGATAATTCTAGGCTCGCCAATATCCACACTTGGTTTTTAACCTATTTCTTAGAAATTAACTTGAAGTAAATAGTTAACTTTTTTATTTAGGAAAAAAGTAGATAAGAGAAAAATGAAAAATTGATAGAACATCAAAAAATAACTTCACAGTGGATTGTTACAGCAATTTTTATTGAGTCCACGTGATTGAAACATTTCCAAACACTTGATTATGAAGGACAATGATTTAATGGGGTGTAATCAATAGTTTGAAATAAAAAGAACTGACTGGAGTTGTTTTTACAATGCCTTCTCTCATTTTTCTTTTCTTTTCAAAATTATGCCTACACACAGAATGCATGTGGTATGTTAATCATGATGGAGATCTGAGATGCTTTCAAAGGTAAGGCTTGTGGTATAGACGAGTAAAATTTTCCAAGTATCAGCCCCATGAAGACTGAGGGGAATCAGGAGGTCCATGTTCCCACGAAACAAACACACACACATACAACACACATTTAGTGTACTGGCTGCCAATTTGTGAGCTCCACAGCATCCACTTATTGTTCTGTATGTGTTCATCTTTGCTCTGCAACTAACTGGTGTGTATATTAAAGAAGAACAGGCATCTTGTCTTATTCATCTCTTACATCTTTCAGGGTGTCCAGCACAGACAAAGTAACATACCAAATGCTCACCAAAGATCGTTAATTGTTAGTTAAAGTAAGAGGCAGAATAATGACCCCCCCACCCCCACCCCGGCAACCACAAAGATGTGCCCATCGTAAACTCCAGAGCCTGTGAATGCGTTATATTACATAGAAAAGAGGAATGAAGGTTGCAGATGGAATT
The DNA here is from genome assembly GCF_000951045.1 of Mandrillus leucophaeus. Lineage (NCBI taxonomy): Eukaryota > Metazoa > Chordata > Mammalia > Primates > Cercopithecidae > Mandrillus > Mandrillus leucophaeus. Next base: position 480,329 of record NW_012108264.1, on the reverse strand, counting down.
AAGATGCTAGTAAGCCACCGTAAGATAGCAAGATTATTCTGGTTTATTCCACTGTGCCCACTGTAATTACTGAGGTGTGTTTTCTTCGGGTTTTTTTTGTTTGTTTTTTGGGGTTTTTTTGAGACGAAGTCTCTCTCTGTCGCCCAGGTTGGAGTGCAGTGGCGTGATCTCGGCTCACTGCAAGCTCCGCCTCCCGGGTTCATGCCATTCTCCTGCCTCAGCCTCCCATGAGGTGTTTTTGAGACGGAGTCTCGCTCTGTCGCCCAGGCTGGAGTGCAGTGGTGCGATCTCGGCTCACTGCAAGCTCTACCTCCTGGGTTCCCGCCATTCTCCTGCCTCAGCCTCCCAGTAGCTGGGACTACAGGCGCCCGCCAGCACGCTCGGCTAATTTTTTGTATTTTTAGTAGAGACGGGGTTTCACCGTGTTAGCCAGGATGGTCTCGATCTCCTGACCTCGTGATCTGCCCACGTCGGCCTCCCAAAGTGCTGGGATTACAGGCGTGAGCTACCGCGCCTGGCCAATTACCGAGGTTTTTAAAAGAAAAAGAAGGAGGCAGAAAAGGAGTCACAGCCATAGAAAAAAAAATGAAGATAGAAGGAAGGGTCAAGATGACATGATATGAGAAAGGCTTTTTTTTTTTTAGATTCGAGGGTACATGTGCAGATTTGTTACATGGTATATTGCATGATGCTAAGGTCTGCGCTTCAATTGAACCCGACACCCAGATAGTTAACATAGCACCCAATAGATAGTTTTTCAACCCAAGTTCCCTACCTCCCTCCCTGCTCTAGTGATCTCCAGTGTCTATTGTTTCCATCTTTATGACCATGTGTCTCCAAAGTTTAGCTCCCACTTATGAGTAAGAACATGGGGTATTTGGTTTTCTACTTCTGCGTTAACTCGCTTAAGATAATGACCTCCAGCTGCATCCATGTTGCTGCAAAAGACATGATTTTATTCTTTTTTATGGCCATGTCATATTCCATGGTGCATATGTACCACATTTTCTTTAACCTATCCATCATTGACGGGCACCTAGATTGATTCTATGTCTTTGCTATTGTAAATAGTGCTGCAGTAAACATGTGCAGGTATGTTTTTGGTAGAACAATTTATTTTCCTTTGGGTATATACCTAGTAATGGAATTGCTGGGTCGAATGCTAATTCTGTTTTTAGCTCTTTGTAAAATCTCCAAACTACTTTCTACAGAGGCTGAACTGATATGAGAAAGTCCTAACCAGTTGTTGCTTCTTTGAAGAAGGAGGAAAGGGCTATAAGCCAAGGAGTGTGGTGGCATCTAGACACTGCAAAAAGCAAGAAAATGAATTCTCCACTAAAGCATCCAGAAACACAGCTCTAAAGATCCCCAGTTTTAGTCCAGTATGATCCATGTTGGACTTCTAATCCACAGATATGTAAGATACTAAATTTGTGCTGTTTTAAACCTTTTTGTTTGTGATAATTTGTTATAGTAGCCTTAGAAAGCTAATACAATTGAGATACTTCTTTCCACTTGATTTATTTTCTTTGATTTTTTAGAAGTGACTATCAACTCATTATACTTATTGCTCCTAACCATCACCAAATATTCAGTTGTCAGCAGAGAGGACAACAGTGACTGAGGCATATGCCAAAGGGAAATTTGGAACATATCCAAAGAAAGCTGTTTCATTATTTAAAATAGTTGAGTGTCTCACCTCCAGTGACTTTCTTATTTAAGAAAATCAATGGTCCACTTAAAATTCCCTTGTGCGTGGGAATGTGGTGCCATGTAAACATTTGTTTGTTGCTCTCTCTCTCTCAGAACCAAGCACCAGCTTTGCAGATGGGATTACTTAATTGACAATTATTAAATAAAATTAAAAGAGCCATGATTAGCAGACTAATTGCTGACCAGCAGTTCTATTGAATCTGTTTCCAATGCAAATGTCTCCTCTTCTCTTGGCTCAAGGTAATCAGGCTTTTCTTTGCAATTTTTCAGAAATCTTTGAAGTGTTTCTGAACACTCCAAATAGTCACTCACTAGTATGAAAGTTTTCCCTTGAAAGCTGGAATCAGGCACTTTTGCCTCTGGAAAGGGAACGAAAAGTGGCAGACCTAGTTGTATTGTATTGTTTTCTTAGTTTCTCCAGGGAGAAAAGGGAACTGATCAACTTAAAAAGAAATGGTTACCCAAAATAGTTATTTAACGCAGAAAGACAAACCTGGCAATCAAAATAGACTGGTTATATTCAATACTGAAGGATAAATTTCTTTATAAGGTGCTGTATTGTACTGATTCTGTCTAAGATCTCTTTAGTGGAAAATTTATTTGAGGACTACCTCTAATCACCAGAAAATCAAGTATTTCATGACATCATCTGAGCATCCTTACCTGGACTCTGCCTCTCTCCTACCTAGCACTCCCTTCACCCACAGCTCCGCTCCAACCTGTCCCTTTTTAGTGCTGAGACTGCTTCAAGTTGCTGCTCATCCAGGGGTACATCCCCCATTCTTCCTTAGTTCTTTTTATCTTTTCTCACATTTCTAAATAACACCACTTCTTTAGGTAGAAACTTCCCACCACCTGGCTGATCTGAACCTCTAGCCTATATCCATAGAATTATATTGAGTAAATAGCCTGCCCCTATTACTCCTACTCTGCCTACACTCATAGATCTGCTGTGGACGACATCCATTGACCTACCCCAATCAGAAGCCAGAAGGCAAGGGAGCTAGGTGATTGTAGAAGTCAGCCTCCTGTAGCAAAGAGCAGGGCAGAAAAGTAATGAATGAATTCAGAACGGTGGGGATGAAACAAAGAACAGCCAACACAGGCTGTCTCTTTTCAGGATGACCAAAAGTCATATACATCGTTCTACTTTCAGTCTTTATTGAGACTCTAAGTAACGTTGGTTAAATTCCCACTATGTGTGGTGTGCATCTTTCTTTGAAATAACAAGAATATAAACATTCTTCAGTTGCCCCCTCCCTCTTTCCTTTTTGTTTTTTCTTCAACACTTTGCTGAACAGCTACTTTCCCCTGGATTTCTTAATTCATTTATTTCTACTAAATAAATAAGCCTGGTGCCTCCCTTCACCGATATAATAGATTTCCCTTTGCATCTTTATTGTCTATTCAACACTGACAAGTACATTTGGCAAATGGTAAGCATGCAATAAACATTAACTATTTTTATTTTTATTCCTCTCCTAAGAAATTCTTGCCTAATTAAATAAGGGCAAAAGGAGGCTATTGAGATAATGAGAAAATTTATAGATTTTTAAAAACTTTCATTAATCTAAGATTTTAAACCTAACTTCCAGTTTTAGAAACAAGGAGGTAAAGAAACAAGTTGAACGACACCCCTCCACCAAAAAATAAAAAATCCACAACAATGAAATTAAAAATGTGAGTCACTCTACAAGAAAACTGTCTACTTTCTTCAATAAGTCAATGTGCAGTAAAAAGGGAATGGGGGACTTTGTATATCAGAGTTTATCTAACTTTTCTGTAAAAGACCAAATAGTAAATATTTTAGGCCTTGCAGACCATGTCATCTCAGTTACAACTACTCAGCTCTTAAAATCATAGGTAGTACTTAAATGAGTGGAATGGCTGTGTTCCAATAAAAATTTATTTACTATAAAATAGGCTGCAGGCCAATTTGGCCAGCTGCTGATTCCTCTTCTATATTTAAGGAGCTTAAGAGACACAGTGACCTAACGAACAAGCACACGATGGGCATTTTTAACTCAAAAGTTTTTAGCAAGGTGTGGGAATAGGGGAAGGGGAGTTGAAAGAAGTCACAGGTTTGGGGGGCATGCGGAGGCCAGCAGAGAAACAAGTCCTGGGCAGTACATTGTTTTAAAAAAGTACACACACAAAATGGCACCACCTGTAGGCTATTTATATATATTTATTTTATGTCCAGCAGTTGTCTTTTTGATATGGATAGGAGGCAGGAGGGTGGGGTCCCTGGCAAGAGGGCTGTACCCTCAAGCCTGAACCCACGGTCCTAAATGAGAATGAGAATTCCAGTTTTTGCACCCAAATGTTGCCTTTTGGCCCAACACGCCCCCCTATTCTGTACCCATATAAACCTCAAACCCCAGGCTCCATGAGCAGAAGAGCAGCAGAGCAGCAGGGAAGGAGAGAAGAGAGGAGGCATCTGAACATTGAGAGAAGTTCAGCTGAGCATGGTCGGAAAGGAGATCGACCAAACAGAACAGCTGAGCTCCAGGGGAAGATCATCTTCCCACCCCACCCCATCCCCTCTCCAGCTCCCCATCCCGCTGACAGCCACCTCCACCACTCAAAAAATCCCCACATTCACTATCCTTCAAGTCCATGTGACCTGATTCTTCCTGGATGCTGGACAAGAATCCGGGATTCGCTGGGTGTGGGAACCCAAAAAGGCTGTCACATTGACTTTTCACTGAGCTGCTTAACACCTAAGCCATCCTCAGACAGCAGGACTAAAAGAGCATTGTAACACTCCTAGACACTGCCATGGGGCAAGGGCCCAAAAGCGCTTGCCCTGGCTCTTGTACCTGCTCACCCGTGTGCTCCGGATCCTGTAAGGGGTTTGAGTATGTGGCAGCCAAATAAATGAGCCACACCCCTGTTGCAAGTCCCATGAAAGGGTCCAGGGAACTCTCCCATTTCATTTTCACACTACTTCCTCTGACATCCTTTCATCATGGCACTCAAATTGTAATGACAGCACATATCTTTTACATATTTGTTGCAAATGCAGCAATTTGGACGATATAATCAAGAGCGCCATCATTCTCCCCAGTCTGCATCTCCCAACCACCCTCTCCTCAGGCAATTGTGTTTTGGGTGGTGAGGTGTCATCTGCTATTTATTCCCTTAAGTAGTCCTCAATATTATCCCGAATAATTCTTTTTTACATTACCAAAAAAAGTCAGTTAAAAGTTACAGAATTCTAAACTGATTCGTTTCAAAAAGAAGAGTGGTACATTATGGAATATGTTAAACTCATAGTTCCATTTTTTAAAAATATTAACCATAATCTTTTTATTTTAAATTCAATTTAGTTTTCTAATTGACATAATAATTGTGCATATTCCTTGGGTACATAGTGAAGTTTCAATACATATAATGTATATTGGTCAGAACAAGATAATTAGCATATCCATCATCACAAACATTCATCATTTCTTTGTGTTAGGAACATTCAATATCCTCCTTCTAGCTATCTGAGACTATAAAATTTATTATTGTTAACTATAGTCATCCTACAGTGATATTGACCACTATAACTTATTCCTCCTATCTAGCTGTAATTTTATATTATAATTCTATTAAAAAGAGTAAGGTTGGAGCCCCAAATGGTGAAATTTTCTCTTTTGGCTCCCGGAGAAAGCTGACCACCAGTTTTAACATATCTAGGCTTCAATTTTTTTTATTAACAAAAGGACAACTGTGAATTAGAATATACATCCAACATTCTGACATTGACCAGAAATCTTTCGCTTCCTATAATTATCAATAAGAACCATTCTTGTGGCAATAACTTAAGACTGCACTATTTATACTTAGATTTTTGTGGAACGTTTCTGATAAAGTGTTTTTTTTAATTATTTAGACAAAAATCTAAAAAGTCAAATGGTAGGCCAGGTGCGGTGGCTCACGCCTGTAATCCCAGCACTTTGGGAGGCCGAGAGGGGTGGATCACAAGGTCAGGAGATCGAGACCATCCTGGCTAACACTGTGAAACCCCGTCTCTACTAAAAAAATACAAAAAAATAGCTGGGCGCGGTGGCAGATGCCTATGGTCCCAGCTACGCGGGAGGCTGAGGCAGGAGAATGGCATGAACCTGGGAGGCGGAGCTTGCAGTGAGCCGAGATCGGGCCACTGCACTCCAGCCTGGGGGACAGAGCGAGACTCCGTCTCAAAAAAACCAAAACAAAACAACAACAAAAAGTCAAATGGTATTAAACAAAAAGCAAGATATGTAAGTCACCACTTAAAAAATTATATCTGTGATCTCAGAACTAAAGAGACAACAAAAAGAGAGTTGCCTCCAAAACAAAGGAAAAAAACATTTTCAGGCAGTTGAGAAAATAATTCAGTAACAAGAGCAATCAGGATTGGAGGAAATATCCTTTGCCCAATCTAGTCTGAGGATAAGAAAGAATGAGAAAGTAAAGAATAGAAATCACTCAATCAAAGGAAGATGGAATCAAAATACTACAGGAAAAACAGCATATGATGTCCTGAGTCCCATTTCTTTTACACCAAACTTGCTGCTTTTATATCACCCATTTTATCATAACCATACTTTAATTATCAGTGAGTTTTTCTAACAAAGTTTTTAAGCAAAGTGAGCCATGCTTTTCTATATTGTACAGGTTCTGAATCATTTGGAGGAAAAATACTATGCAAATCTAAGATGTAAATGAATGCCATCTGTGCGTTTTAAGATTAGAAACAAGTGCAATTCACCACTGAGGGAACTAACCTCCCTGTCTAGGAGACGCTAGTGTTATTTAGAAATGTAATGTCCATTTCTTCCTACCTTCTGTTGCCAGCCTTAATTTCAGGTCCAAAAGTGCCTGACTTAGGATGGTTCAACTTACAATTTTTTTACTTTACAATAGTGTAAAAGTGACACACATTCAGTAGAAAATATATTCCAACTACCCATACAACCATTCTGTTTTTCACTTTCAGTACAGTGTTCAATAAATTACATGAGGTACTCAATACTTTATTTTAAAATGTGTTACATAATTTTCTTGGCCAATCTAAGTGTTCTGAGCACCTTTAAGGTAGACTAAGCTAGGCTATGACGTTCAGTAGGTTAGGTGTATGAAACGTATTATCAATTTATAATATTTTCAACATATGATGGTTTAGTGGGAAGTAAGTCTATTTATGTAAGTTGAGAAGCGATTGCGTGTCTGTGTGTATACATATGTGGGTTGCATATATACACAAATACACATACATACAGAATCTAATTAAACAAAAACCCATAATTAGGTACAAAGTGGGTGGTTGGTAAACTTGTGTTTGGTTTGGTTTCTATGATTCTTATCTAATAACAAAATTGGTGGTTCTTCTATGTTCAGGGCTATTTTTCCACGACCCTCAATTTCTCATTACCCTTCTTCAAGGCTTTAACCCATTTCCCATTTAGAAAAAAAAAAAAAAAAAGTGCCGCTTGCTGCCAGTGCTGATTTGATTCTACATAAGCACGCTCTTTGAGGCTGAAGCAAATCTGACTGATTTTCAATGTGAAAATAAAATATAAAAACTGTTATTGGAGTGATTTCTAAACAGAACGTGTCTGCAATCCTAATGTAACAGAAATTACGTGATGTTATATTAGGATTAGACACAAGTATTTTCAGGGCAAACGGGAAATGGGTTAATAGAATTTAGCAGCTATCAGTCATCTTCACTGTCATTCACATGTGTAATCGCATTCCCCACCACCCAACCATTTTTCAGTCTTACCAGTGAACTCTTTTACAATTAGGCTACCACCTTGTACCATGGGCTTCTATGGCCAACCCACAACTCAAGATGGTGGTGTTTTTGCCACCAGTAAGTGGGTTAGCCAGTTCCAAATCTCCACCTTACTACCTGCTGTCTTGGAGCACTCTCACTAACACATTAGGTTGGGTCTTCTGAGGAGCAAACATCAAAACAGGGTTAGGAGTGCAGCGCAGAGGATTTACTAGAAAGAAATGGGATAAGGTGGTATTGGACTACAATGCAGGTCTGACAGCTATGGAAGGAGAACTTAGCAGAAAGAAACTTCAAAAACAGCACTATTGAAAAAAAAAGCCTGATGGGATGTCCAAAAGCCAAAGTCTTTGGCTGGAAGAATTATTTAATATTGCCAAAATAAGCCTGCCATAAAATCTTTGCCATCTTCACTTATCAGCTGGGAGCAGCCCACAGAAACATCAGGTTGGCATGGATGTTGCAGTAGAACAAAAGGGACAGGAGCTGGAACCATCACTATGCTGCACACAGCAAAAGATCAAAGTCACCTATTTTCTCCTTTTTTTCCCCTGGCTCTTCCCCCAAGACTACCAGCACCACCACCAAAGCGTGCAGGAATTTTCACAAGTAAGCCAAATGAAGAAATCACCTATCAGGGAGGTGGTATTTTGGAGATACCTGAAAGATCCTCTTGCGTTTAGCCAAAAGTCTCTAGTCATCTATTTTCCTCATGGAATTCCATTAACCCAAGGAACAGACCATTTTTCATATTAAATGTTTATGTAGAGCTTATATCTTAAGGTTATTCACATTTGATCTCTCAGTGAACCAAGGAATAGTAAATGTGGAGGAAAGATCTTAGAAAAAGAATTACAAAATTGGACTCAATTTTGCATTGGCACAAACATACTATCCAACCTTGGGAAAAGGTAAATAATATCTGTGGAGCTCACCAGGCATTCAACAGTGAGCTGACAAAACTAAGTTAATTGACACTCTGCTCATTTGGGGGGATATAGTCCCTGCCCTTCAAAAGCACAGATAAGATAGAGCTTTGAACGAAATATCCTCAGCTTTAAAATGATGTTCCCACAGCTTTTCTTAAAAATGAATTTTAGGCTGGCCAGGATGGCTGACTGGAAGCAATTACGGGAAGCAGTTATTGTGTACTGCTCTTATGGAGAGAAATAGGTGAGTAAATTCAGCTCCTTCAACTGAAACACCCAGGTGCACACATTGAGATTCATCAAGAAAATTCCTTGACCCACAGAGAATGGAGAAAAGCAAGACAAGATAACCACCCACCCAGGAGCAACACAGAGCCAATGGAGCCTCCCCCACCCAGGAAGTGGTAAGTGAATGAGCAACCCCGGGGACCCACACTTTTCCCATAGATTTTTGCAACCCTTGGGTCAGGAGATCCCCTCATGAACCCATTCCACCAGGGCCTGCAGTCTGACACGCAGAGTTACATGGAGTCTTGGTGAAGCAACTGGCTACTAAGGCACACGAGGAGCCCCAAAAGCTTTAGACATCTGCACTTCCCAGAAAAAGTGGCTACTCAGGCAAAGTGGGAGTTTAGAGTCCCATTCATACCACTAGAAAAGGGGCTGAATCCAGGGGGCTGAGCAGTGATGGTCTGCAGGTCCTGCTTTCATGACACCTTTCAGGGTAAAATCCACTAGTTTGGAACTGCAGCCAGCCACCAGCAACAATGTTACTCCTACCTGAGACAGAGCTCCCAGAGGAAGCAGTGAGCCACTATCTTTGCTGTTTTGCAACCTTAGTGGTTGTTGCCTTCAGTGCAGCTGCCCTGTGGAAAAGTGTCCAGACCACTTTTTAAATATGAATCCCCAAATCTGCTTCTTCTCACTGGGTGGGACCTCCTAACCAGGGTCACCAGTTCCCTTGCCAGTGTTTTCCAGCTGGCAGTGGTTCCAAGACTCCCTGGCACAGGGCTCCCAGGGGGAAGAATGGACTGCCATTTTTGCTGTTTCATAGCCTTTGTCAATGTTGCCCTTGGGATCTAGGGAATCTGGGGCAACTAGCGACTGGAGTGGTCCCCCTGGCACAGCACAGCAGCTCCATGGAGAAGTGGCCAGATTGCTTTTTCACGTGGGTCCCAGATCTCATTTCTCTTCACTGGGTGGGATCTCCTGACCGAGGTCTACAGCTACCGCTGCCGGTATGTTCAGGCTGGAAATAGATATATACCTCCCTGGGATGGAGCTCCCAGAGGGAGGAGCAGGCCGCTGACTTTGCCATTTCACAGCCTTCACAGTTGATACCTTCAGGTGCTAGAAAAATCCAAGATGGCTAGGGACTGGAGCAGAACCCCAACATATATGCAGCAGCCCTACAGCAAAGTGGTCACACTTTGCCAAGGAGAAACAATTGTCCCTGATCTCATATCTCCTCACTGGGTGGGATCTCACAGCCTGGGTCTCCAGTAGAAGCCCTGCAACTCCCTGAGTCAGAGCTCCCAGTGGGAGCAGGGGTTGCCATTTTGCAGTCTCATGGCCCCACCCTTGCTATCTCCAGGCTCTGAAGAATCCATGAGGACCAGGAGCTGATTCAGATCCCCAGCACAGAGCACTCACCTCATGGAAAAGTGGGTGAACTGTTCTCCATGCAGGTCCCAGTCCTCATGCCTCCTCACTATGCAGGGCCACCCAATATGGGACTGCAGCACAATCATCCTGGCCCCACCTGACCACTTCAATCAGAGGCATTCCAGCAGTAAAAGGAAAATCCACTTGCAGAGATTAGAAAGAACCAATGCAAGAACTCTGGCAACTCAAATGGCAGAGTGTCTTATATTCTCCAAATGACTATACTAATCCTCCAAACGAATGCACTAATTCTCCAACAAGGGTTCTTAACTAGGTTGAGTTGCCTGAAATGACAGAAATAGAATTCAGAATATGGATAGGAATGAAGATCATTGAGACTCAGGAGAATGGCAAAACCCAATACAAGGAAACTAAGAATCACAATAAAACAATACAGGAGATGAAAGATGAAATAGCCAGTATAAAAAAGAACCTAACTAATCTGATAGAGCTTACAAACACACTGCAAGAATTTCACAATGCAATTGCAAGTATTAGCAGCAAAATATACCAAGTGGAGGAAAGAATCTTGGAACTTGAGGATTGGCTCTCTGAAATAAGACAGCAGACAAAAATTAAAAAAAACAGGGATGAAAAGGAACAAATGAAACCTCCAAGAAATAGGATATTATGTAAAGAGGTCAAATCTACACATCACTATCATCTCTGAAAGAGACAGGGAGAAAGCAGAAAAACTTGGAAAACATATTTCAGGATATCATCCATGAAAACTTTCCTCCTAGAGAGGCCAACAGTCAAATTCTGCAAATACAGAGAACCCCTGCAAGATTCTACACAAGAGGATCATCCCCAAGATATAATCATCAGATTCTCCAAGGTCAAAATGAAGAAAAAGAATATTAAAAGCAGCTAGAGAGAAAGGGCAGGTCACCTACAAAGGGAACTGTATCAGGCTAATAGCAGACCTCTCAGCTGAAACCCTGCAAGCCACAAAAGATTGGGGGCCTAACTCAACATCCTTAAAAAAAAAATCGTCAACCAAGAATTTAATATACAGCCAAACTGAGCTTCCTCAGTGAAGGAGAAATACGATCCTTTTCTTATTTGGGATTGGGAGAGTTTGTTACTACCAGACCTGCCTTAAAAGAGATCTTGAAAGGAACACTAAATATATAAGGGAAATACTGCCACCAACTCATACAAAAACATACTTAAATACACAAACCAGTGACACTATGAAGCAACCACACCAACAAGCCAGCATAATAACCAACTGATAACACAATGACAGAATTAAATCCACATATATCAATACTAATCTTGAATATAAATGAGCTAAATGGCCCATTTTAAAGGCACAGAATGGCAACCTGGATAAAAAGGAAGACCCAATGATATGCTGTCTTCAGGAGACCCATGTTACATGTAATGACACCCATTGGCTCAAAATAATGGGATGGAAGAAAATCTACCAAGCAGGTGAAACTCAGAAAAAAGCAGGAATTGCAATCCTAATTTCAGACAAAGTAGACATTAAACCAACAAAAATTAAAAAAAGAAGGGTATTACATAATGGTAAAATGTTCAACAAGAAAACATAACTATTTTAAATATATATGCACCCAACACAGGAGCACCCAGATTCATAAAGCAATTTCTTAGAGTCCTACAAAGAGATTTGAGACTCCCTTAACAGTGGCAGGCTTCAACACTCCACTGATGGTATTATACAGATCTTCTAGGCAGAAAATTAACAAAGATATTTAGGACATGAACTCAAAATTGGACCAAGTGAATCTAATAGATTTCTACAGAACTTGCCACCCAAAAACAACAGAATACACATTCTTCTCATTACCATATGGCACACACTCAAAAATTGATCACACAATTGGACATAAAACAATCTTTAGCAAATGCAAAAGAACTGAAATCATACCAAACACACTCTCAGAACATAACAAAATAATAGAAATAAATATGTAAAAATTGCTCAAAACTATGCAATTACATGTAAATTAAACAACCTGCTCCTGAATGACTTTTGGGTAAATGATAACGTTAAGGCAAAAGTCAAGAAGTTTGGCTGGACGCAGTGGCTCAAGCCTGTAATCCCAGCACTTTGGGAGGCCGAGACGGGCGGATCACGAGGTCAGGAGATCGACACCATCCTGGCTAACACGGTGAAAGCCCGTCTCTACTAAAAAATACAAAAAACTAGCCGGGCGAGGTGGCAGGCGCCTGTAGTCCCAGCTACTTGGGAAGTTGAGGCAGGAGAATGGCGTGAACCTGGGAGATGGAGCTTGCAGTGAGCTGAGATCCAGCCACTGCACTCCAACCTGGGTGACAGAGTGAGACTCCATCTCAAAAAAAAAAAAAAAAAAAAAAGTCAAGAAGTTCTCTGGAAGTAACAAAAACAAAGAGGCAATCCTAAGCAAACAGAACAGAGCTGGAGACATCACATTATCCAACTTCAAACTATACTACAGGGCTACAGTTACAAAAGCAGCATGGTACTGGTACGAAAACAGACACATAGAACAATGGAACAGCACTGAGAGCCCAGAAATAAGGCCACACACCTACAACCATATGATCTTTGACAAAACTGACCAAAAGGAAAAAAAAAGAAATGGGGGAAAGGACTCCAATAAATGGTACTAGAATAACTGGCTAGCAATATGCAGAACACTGAAACTGGACCCTTTCCTTACATCATATAAAAAATCAACTCAAGATAGATTACAGAGTCCAGTGCAAAACCCAAAATTATAAAAATCCTGGAAGACAACCTAGGCAATACTATTCTGGACATAGGAACTGGCAAAGATTTCCTGCAAATGGGGGGAATAACCAGTGGAGACTTCAATTCTGCCATCTTTCTCCACTCTTCTTCTCTCATTGGTAGTTTGATAGGAATTGCATTGAATCTGTAAATTGCCTGGGGCAGTATGGCCATTTTAATAATATTGATACTTTATCCTATCCATGAGAATGAAACGTTTTTCATTTGTTTGTGTCATCTCTGATTTCTTTGAGCAGTACTTTGTAATGTCAATAAATTTCAATGAACCAGAAAAAATAAATAAATTTTAACTAGTTGAAGAGAAAGCTATATATAGAATGTCACATAAAATCATTTAAGTCATAGAAAATTTTGTTTTGGGGTAATTGAGATTTGTTATCATCAAGCCAAGGTTCTCTAGAAATCAGCCATAAATTCTTGAGTAATTAGCTCTTACTTCATTTATTACTGCTATATAATGGGTTGGTTGAAATTTCTAGACTTATGTTAATAAGATTTGAGGGTTCCACCTGTCAAATAACAGAATGGTTTTTAACTAGACCTGAATTCAAGATATTTTGGTTTTCTTCCCTGATTAGTAATAGGACATTGGACATATACTTAACTTTTCTAAACTTTCATTTCCTCATCTGTAAAATGGGGACAATTACAGTAACTATATGAAATACTACATGTAAAATTATTGAGAGTGTCTATCAAAGGCACTCATTAAATAGTCTATTATTTAAAAAAAAAAATTGCTGAGAAAGATGGCACGTGACATATGCCTCCTCCACAGAAAGAAACTAAAATATTAAGTAGATTCTTCCATTTTGACCAGATTGCCCAGGAGAGATGGGAAGCACCAGAAATAAGTAAGGAGGGCATTTGTCCTACTGGAGACTGAGCTGGGAGAGGCACCTGGATATGGGGAAACAGTAAAAGAGAAATCCCCAGGGCACTGAAATGGGCTTTTGCAATATTGGCTATGGAAGAAACCCTTGAACCACTAGGGCCTCAGGCCTGACGTATGTAGCTGCCTGAAGACTACAGAGACATTGCTTCAGGAAGGGAACCCACACGGAATTCACAGCACCCAAGCCTAGGGCAGCCTCAGCCAGGTGTCATTTTGAGAGCCTATGTCCTGGGAATCTACAGAAATGGCTGTTGCCACTGCACTGCTCCAGAGAGGGAGAGGAGAGATTGGGCCCTCCCTCTCACTCATGGGAGAGTCCCTACTGCCCTGCTTTGGGCTGCTTTTGAGACTGAGACATGAACGGACTGCAATCCTCACGGCTTCTTGCCCATGTTGCTTGCCTTGGGGAGACCCTGCCCTCCCTGGTCCCAGGTCCAAGTCATCATTTTGAGAGCTTAATACTGGGCTGTGCCCACCCTTGGGCTAAGTTTGAGTTGATGTAGCTGTAGCTGCTGCCTGGCCAAGGAGGGACAGGGAAATCAGGCTGTCCTACACATAAATAGGACAACACCCACCACCCTGCTACAGGCTGCTGTGAGACCAAGACTCCAGTAGATAGCATTCTCCACAGTTGCATGTTCATGCTTCTCTCTTGAGAGGGACCCTGTCATCTCTGGTCGTAAGTTAACAACTGAAACCATTTTGAGAATTTAGCATTGCACTGTGTTTCACCCTCAGGCTGAGTTTGAGACATGTGGCTGCAGCCTCCACCTAGCCAGGGGAGGAACAGGGGAGACCAAGCTCTCCTAAACACACTTAGGACAATACCCACCACCCTCCTATGGGTGGCTGAGGGACTAGGAACTAACCTACCCAACCCATCATAGCTACCAGCAATACTAGCATGGACTGCTTGGGTCCCAGTGGCTTGCTCCATCACCACTACTGCCATCATTCACACCACACAAGATGCCTAGAGGACTGAGAACCCGCCCATACACCTGGTCCACCATTCCCACTGCTAGCTTCTAAGCAAGCCACCCGGAGGCCCAAGAGTCAGCCCTCTAGGACTCACTAATACCAGAGCCAGTGTAAACTTCTCTGAGCCCTGAAAACAGGGACATCCACCCCACTGCTGCCACCACCAGGGCCCAAAGACTGAGATGGAATCCAAGTCCTCAGCTAAACTTCATCACAACTTCCACTAATGGCTGAACCCTAAGTCACTGAGGAAATCACATGTACCACCAACCCTATGTACTCCTGAAGAAGTCATACAAAGATCGCACTGTCTCAGCACCCAAAATCACAGCCAAAGTATCATGCTCAACTAACAATACACATACATCCTCAGGAAAAAATTCTCCCCTACTAAAGCAATTTGAAAAAAAAAAAACTGAAGCAAGTGACTGCTAGACCAGATGAGCAGATACCAATGGAAGGACACAGAAAACATGAAAAGGCAGGGACATATAATACCACAAAAATTTTCTGGCAACAGACCCCAATCAAAAAGAATTCCTCAAAATGCCAGATAAAAAATTTAAAATATTGATTTTTAAAAAGCTTAATGATACCTGAAACTCCATACAAATAAATCAGAAAATCAGTTCAGAATATAAATAAAAAATTTACTAAGAAGATAGCTATCTGAAATTTTAAAACCAAACAAAAAATCTGGAAATAAAAAATTCATTAAAGGAAATACAAACTATATATGAAAGTTTTAATAATAGACTAGACCAAGCAGAAGAAAGAATCTCAGAACTTGAAGACAGGTCTTTTGAAATAATTCAGTTAGACAAAGCTAAGGAAAAAAGAATTTTAAAAAATGAACAAAGCCTTCCAGACATCTGGGAATATAGAAAGAAACTGAACTTATGAATTATCAGTATTCCAAAGGGGGGAGGGAGATCAAAAACTTCAGAAAACTTAATAAAACAATCAATGAAAATTTCTCAAGTCTATCAAGACAGTTACATATTCAGATCTAACTTCTACCCATTGATTTCTGAACTTGTGTATATGACCCTCGAATAACATACTTCCATATAATGGCCATTGTCTCCTTATCACCAGTCAGTCTTTTTGAAAGCTAGTGTCACACTGGGGGCTAAGCTTTGGTTCTGCAGCCAGCAAGCTGGGCTACTGGGAGAAATGGTAGCTTGATGGAGTTTAGTAAGTGGAAGCTGTAGTTGTTGGCTTACCCTGTGGTCATAGATTTTAGGAGAGGGAGAAACATCATTTTGACAGAGATGGAACACATGTGGGTCTAGCACATGAAGATGACTTGAGCCATCTGGCTTTGCTCATGCCTGATCCCAAATGTATCACTTCCTTCCTGTGATAGATTGCGACCAGGTTCATCCAATCTTAAGATTTGATGGATCTGACAGAACCCAGGTCATGAGGGGCAATTCTGGCCACTTAGGACAGTTGGTATCCCTTCATCAGGCACTCTGTTTCTCCCAGAGCCCTGTGGCACACAAAAGTCTTTTTCAGAGAGATTAATTTCCTACTGCAAGAAGCAGTCTCCTGGGCTCAAGAGATTCTTCTGCCTCAGTTTCCCAAGCAGCTAGGACTATAGGTCCATGCCACCATGCCAGCTAATTGTATCATTTTTATAAGGGCCCCAATCGTAAATTAAATGGTCATCTAATGTGGACCATCATCGCTGCATCCTTTTACAATGTAAAGAGTGCCCACAATTTCTGCCATTTACTTTATTCTTTGGCCATAAATATTGCAATATTGCTTTTTATTTACTCTCTTGGCTTGTGAGGTATTTAGGAGGTTTCCACTTGGTCTTCCTCTCTACTCTTACCCCACAAGCCATGGAATCAATGTGGGGGTTTTGCCAATTCCAAAGTATATCCACCCAATTAAATATTCAGGTCTATAAAAATGACCACTGGTTGGCTGTGAGCCAACCTGGGCCTGGACACCATTTATTACATGGCCCCCACATGTTGCCACATGGGGGCCCATGGTGACACCTTAGGTCGCCAGGCATTTATATCAACCCAGATCCTTAATAGGTTTGAATATCTTTTTTTTTTCTTTTATGTTATCCAAATAAATGATCATAGACCCATTTGGGAAACTACTGGAAGAATTATTACTATACATAATTACTATAGTGTTCATTCTTCCTGGGGAACTGGTCTCTCCTTACATCAATGGTTTATGGGCCAGAAAATTGGTCAAAGGATCATAACTTCTAACCGGAATGTCTGCCTTCAATCTCCTGATCTCCCCGATTTTTTTTAATTCTATAGATCAAACAATATCTTGTTGACTCCCCCTTTATATTGTCTCTAGGAATACTGTGTTCTTTTAACCACCTTCACAGTTCTTGGTGGCAGAGGCCTTCCAGTCGCCAATCCAACAGTGCCACTTACTATGGTAATTGTGCCCATCTTGCTTCTGGTAGTTATGCACTGACATCTGGCTTCTGTTTTTTCAAGGTTGTATCATCTCTTTTCCTCTCAATAAGCTAAATTCTGGCACAACATCCATTACCATTGTCCCTGGCCTATGGAGATCAGTCACTGCTGAGCCCCACAACAAATCTGAAAGCCCTCTAACCAGTTAGCTCTTCACCACTTTGATAAAGAGAGTGTCTCCTAGACTCTCTCAAGAAACAAACTTGACTGGTGGGTTACACACTACATTTAATCTAGCATATCAAATTATCTGAGCCTCTTGATAACTGTTTCTGCAATCTTTTGCAACAGATCTGGCATTTCTAGTTTATTTAGGGAACCTAACACTTTCTTCAAGCTTCCAACATTATACTAATCTAGCAGCACATTAATATCATCCCCTAAGGTCCTTGCCAGTTTGTTAAATCCTATATCATGAAGGTTCTTCCACATTGATAAGCTCTCCCTTATCCAATCTGGTATTTCATTTTGTATCTTGATCCAGCATCTCAGACCTGGTCCATACATGTTCCAGCTCATGTAAGTACATAGTAGGTAGGTCCTGCAAATCCTTCAACCTCTCTTAGCTGGCCCAGAACTTCCTTCGCCAAGTTATGTTCTCATTTAATTCTAGTTATTTATTGGACTGGTGATCAGGATGGGAGGAGGAGGTAGGCCCTGAGTGGGATGCATATGCTTTGCAAGGCAGAGACCTCTGCATTATCTTCAAGAATAAAAGATTAGCATTTAGTGAGGAGGAATGGGTCACATCTGTGGCTCTAGACAGGTCAGAGGGATCTGGAAATTTAAGAGTTTCAAGTGCATTAACTCAGATGTCCTCATCTCAAGTCTGGCAATGGCCCTGACCATGCAGAGGAGATTTGCTGAGGCTGAAAATTCAGCCTCCTCTCGAGCCCTGCCACACTTATAATTAAATCCTGGGCATGATCTCCAGCTTTTTCTATCCTCTGACTGGAGCACACTACTTACATGTTGCAAAGAAGGAAGGCCTTCTGGCATTCACACTTAGCCTTTAATTGGTTATCAGTCATCCCAACCTACTATTGTATTTCTTAACACATAGATTGCCTCCAGAAATTCCAAAGTCTTTTTAATCACTGTCCTCTCAAACTTCCCAAACATCTCAGACACTGCCTCCACTAAGACTTTCCACCAGTATCTGATAGCAATTCCTGCCCCCACCCACATCCTCATGTAGGTTTTTACAATCACACCACATCATGCAGGAAGCTATCCATGTTCCACTTCCACAGTGATTGGGTCTTCACTGCCAGCTCCAAAGGCCTATTTTAGAATATGCCTCATCACACAACTGTTGGCATCAACAGTTCAGGGACCGACTCTGAGATGAATATTTTCTTGCAGGAAGCTTATTGGGAAGCATCCTAGGAACCAACATCAATAAAAGGTATAAGAAGGAAGACTGAGAACAGAGAGAAGCTGTACTCTGATGCACTCAGAGCAAAGGCTTCAGCCTATCCTCTTATAAGCTCTAGAGCTGGAATGGCCCATCAAAGTTGTCACGTTTTTAGACAAGGGGCCAATAATTTTACATCCCCACATCGACCAGTCATTGGCTATGGGCTGCCTCTGGGAAGAGGCTTGAGTTTGAGAGTGGTGGTTTTCTTTAGTTGAGGACATTCCGAGAAAGCAACTCAGCAGAAACTTGTCAGATGTCCACATTCCCTACAGCTGAAGAAATGGGCACCTTAGCTCTGAAGGTGGATCCTGATGGCACAACAGCATCCAAAACAGACAATCCTGCTGTGGCAGAAAGAAAAGTGGCCCCAAAATACCCACATCTAAATCCCTACAACTTGGGAACATGTTATCATACACGGCAAAAAGGACTGCCATTGTGATTGAGTTTAAAGGCCTTGAGATGGAGAGATTATCCTGAACCTGGGTTCAGGGTGCCCAACCTAATCATATGTATTCTTTAAAAACAAACAAGCAAACAAACCTTTTGTGACTGAGGTTAGAGTCAAGGGACAATGTGACTACGGAAGTTGCTAACTTAAAAGATAGAGAAAAGGCCAACAAGACAAAGAATATGGGAAGCTTCAGAAGCTTGACTAAGGCAAGCAGGTGGATTCCTCTCTGGAGCCTCCAGAAGGGAATGCAGCCCTGCTGACAGTTTGGCTTTAGCCCATGATACCTGTGTTGAACTCCTAACCTATAAAATTTTAAGGTAATGAATGTACTTTTCTAATGTCGCGACCTTTGTGGTAATTTATTTAAGCAGCAACAGAAAATCTGTTTTGATGGTAAAGGATACCTGATTATCAGTTTTTGTATTAACAGCCTAGGTATAGAAGCATTTGCTTATCAGCAGGTTGAAGAACTAGTTATTATTTTATCTTTTACCCCTTTTACCCAATAAGTGCATCATGGAAAACAGCACTAAATATAAGAGATGATTGGAAATACCTTTAATCCAATCCTAAACTATTCAAGGCTTTTGCACAGTCTCTTCCCAAGGCCTGAGCACCATGCTTTTATCTTGAGGGAATGCCCCGCTGCCATCTGTCTTTAGATCTAATGTTAGCCTCTAAAGACCAGCATATGAAACGTTGGATGTCAGTCATCAGTAATATGGTTTGGCTGTGTCCCCACCCAAATCTCATACTATGCTGTAGTTCTCATAATGCCCTTGTGTCTTAGGAGAGATCAGGTAGAGTTAATTGAGTTTCCCACACCCTGTTCTTGTAATAGTGAGTTAGTTCTCAGGAGACCTGATAGTTTTATAAGGGGCTTCCCCCTTCACTGGGCACTCATTCTTCTTCTTTCTGCCACCACGTGAAGAAGGATATGTTTGCTTCCCCTTCCACCATGATTTGTTTTTTGGTTTCTGTTTTGTGTTTTTTGAGACAGAGTCTCACTGTGTCACCCGGGCTGGACGGAGTGCAGTGGTGCGATCTCAGCTCACTGCAAGCTCTGCCTCCCAGGTTCACGCCATTCTCCTGCCTCAGCCTCCTAAGTAGCTGGGACTACAGATGCCCGCCACCATGCCCAGGTAGTTTTTTACATTTTTAGGAGAGAAAGGGTTTCACAGTGTTAACCAGGATGCTCTCGATCTCCTGACCTCATGATCTGCCCGCCTTGGCCTCCCAAAGTGCTGGGATTACAGGTGTGAGCCACTGCGCCCGGCCCCCTTCCACCATGATTTGTATTTCTTAATACATAGATTGTTTCTTGAGGCCTCCCCAACCCGAAGAACTGTGAGACAATTAAATCTCTTTCCTTCATAAATTACCCAGTCTTGGGTATGTACTTTAGTAGTATAAGAATGAACTAATACAATCAGGAAATTGAATTGTTTACAATTTTTCAATGGTAGAGAGATCAAGGATAGAGTTCACTGTTTATGCTCCTAGAGCAGAATTTCTCAATCTCAGCACTAGTGGCATTTTGGCCAGACAATTCTCTGTTGTGGGGGCTTGTTTTGTGCATTGGTAGGGCAGCTGGTGACATCCCAAGCCTCCACTGATGAGATGCAAGTACCAGCTCCCCAATTCATCTCCCTTACCTCAGTTATGACAACCAAAAATATCTCCACACGAGAAAAGGGAACACTTATATACTTGGTGGGAACGTAAATTAGTTCCACCTTTATGGAAAGCAGTGTGGTGATTCTCAAAAAGCTAAAAATAGAACTATCATTCAACCCAGACATCCCATTACTGGGTATACACCCAAAGGAATATAAATTGTTCTACCATAAAGACACATGCACACATATGTTCATTGCAGCACTATTCACAATAGCAAAAACATGGAATTGACCTAAATGCCTATCAATGGCAGACTGAATAAAGAAAATGTGGTACATATACACTATGGAATACTATGCAGTCATACAAAAAAAAAGATCGAGGGCGGAGCAAGATGGCCGAATAGGAACAGCTCCAGTCTCCAACTCCCAGCGCAAGCAACACAGAAGACAGGTGATTTCTGCATTTTCAACTGAAGTACTGGGTTCATCTCACTAGGGAGTGCCGGACAATCGGTGCTGGTCAGCTGCTGCAGCCCGACCAGCGAGAGCTGAAGCAGGGCGAGGCATCGCCTCACCTGGGAAGC
>NW_012108264.1:424076-452211 GCF_000951045.1 Mandrillus leucophaeus | reverse complement strand
TTCTCACTTATAAGTGGGAGCTAAATGATGAGAATGCATGGACACAAAGAGGGAAACAAGAGACAGTGGGACCTACTTGAGAGTAGAGAATGGGAGAAGGAGGAGGATCAGAAAAAATAACTATTGGATACCATCGTTATTACTGGGTGATAAAATAATCTGTACACCAAAACCCTGTGACACAAGTCTACCTGTATTACAAACTTGCACAAGTACCCCTGAACCCAAAATGAAAGTTTAAAAAAAAACAAAAAGTATCTCCACGCATTGTCAAATCTCCCCTGGGAGACAAAGCACTCCACTCTGCCCCTCTCCCCTTTACTTAGGAACCATTGCCCTATGAAGGGAGAATTATGGAACGTAGCACTGACAAGGACTTTAAAACATATTCAATCCTGCAATCTAACTCTTAAAAAGAGGAAGTACCTCTCAAAGAGATCATGTGACTTGCTGAAATTCAACTAGTTAGTGGCACTGTCAACGGCTATATACAAACCTACCATCTCGGTGGACCATTATAATAAACGATTTAAAAACTAAACATTTCTCTAGGGGTATCAATTAGTTTCCAAAGCTTCATTCACATATGCAGACGAGTCAAATAAAGCATAGCAAGTTGACCCAGTTTTTTAATCCTTCCATTTTTCTTAAGGTTTCATTTTTCAGACCTTTTGTGGATAAAATTGCTTCTAATAGTGATTGTCAGGAAAAGCATTTTCGCTAATTAGCAATGGTGACTTGACAGAGATATACGAAGCTAAATAGATGACTCCCACAATGCCAATCTTTCTCCTTTTCCTTGAGCTGAAAAGCCTTGTTACTCTTTTTGCACAGGGGGATAGAGGCTGAGAAGTCCCTCCTTTCTGAACAAGAAGGTCATTCCACAAACTTCCTCAGAGATTTCATCATCAATAAGCCATCAGTTGCCAGGGGTTGGTTTGTTTTGTTAATTTGCAGCTCTATTTTTACTGAACAGAAAAGTAAGATCAATAGCAGCCATGGAGATTTCTAGGTTGCGACAATCTCCATTTTTACTTGCATTTGAAGGCATAACAATGTCAGTAGAATTAATTAAATTGCTGTCACTGTTTCTCTCTCATCCATCACTCACTCACACACTCATGTTAACACACATTGAGAGCAGCAGAATACACATTTACATATGCACGCACCTACACTTGAAGGAAAATATGCTAATTTTTTTTTCATTTGTATCTTTTATCTGTGGTTTTGGATCACTTGAAAGTGTATTTAAATACAGGGATTGTGAGACAATTGGGTTTTCTGAAAATGCTAAACATTAAGCACCCTGAGGAGTCCTCATCAGCCTTCTGAAAACATGGGGCTTTACTAAATCATTAATCAACAACCTAATCAAATTTTTATCTATAATTCAAGAGAAATAGAATGCCATATCCTAGTCAATTTATTTGGTATAGCTAACCTAAAACCAAGGAGGGAGTCTGAACCTCTGGTAAGGGACACCATTGCACAGTGTCAAGGCAGGGGTCCTGTCTTACTCCACTTTCCCTGCTTAACCGGAGGAAGTGATTGAGCAAGTCTCTACCTGTTGGGACTGGGCTGAAGAGCTGGAAAGACAAGGGAATCACATGTATTAAGTGCCTGGCACCCAGTCGATGCTTAATAGTAATCTCCTTGCTCGTCATCACTCTGGTTTCACAAATAGACCCAAATGAAAGGGAAAATGCTTGCATCTGAGAAGCTGCAGGGTTCATCATGGGTTGTCAAAGCCCATTTGATTGTGGCCCCCATTCTAGAACCTGTTCCCAGGTCTTCCATTTAAAACTACCTAAAATTATGATCCATTTGGGGCTCCCCTGGCCCTCCATGGATACCAAGGATATTGACAGAGGAGCCTAGACCTTCCTTTTCTGCCACAGTAAGTTTTCATAGATGGAGCTCTGGGGTGTGAAGAGTTATAATATGCCAAACACAACTCAGCCTCCCTTCACAGGCCTCACCCAGGAGCGAGATTTTCCATGGCCTCCAAGAGTAATGCAATCCCTTCCCTATGTGATGTAACTTCTGCCCTGAAATCCTGTGTAGCCAATGACACAGACTCTACTTGCAAGAGAAACATTGATAGCACACCTCAAAATTATCATTTACTTCCTGTGACTGTGAAGTGGAGGGATCATAATATCTAGTATGTACTTTTTTTTTTTTTCCTGAGATGTAGTCTTGAGCTGTCACCCAGGCTGGAGTGCAGTGGCATGATCTTGGCTCACCTCCTGGGTTTAAGCTATTCTCCTGCCTTGGCCTCCCAAGTAGCTGGTATTACAGGCATGTGCCACCACACCTGGCTAGTTTTGTATTTTTAGTAGAGATGGGGTTTCACTATGTTGGTCAGGCTGGTCTCGAACTCTTGACCTCAAGTGATCCACCTGCCTTGGCCTCCCAAAATGCTGGGATTACAGGAGTGAGCCACTGTGCCTGGCCTAGCATGTACTTTTTATTTTTATAGATTTAGGGGGTACAATTGCCATTTTGTTAAATGATATATCATGTAATGGTGAAGTCTGGGCTTTTAGTATAACCATCATACAAATAGTGTACATTGTCCCAATAAGCAATTTCTCATCCTTCACCTGCCTCCCATTCTCCCACTCTTCTGAGTCTCCAGTATCTATTATTCCACTCTCTATGTCCATGTGTGCACATTATTTAGCTCCCACTTACACGTGAGAATATGCAGTAATAATATCTAGTATATACTGATTGTTGACAATATAGCCGGCATGGTAAATGCCTTCCAAACTTTTTGTCATTTGATGCTCACACCTTTATGAAGTAGATTGAGCTATTATTGTTCTCATTCTTTTTAAAAGAAAAAAATCTTTCACCACTACCCAACGTATCTATGTAACAAAACAGCACTTGTACCCCTAAATGTATAAAAATTAAAAAAATTAAATTAAATAAGATGAGAAAACGTAGGCCATATTTGTCTGAAGGCTAACAAATTATCCAAATTTCTTTATTTGAATCACTATAAATGTTAGGTGTTGAAATACAAAAGACTTTGCAGACCCATATTCATGAAGCAGAAAGCAACTATAGAGGTAAAGTAACCAATATGACTTTAGCCACATTTTACAGTTTAGGAAATGAGGTCCAAATTATTGGAACACTTTATCTATGACCATAGAGCTGGGAATATCTAAGGCAGGACCCATCCATGGGTTTCCATTCCCTTCTGACCCAGTGCTGTGTCTACTGTAAAACTCTATATCCGTATTTAGCAGACATTGGTCCATCCTTCTAGCTTAGTCTCCATCCCATTCCCACATGGGTGACTGTGTTCCCAGAATGAGTGGGGCTTGGAGATGGTGGGCAGGTTATTGTCTCTGAGGCATCTCATGGAAAAAAGAAGTAAGAAGGTCTGAGCTCAGTATTGAAAACTGCCCTAAATAAGCAAGATTGGAGATGAAAAGGAACTTTGAAAAAAAAATAATCTAAGCCTGGGCAGCAAAGCGAAACCTTGTCTCTACAAAAAATACAAAAATTAGCGTGGCATGGTGGTATGCCTGCAGTCACAGGTACTCTGGAGGCTGAGGTAGGAGAATCGCTTAAGCCTGAGAGGCAGAAGTTGCAGTGAGTCAAAATTGCACCACTGCACTCCAGCCTAGGTGACAGAGCAAGACCCTATCTCAAACAAAATTTTTTTTTAAAAAACTGTCTATACAAATGATATTACCAATGAGTGCAAATATACGGTTACATAGAAGAAATAAAACCTAATGTTTAATAATCAGTAGGGTGACTATAGTTAACAATAATCTATTATACATTTCAAAATAGCTAGAAAAGAATAATTCTAATGTTTCTTGCATAAAGAAAAGATAATTATTTAAGTTGATGAATATCCTAATTACCCTGATTTGATCTTCACACATTATATGAATGTATCAAATTTCACATGTACCCCCAAAATGTAAACATCTCTTATGTATCAATAATAATAATATAAAATAAGAATCATATATAAAATCTTTATTAAAATGATGTCATTTTTTCACCAGTAGGAACTTTAGGTGTCTAACAGATCTTTCTGGGAGACAAAGCCTGAGAACTCTAATTTGGCACATTCCTACGTATACTTAGCAACAACAACAGGTCCCCAGATCCTACTTTCAGTCTGAAGACCAAGGATTAGTATTGGAAAAATCCTCTCCTCCGTCTGCCCTTTTCTGTCATTTATGCTTGGACAACTGGGCTTTCATCTTTAGCAAACTGGAGAGAGACCCAAACACTCCCTCAGGGGAAACAAAAGCAGCTAAAGGACAAATAATGAAACTGGCTTTCACACGACAAGTCTCACATTTCACTTTTCTTTCCCCTTTCTCCACGCTTTGCTTCATTTGGGAAGAAAACCTATTTTTAAAAGCACCAAACCCCCCACTATCAGGGAGCATGGCAGGATTGATAGATAAGGAGAGTCATCTTAATGGGAGCACTGTCAGCAAACTCCTTCTTTTAAACAAATAAATGTGAGACATGAGGACATTCAAGAGGCCCCTGCGTTCTATAAGGGAAAAAAACAAAAGATTCATTTCCGCAGCGCTGCTGGGCTGGATTTGGCCCAAATGAACCACTCTCATTATTGGAAAGTCTGGATGATTAGCGTATCAGAACTAATCCCATCCCTTTCCCCAGAATGCTCAGAAAATGATTCTTCAAGACCTCTGGACTGCTCTCTGCATCCGTCTCATTCTTAGTCACCCCCCATTCCTATCTGATTTCTGCTGGGCTCCAGGTGTTGCTGTCTGTTGGAACACACATCTGGTTCCCACAGATTTGCTGGGTTTAAATAAGAATCAGGCTTCTCGCGTTTATCTCCATGCAGACAGTGCAATTTGTCAAACTCAAAAATGCCCAACGGTGTAAAGGATTTAAGGAAAAAGGAGGATTGAGTGAGAAGCAAGAGACAGGTGTGTCAGATGAGCCTCTGAAGAAAACCAGTTTGATCAATCAACTGTAAGACTTCCCTGGTGTCCCTCTCCACCTTTAAAAAAACAGCACAGGGGCTGCCTCACTGAGCTTCCACCTGCATAGAGGAGGCAGGCCCATGAATCTCATTCCAACGAAAGCAGAAGCCTGTGCCACTCAGCTGTAAAGAGGAACATTTCAATTCATGGCCAAACTGAGTGCCCCATGCTCTCAGAACATGACTGAAAAAAACAGATCCCTCGCTTGGGTCTGAGTGTCCGGCCTGGTAAGACTGGGATCTTGGCTCCATCAGGGTAACCAGCATATGCTTATCACTGAATATTATTTGCCAGTCTCCTATGCATGAGATGTTCTCTTACATCTCAGTGACTTGACTTACACCATTGGTTTTCCAAGAAAGTCCATTCCTCCCTTGAACTATGTGCTGCAACATAGCTTTTAAGGAAATTTCATGCTGTTTATGGTCTATGTGGAAGAATTTAACTCAATGTTCATCAAACTTGTATCTTCTTATACTGGGCTCACAGCTAAACTTCATTTCCAAGACTCTTGTAATTAGAAAGGGCCATCTGACAGGACTCTGGACAAAGGGACATGGCACAAGGGCTCTTGTCACAACTAAGCCTGGCTTATAAAAGAGCCTATGCAATCCTCCTTGTCTTTGTCTCCCCTTGCCTGCCAGTCTGATGCAAAAAATTCCAGAGGACTTCAAGATCTTGAGGAATGCCTGAGTCTCTAGAAAGAAGAAACTTGGGTTCATGAATGTGACTGTGTAGAGCAGAATTTCTCCACTGATCTTCACTGGACCATGATATGAGCAAAAAAATAAATAAATTTTTATTAAGTTAATCCACTGAGAACTGAGAGTTGCTTATTACAGCTCTGAGGCTACCCTGATGAATACAAACTGGTAAGAGAAATATCTATGTTAATTGCACTGCACTGTAATTAGCTTGAAGAAGGCCAAACCTTAAGTCATTTTTATATTCCCAGCTGCTAAGAGGAAGCATACTATATAATTTTTGGGAGAGGGACAAGCAAAGATGAGGAACAGAGAAACAACTATAAAATATGGTGATATATGTTATTACATGTCATATGGAAAAATTAGATTAGCTCTATAGCAAAAGAAAAACATAATCTGTGGAAATGAAAGTAGAGCAATTATTTATGACTAGAAGAATCTGGAAAGTCTCCCTGGAAAAGTTACAAAAATTAGTAGGTTTCCCACCATTTAAGGGCATTCAAGAAAGAGGCAACTTGGCAAGTTAAACAAAACCAACTTGAATTGTGCAGTTGTTCTAAGAATGGCAAATAATCAGCCTGGACAACAATTGAAAGTTTTTAAAAGAAGTAGCATGATCTTTACTCAAGTTTTAGAAAATTAACTGGCAATAATATAAAAAATGGATTTGAGAGGCAGAAGACGGGAGTCAGAGATCAGCTAAGAGGCTATTGCAATAATGAATAGTGAAAGTTACTCCCAGAGACCCCAGAGGACTCTGAATGGCCTTAGTGGTAGGAAATCAGATTGACAAAGACATTTGGATTAGCCAATGAATTGCCACAAAGTGCTACATACCATAAAAAAAACCACCATGCAAATTTAGATAAAACTTAAATCTTCCCAACTTCTGGTTGGGGAGATTTCTAAATTGAATCATGACTATATATTTCAATTCATAGAAGTTTTTTTATGGGAGCCCATTGTACATTATAGCACCAAAGAACCTTTGCCTTCTTGTTATCATTAATATTAATCTCCTGTGGGTACCACCTGACAGTAGGGAAGTACACAAAACCAGGTATCTCACATAGCATCAGTAAAGCTGAGAATTAGCACATTAATGGAAGAATTCAACTAGATCAGAATAATGCAACCTTATAAGACACTCCTTGGATTCAAACCTTCCAATGGCCTCCTATTACCCTCTGTGATACTTCTCAGATGGTGATTCTCGGACCTCCTCCATCCAAATCACATGAAACCCAAGTTCAAAAGACTTATTCTCACTCAAGTCTTACTCATGACCTACTGAACTGGCATCACAGAAAGTAAATCTTAAGAATTTGCATTTTAAGCAATCCCGCATGCCTCATGATCCTTAAACACACTAAACTTTAAGAATTACTAGCCTAAAAAATAAGTTCATACTTCTCAGCAACGGTGTTTGTAAACATCTTTGTAAACTTGTTCCAACTACCTTTGCTTTCTCATCATTCTTTCCCACTGGTCCTGTGTAATAGCATAGAGAAAGAATAACCATTTTTGAACATACTAAACTTTTCCCCAACCTCAAGACCCAAAATATATTTTTCTCTGTCTAGACAGCTTCCTCCCTAACCAGTTTGTAAAATTCCACTCATCTCAATAAATAGTAGATGTTATTAATACTTTTTGAAAAACACTTAAAAATCAGGCTTTAATTGAATCTTTGCTGTGGGCATATATGGTGATGCCTTTGCAAACTGCATCTCTAAGGTGACAAAGGAATGTGATTAAATTGGGTGTGAGTTTCCCATAGTCAAGCCAACTCAACTGTATAACAGCATTTCTGACTCTCAAAACTCTCCCTCCCCCAGGTTCATGAAATCAGTTCAATGTCATGTGTTAGACTTTCATTACATGTTGAATGAATGATTAGACCAGAATAATTGTCTTGATCCTCCATTTCACTTTGGCTAGTTTTAACAGTTTTGATGCCCATTCAAATTATGGCCAATTTAGTTAAATGTCCAAACTGTTTAAATGTTTTGAACACTGAACAATGGGTTGATTGAATAAATTTTTCACTCTTCAACTGGGTGGTTTTGCTACATTCAGCCTAATATAGAACACAAGACCGGATTCCTGTCCTTTGCTGAACAGCCAATGCAGGTGCAGTGCAGAGCTTATGGACAGTTCAAAATAGGCCTAGATTATTTATACAGATGGAACCCAGCCCGCCATGCCCACAGCTCAGGCAAGCAGGTGAGACAACACCTGTCTCCATGAGTATGCCATCACACTTAGCCAGACAAATGTGAAGAGGCCAAGAGTTAAGGAACGCTGCCCTTTCTCCGAGGACGCTGTTCTGGGGCAAACTTTCTGTAGCACACAGCCTCCTATTGACATCAAAATATTTTAGACAGAATTGCTAAAAAGAGAAATGTGTCTTTGCCACACTTCATTTATTCCTCCCCCTGGCTATGGCTTTCCCAGCGGCCACCCTAACTGCCCACCAAACTCTGCTTCACCTAATGCTAATTTATATCCAAAATTACCTTTGACTTTTACTCATCATTGAAAACACACATTCCTTCAATCACATAGACAATCTGATTATGATATTTGTAATTGAAGGTTTTCCCGCATGTGATCCTCTCTGCCCACATGGCTCATTTCCCCTTGCAAGTATAGATCATTCTCATCTCTCCTGTCTCAGCTTAAAAGTCAACTTCCCATTCAAACTTCCCTAACCATCCCTTCTAGCACATCATCCGTTTATTTCTCAAGACTACCATTATTTCATTGTTTATTTGTCTGTGCATTACTTATCTCTTTCAGTATATAGGAAGCTCCATGAGAAGAGGGACTATGTCTGTGTTATTGACTGCTCTGTTCACAGCTGCTAATACAAATGCCTGACACATAGAGGCGCTTAGTAAATGTGCGCTGAGTGAATAGATGATCAGCATAATCATGTCAAGAAGGACTTATATTTTTGGAAGATCAGCATCTCAACAACGCAGACCAATGAAGGGTTAATGAGAAAAGAAATAATTACTTTTTCACTTGTTTCTTTTGCTGTTGTACCTACTCTAAATATTTGTGTAATCTCTTTGAGTTTATGCTGTTCACTGTCACAGACATACGTAGTCAACACACAAACACACACACAGTGTCAGTTCTGTTATGTGACATTCATTTGTGTAATCTCTTTGAGTTTATGCTATTCCTTGTCACAGACATATGTAGTTAACACACACACACAGTGTCAGTTCTGTTATGTGACACTCTGAAACAAAGTTTGTAAGGCAGACAGAAGTAATGTCTCTCCAATGGGCAGTTGAACAAGCTACTGTGGATCCTTTATTTCCTTTGTCCCCCTCTCTGCTACCAACTGTCTGGGCCAGATTGATCATGGAGAGATCCACACGGATCACAGAGCTGGCTGAAATGACTGATTTGACCCATGTGCACATCACGTAAGTGGACATACAGGCAAAAGAGTAATGAATAAAATATGTCTTACATTCTCAGTTCTCTTCCTGCTAGTGTTTATGATCATTCAACCCTGATAATACAAAATAAAATATTAATGCACCCACTTAACACTAATATCCATAATGATAATGAACGCCTTTGTAGCCAACTTAGTGCCTGGAGAATAGAATGTTATAAACGTAATTTCTTCGTTTTTTAATTTTATGATTATTGGTCATAGTTAGCATTAAATTGTAACTACCCAGCTTCAAGACAGCATTGAAAGGCTACAGCCCTCAACAAGCATTCTTTAAGGGTAAATATATGCTGGAGTCCCATGAAGAAAAACTCACTAAATAAGACAAACCTACTTCCTCTGCCTTGCTCCATACACACACACAGAGTTCAGGACACAGGCAACTAGGCATATTAAGGAAATATAAAACATGCCTAACTATAAGAAATCCCAGAGCTACTGTCTTCTGCATGGCTAGAAATCACCATGCTATGAGGGGAATACATAGCCCAATTCAGACAGATGACGAGCCTATCTGAAGCAAACAGCTCAGAAAAACAGCGGGGAAAGAGCGTGGGGAGAGGCAGAAGCAGAAGCAGTGGCAATATTTATCTCTAGTAAACAAAATGAGCTTTTTAAAGATGGCAGTCAGGAAAAAAAAAAAAAAAAGAGCTTCTACAATCAGCCTAAAAGAAGAGAAAATGCCAGGTCAGTCCTTGCAAAGCTCATTCCAGAATTTGTTCCAACACCCTCCAGGGGTCAGCAGGGTCTCTGGTATGGGCTGGATCGGAGGTTGTGTTCTGAAGCAGTGACTCTGGAAGTGTGATCATCAGATTAGCAGCACCACCAGCAGCAACAGCAGCACCAGGGAATTTGTTTGAAATGCAATTTATCAGCCCCTACCCTAGACCGAGCTAGATTGCTGAATCAGAAACTAATCAGCAATCTGTTTTCATGAGGCCTCCAAAAGATTCTTTGAATGCTCAAGTGGGAAGAGCACTGCTCTGAGCATGGGGGTAGGTCAGGAGGCCTGCTTCTCCTAGTACACAACTCCAAGAGCCATGTCATTCCTTTAACATCTCAGCTGGCCTTTGCTACAGACCTGAAATTCCTATGTTGAAGTCCCAATTCCCACACCTCAGAATGTGATGGTATTTGGAGATAAGGCCTTTAAAGGAGTAATTAAGTTAATGTGAGCTAGTAGGGTGGGCCCTAATTCAGTATGGCTGGTGTCCTTGAAAGAAAATATCAGGACACAGGGGAGATACCAGGGGTGCACCCCACAGAGAAAAGGCCATGCTGGGACACAGCAAGAAGGTGGCCATCTGCAAGCCAAAGAGAGAAACCTCAGGAGAAGCCAACCATGCCCATAGCTTGATCTTGGACTTCCAGCCTCCAGAACAGTGAAAAAACACATTTTTGTTGTTGAAGCCACTCAGACTGTGGTATTTTTTTTATGGTAGCCCCAGCAAATGGATACTCTCTTCATAGCCTCCAAACTCAGCAGAGATTTCATCACATGGTCTCTCACAGGTGTCTCTGAGGTTTTCCATCACTGTATTTGGTGTACTGTGTGATCATAACTTGAATTCAGCCTTCTCTTTCCTACAAGACTATGTCGTGTTCGTCTTTGATTTCCCAATGCACAGTGCATGCCTAGCTCACAGTAAGAACTCAATTTGTACAATGAAGAATAATGATGCCTTGGAGAATTACTAAGTATGTCTACATGATCTCGTGGATTCTAATTTATACAATAGGGTTATCTGTGATGATAAAAATTTATAGCGCTGCAAATTACCTTTGAGATTGAGAGGTCAATGAATCTTTGCCTGTGTTGGATCATGTTTAAAAGACCAGAAGGAAATTCAGATAATCTTTAAATCTTTATTAGTGATGTGACCTTGAACAGTCACAGTTTTCTCATAGGTAAAATAGGGATTAAACAGCATCTACCTCTCAGGTGAATGTAGGAAGGATTGAACAAGATAATTTTGCCAGTAATTTAGTGCTGCTTCCTGCATATCAGTAACATTTAGGGAGTATTTGTTTTTTAAAAATGTACCTTTTAGAAGAAAATAATTCACTAAAATCCAAGTTATCTCACATCATTTCTTGTCTGAAAGACTATGAGTTTCACAGGGTCAGAAATTTATCTATTTCGCACCTTCCAACTTCCTTCTCAGGAAGCATCACTTTCACATTCTCCATGCCCTTTTTTTTTTCCTCCCCATCCTTTGGACTATATTGTATGGTTCTGCCAATTTCCCAAATTTTGTCCTTTTTATTTACACAAGAGAAATAACTTTTTAGTTATTTACTACAATTTGGAAGACATATTTTAATTCTAAAGTAAAATAGGTAATTCCTCTGCCCAAGGCTGATTCGGTTTCCATCACTAATTGTGAGGCTGGGATAACTCTTACCCCAATGGAAATAATTAAGATAATGTACTAGAAAACATATCAAGCTAAGAGTTAAGAGCTGGTCATATATACTTGGCTGTTTCACTAACTGATTCTATAACTGAGCAATTGAGGTTACCTCTTTGGGCCCCAGTTTCCTTAGTTGCAAATGGTATGGTGGATTTTTTGTGTGTGAAAAGGAACATTTTAAAAATTTTTTTAAAAAGTTTCTTTTTGCTGGATCACATGGTAGCTGTATTTTTAGTATTTTGGGGGTTCTTCTAAATACTAAAAATAGAGCTATCATATGATCTGGCAATCCCACTGCTAGGTATATAACCAAAAGAAAGGAAATCAGTATACTGATTTCAGTAGGAAATCAGTAGAAATCTGCACTCTAATGTTTATTGCAACACTACTCACAATAGCCAAGATTTGAAAGCAACCTAAGTGTTCATCAACAGATGAATAAAGAAAATGTGGTACACATATACAATGGAGTACTATTCAGCCATAAAAAGAATGAGATCCTGTTGTCTGCAACAACATAGATGAAATTTAAAGTCATACGTTAAGTGAAATAAACCAGGTACAGAAAGACAAACCTCATATGTTCTTGCTTATTTGTGGGAGCTAAAAATTAAAACAACTGAATTCATGAAGATAGAGAGTAGAAGGGTGGTTACCAGAGGCTGGGAAGGGTTGGGGGAAGTGAAGTGGGGGTGGCTAATGGATACAAAAATATAATTAAATAAGTATGATCTAGTATTTGCACGACATGATGACTACAGTCAACAATAATTTATTGTACATTTTAAAATAACTAAAAGAGAATAATTGGATTGTAAAAGAAAAGATAAATAATTGAGGTGATAAATACCCTATTTATCCTGATGCGAGTATTATACACTCTATGCCTGTATCAAAATATTTTATGTATCCCACAAACATATACTCCTATGGTGTACCATCAAAAATTAAAAACATATATAGTACATGTGTGTGTATATATATGTTTTATCTATATATATATACACATATATACATATATTTGTGTGTGTGTGTGTGTGTGTGTGTGTATTTTCCTAATACCTTGGAATCAAGTTAGGATCCTAAAGAGTTAGTGGGTAGGGAAAAAGATGAAACTAGGAACAACAAGGTGCTTGTATGGTTCCTGACAACAGGGCCAGAAAAAGGGTGGGTGATAGAAATTGAATAGAAGAAGAACAGAAGGAGACATAAGTGCTTTTAGAGTTTCTAGATAAGGCTTCACAGGGTTACAAATTTAATCTACTTTCATATCCTAATGTATAGCTAGTGCTCACCTGTGCAGGTTAGAATCACAGAACTAGGAAATACCTTCAAGACAGATTATTGCAATTCAGGATTCCAAACAAAAGAATCTGGAAGGAAATATACTGAATCAGGAATGCTCAAGTCCCTCTATATTATCAGGGCCATTTATTCTATGTATGTCTGTGCAATCATCAATTTCACATTTTTAGGCTCGTACAATCATTGAGTCTTACTCATAATGATTACCACCTTTGTACTTTTCTCACTAATCAAGTGGCCAGTTCTAAAGAAACTGTCTTTTCTCTCTTTCTTCCTTTCTTTTTTTATTTATTTTTTTTGGGGGGGGGGAATTAACATCACAAGCAGAAACTAACAACTCTTCAAGAACTCAGAATTTTGCAGCAAAAAGCTAAATGCCTGAAGTCTTAGACAAAAAAGAATGCAAATTACAAAAATCATTATGAAGAACTTGTATATGAGCATGAAATTTCACACTTTGTCAGGCTAGTTTCAGATATAAAGTATCCAGGCAACTACTGTTTATTCCATTGAAAAACTTAAAAAAAAATTGCAATAAACCAGTGGAAATAACCTCCCCTTTTCTCTACAATTTCATGGACTCTGGAGAACTAAGATACACTGAAACAGGTAGCAGTGAACAAAAAAACATATTCTTGCACATGATCAGGGAATATAGGGATGCTTTTTTGCCTATAGTTTCAAAAACACAACACTGCTGTGTTTGAAATCCCTGTGAGACCAAACTTGTAACTATACATTCTAGTTTAGTAGAAAAGAAAAATTAAGAGTAACATTGCCAAAATAATTTGCATAAAACTAAGATCCCAAGAGGGGAAACATACAAAATTCTGTGTTATCCATATTTTTAATTGAAGAAGAAAATATATCTGTGTGCCTCCTTTTCTGGAAATAGGAGAATATATAAGAAAAAAATGTTGTGGCCAGCCACAATGGCTCATGCCTGTAATCCCAGCACTTTGGGAGGCTGGGGTGGGAGGATCACTTGACATTCAGAGTTCAAGACCAGTTTGGGCAACATAGCAACACCACATCTCTAAAAAAGTAAAAATAAGAAAAATCAGCCAGGCATGGAAGTGTGCACCTGTAGTCCTAGCTACCCAGGAGGCTGAGGCAGGAGAATCCCTTGAACCCAAGAGTTTGAGGCTGCAGTGAGCTGTGATCACACCACTGCACTCCAGCCTGGGCAAGAGAGTAAGACTCTGATCTCTTAAAAAGGAAAATTTAAAGAAAAGAAAATTTTGTATTTATTCACTTATTCCTCCATTCATTCATTCAATACATAACTAGTATCTGCTCTGTATCAGACACCGTACTAGGTGTCAGAGATTTAATGATGGGCAAAATAAAAAGAGGCAAACCCCGCCCTTTGGGCATTTAAAGTAAAACTGTACAGTTAAAGGAACATCCACTACTATAACAGCTAAGAAGGAGAGGTTCATGGTGCTCATACTGATTAACATGACCTAATTAGCAGGATAGGAAGGGTGTTCTTGAGGAAGCTGTAGTCCAAAGAGAGAACAGCTTTCACCTGGATGAAGAGGAAAGAAGAGAGTGTTTGAGGAGGAGAGTATACAAAGACCTTGTGCTGGAAGGGAGACGGTAAGTGCAGAGCCTGGGTAAACCATCCCCTAGTTGACCACTGCCCATGGCATGAGTCCAGCCAATGAACAAAGAGAGAGACCAAGAAGGAGTGTTTGGGTGATTTTCTAGCCCTGGCCTGGAGGCAACATTACATCATCATGGCCTGAGTGCTATTGAACAGAACCCAGTCACTGGGTCTCATCTCACTGCAAAGTAGACTGCAAAATGTAGTCCAGCTCTCACTGGAAACAAGAAGATAGAGGATCTTGTCTTCTTGTCTTCAGGAAATAACTTACTCACTTGGATTTATTCCCCTTGGGATGGTGAAGGAGAGGGACTAGACAGTCACTACAGAGGGATGACAGTTTAGTTGAACAACGAGGACCTCAAAGGGGTGAGATTGTATAAGAGGATATAGAAGGAGTGGTTTGAGAGTGTTAATATGAAACAAGGAAGGTATCCTTGAAAAGTAAACTCTTACAAACACAAATTCATCTCAGACGCTTTTGAGAGTGCCTATTGTCTGTGTGGAGGTAACATCATAAACCTAAAGCCTGGGTTCTCATGTGTAATATTCCAGGGTCCAAATCCCTACTTTGCTTCTTACCAACTTATTAACTATGCCACATTGAATGAGTAATTTAACCTTTACACGACTCATTTTCTCATCAATAAAGTGGGATTAATTACCATTCTACCTCTTAAAGCTTTTGACAGACTTCAATGAGATTGGGAGTAAATGTAACAACAGTGCCAAGAATAGTAGATACCTGGTAAATGTTTGCTATTATTAACTACATTACTACTGAAGATTGCTTTATATTTTGATAATAATAGATATAAATTTATCTTACTCTAAGTAGAAATTTCTACTAATGAGAAAATTCCATTCCAAGAGTATTTTAGGTAACCGGAGTTTTTGTGTATACTTTGCGACTCAAAGTAACCCTTTTCTGATGTACCCTCCTTCAGAGAAAATAATAATATGCTATGACAAAATGCTGTCCCTAGGATACTCTGAGAATAAGGAGGAGCTAGTCACAGAGGAGGTCAAAATGGAAATGAGCCAAGAGCAGTGCAAAGCCCTGGCAATTTTACTTATATGAGAGAGACATTGACTGCTCCTGTGAAAACATTTCCAAGTTCTGGGGCAAAATTCCATTCCTATTCCTGAGAAGCACCAATATCTTGGGAGAATTAGTTTCTAGGAATCAGCTGGGATACAGCTTCAGAAGCCCAGGGCAACAAATGTTAGAGCCAGGTTAGAGTCCTTAGCCAGGGTGTATTAGTCTGCTCTCATACTGCTAATAAAGACAGACCTGAGACTAGGTATCTTAAAAAGCCAAGCAGTTTGACTCACAGTTCAGCATGGCTGAGGAGGCCTCAGCAAACCTATAATCATGGCAGAAGGGGAAGCAAACAATCTCCTTCACATGATGGCATCAAGGGGGAAGTGCCCAGCAAAAGGGGGCAAAGCCACTTATAAAACCATCAAATCTCATGAGAATTCACTCACTATCACAAGAACAGCATGGAGGTAACTGCCCCCATGATTCAATTACCTCCCACCAGTTCCCTCCTATGATTATGAGAACTACAGTTCAAGGTGAGATTTGGCCGGGGACCTAGCCAAACCATATCGCAGGGAAAGCAACTTGAATGAAAAGAAAGATGACCAGGGAAGTGCTGCAATGGGAATGGACGATCAGGGGGCCTGGACCAATGGCCCAACTCACTTGGGAGAAGGAAGCTGGAAATGAAGAGTGGTGAGCAAGACCACCCTGGGAATTCCAAAAGGTAATGCTACCACACAAGCGTGCCTATTATCCCCCAAGACAACCTTTGAATTTTTAGGTGAAGCTCTGTGTGTCCAGCAACAGCTTGCTATGGTCTGAATGTTTGTGTCCTCCCAAAAATCACACGCTGAAACCTAATCCCCACTGTGAAAGCATTGGGAGGTGAGGACTTAGGGAGGTGATTAGGTCATGAGGGCCTGCCCTCATGAATGGGTCTAGTGCTCTTATAAAAGAGACCCCAGAGTACTGCCTTGCCCCTTCCACCATGTGAGAATGCAGTGAATGGATGTCTACTAACTAAGAAGCAGGCCCTCACCAGACACTGAATCTACTGGCTCCATGAGTCTCGGACTTCTCAGCCTCCAGAACCATGAGAAACAGGTTTCCATTGCTTATAAGCTACACAGTTTATGGTATTTTATTATAGCAGACCAAACGGACTAAGACACAGCTAAATGGTAACCAGTGACAATCCCCATAGGTAGGTGAACTTTCATCCTCCTTTGCCTAGGACTGTTTCAGTTTATAATCACGCTACTAGAAAAAGTATTAGTAATGTCGCTTTTCACTCAAAAAGTTACTTTAAAGAAAGCAATTCCTGATTTGCTAAAGCTGTTGGCTCTTCTAGAAGAGTTGAAATCACCAGATTCTGAGACAATTAAGACATTAAGACATTTTGGCCCCATATCAAGAAGACTTTAGGAGCTCAACCAATGGTGGACATACGACAGGGTAGCCTCTCATGCTAACAGCAAGCTATGAGGCAGCCAATTTAATGTGAACAGCTCATGATAAAACCTTAGAGCATGTGTTCTTCATTAGGAACCACAGCTGGTCTTTGAAAAACTCTGTATACACTTTGAGAGTATGAGACTTTGTGATATAACCTTGTGGTTATCATAACTTGCCTTTGAAGAAACAGAAGAGTGTATGTTTGCACATTGACTCCTGAAGTCAGCCTGGTAGAAAAATTCTTCTAAGAGGGTTGAGTATCAATAAATAAGATTCATCTGAAAAGCAGTTTGAGTCTTTGGTGGGCATCTCTTGCATATGTTACATTTAAATCCTTCCCCTAATATCTCCTTACTGTTGGAGTATCACAGCCTTCGTCTAGTTCACTGAGCCTATTTCTTGCTCTGGTCCAGTATTCTATGCTTGTTATTAAACTCATCTTGATATTGTCTCATGTGTAAGATGCCCAAAATCACACAATCATCCTCACCACTGTGATAATTTTGTGAAATAATTCTAATTATTATGTAACATTGAACACAATTTAGCTTCTGCAATTAGGAGAAAAGGCTATTGTCAGTTAAAAATGTAAGCCGTATCATTGGAGAGCCCAAATCCAGGTATCAATTGAACAAGAACACATTTAATCCATATTTATTAAAGATCTACACTGTGTTAAAGGCTATAGTCTTAGTCCTCAAGAAACTTGCAGTGTAAAACAAGAAGTGGGCCTGACACAGTATCTCACACCTGTAATCCCAAAACTGTGGAAGACTGAGATGGGAAGATCTCTTGACCCCAGAAGTTCAAGGCTGCATAAGCTATGACTGCATCACGCATTCCACCCTGGGCATCAGAGTGAGACCCTGTCTCAAAAATAAATAAATAAATAAAACAAAGCAATAAGTACAAAAATAACTGCAATGCAATATTAATTTGAAAGATAATCTGTTACATTAATAAAAACAGTGCTATACTTAGATTTCATGGTCATGAGTTTTGGGATCCAGTAAATTAAATGGTCCACAAGTAAAGTCTGTAATTTTTCTTTGGTTTGGTTTTCTCACTAAATACTAGATAAGAGACAATCTTAAGCTCAAGTATATTAGTGGTGAATATTGGCCCATCATTGAATTTTCAATATATAAACACAGGCACAAAATGTGATTAAAGCAAAAAGACTCTTTTTAAAATTAATTTATTTATTTTACTTTAAGTTCTGGGATACTTGTGCTGAACGTGCAGGTTTGTTACATAGGTATACATGTACCATGGTGGTTTGCTGCACCTATCAACCCGCCCTCTAGATTTTAAGCCCTGCATGTATTAGGTATTTGTCTTAATGCTTTCCCTTACCTTTCCTCTCCATCCCCTGACAGGCCTCAGTGTGTGATGTTCCCCTCCTGTGTCCATGTCTTCTCATTGTTCAACTCCCACTTATGAGTGAGAACATGCAGTGTTTCGCTTTCTGTTTCTGTGTTAGTTTGCTGAGGATGATGGTTTCCAGCTTCATCCATGTCCCTGCAAAGAACTCATTCCTTTTTATGGCTGCATAGTATTCCATGGAGTATACGTGCCACATTTTCTTTATCCAGTCTATCATTGATGGGCATTTGGGTTGGTTCCAAGTCTTTGCTATTGTAAATAGTGCTGCAATAAACATAATGTGTGCATGTGGAAAAGACTTTTTTTTTCAAAGGAAACACATCAGAACATTGGCACCTAAAGGAAGTTTTTTCTCTTCAAAGTGGTGATTATGAATGTACTTATTCTAGAAACGTTGTCATTGCTTAAAAATTTTTTGCTTTAAAATTGGCTTGAGAGCAGTAGACCCATTTCTTCAAAATTCCTTAATGGTTGAAAGCATCATATAGTGGCAATTGGTGCTTGGAAGCAATCACAGGGAATGATGATGAATAACTTTTGTCCAAGGTAAGTAATCAGAAGCAAGGTGCACTATAACCAAAAAAGGTTAATTTTTTGGAGTTCATGAAATGATGACAAATGATAAGGAGAAAAGTTGGGTCTTAATAAGTTTAAACACATTAGACATGGAAGTATTCAGGAGGAAAATAGGGCACCCAGGGCTCCTGTGGAACTTACCATAATAATGTTGTGGGATATAGGGTCCTCCACAGCAGGAAGCAAAATCTCTCATTTTTAAATGTCTCATGCACGCCACGGTGATTGGCATATAGTAATCACTCAATAAACTTTTTTTTCTCTCAGAGACAGGGTCTCACTATGTTGCCCAGGCTTGCCTCAAACTCCTGGGCTCAAGCAATCCTCTGCATCTCATCTGAATAGCTTGGACTGCAGGCCCGCACCACCACACCCAACTTCAATAAGCTTTTGAAGAATGAAAATATTACAAATCACTTCTATTATCTTTCTAAAAGAAAATAATTATGCCTTCAAATATATGAAAGTAATGCAACCAGCATTTCCCATATTACTATCTCATGATGTCATTTGTTTGCCATTTCTATAATCTCTTTAATGGACTTGAATTCCCAATCTCATAATTTAGAAATTGTCATAATTTTAAAATACAGAAATGCAAAAAATAATGTCACAGTCATCAATGGACTTACCATTCAGATTTAACAAATTTTACTGCCTAGCCATTTTTTAGGACTCTAACAAAAAAAATTAGGCTTGGTATTCATTAACACTGTAGTAGGCAGAACAAGAAAAAGATATCAAACATGCACTTAGAAAACAGTGTCCTTATACTTTCTGGTTGCCTCTGTATCTTCCTTCTTTCTTCTTTCTATCTTTTTTTTTTTCTATTTGTGTTTCCCGCATCCACCCCCCCGCCCCGACTCTTCAAATTACACCTTTAAAACTTTGCTTTTACTTTGTGCCTCTACCTGGCTCTTGAAAAGACTTTTGTAATTTGGTGTTAATGGCATATTTTGGACTGTAATCTCCATTTCACCTATTTGGAGTACATTTTTCTTCCAAATTTCTTTTCCTTTCCATTTGGCCCAAGATGCAAATAATAATAATTTCCTCTAAACTCTCACCTTGGTAACTCCTTATACATTCCATATTACTTCCAGCTCTGTCCCTCAAACCGGACCCTTTAGAATAACAACAAAAAGCCTCTCATTTTAAGCAAGAAGCAAGCCACTGTGGTATGTTATTTTATTATATTTAGGTACTATGTTTATCATGTTCTAATGTTCCATGCTTCTTGGCATCAAAGAACATTGCTTTATTGTGACATTTTCAAATGAAAACTACATGACAGTAACAGTTTCCAAAAAACTCTCATTTACCTTGGCAACATTTACGAGTGGCGAGGAAAAAATACATAAAACCACCGCTTTGAGCAAAATGCTACAATGATTATTTAGCAAACAAGCTCACATACTAGAACAGTAGAGGGGAAGATTGCTTCTACAGACTAAATTACACTTTATACACAGGCACTGCTGAATGGCTTTCTACAGAGGTTACGTTTAAATTATAGCTCTTGCTAAGCAAACATCCCACCGTTTGTATGTGAATTTGAATTATGCATCTAACAGGCAGCATGTTTATGGAAAAAAGTCAAGTCGATAGATTGCTAAATTGCTACAACATTTGTAAGGGACAAAAATAGCTGTGTGGGACAGCTATTTTGTGTCAGACAATGAAGAAGCTTTGAGAGAGGTCCCACTTACTCTCCAGTAA
The DNA here is from genome assembly GCF_000951045.1 of Mandrillus leucophaeus. NCBI lineage: Eukaryota > Metazoa > Chordata > Mammalia > Primates > Cercopithecidae > Mandrillus > Mandrillus leucophaeus. The sequence goes on along the minus strand of NW_012108264.1, from coordinate 431,505 downwards.
GAAAATGGTTTGGCAATTCCTAACTACACGAGTGATCAACCTTTGGTTTCATTCAGAGGCATCCAAAAATTGCTTTAGCGCTTTCACTTTAGAAGTATAATTTAATGCCTTATGCTTTGACATTCTGAGTCTGGAATAAGTACATTGTCCAACTTCCAATTATATTTTAATTCCTAGAAATAAGGCAAATACATATGAACTGTCCTAATTCAGGAAAAACACACTGGTAGGCAGTCAGAACAGCCAAGTCATGTGAAAGGACAACATTGGGGAAAAAAACTTAAATAAAGAGCAGTCAACCTTTTCAGAACATTCCTAGGTCCGAAGTACAGTCTGGAGAACAACTGACTATGCTGCAGCAGAATGTGTCTCATTCGTATCTGTTTGAGCACATCCTTCCTAAAGGTGAGAGGAGGAACAAAATGGCTTTCACGTTCCCATACAACTCCAACATTGTAGGATTCAATTTCTGGTACATTACATATTTGTCTATCGATAGCCCTTGGGAATTCTATGATCACTCATATCTTAAAATTTACAACCTTTCTGCATGTTGCAAATACAAGTTGAGTTTCTGCTGCAATAAGCATGAGTCTCCCACGTAGGAGCAGGGTCACTCACCAGAGAGCAAACATTTCCCATAGTCTCCAACCTTTCTTTGGTGAAGAAGGTGAGGAAGAAAAAAGTGTTGGCCAACATTCTATACAAGTCAACAAAGAGCTCAGAGGAGGCCAGGTGTGGTAGCTCATGCCTGTCACCCCAGCATTTTGGGAGACTGAGGCAGGAGGATCGCTTGAGGCCAGGAGTTTGAGACCAACTGGGGCAGCATAACGAGAACCCCATCTCTAGAAAAAAAAAGAAAAAAGAAAAGAAAAGAAAAACTTAGCTAGGCCTGGTGGCTCACACTTGTAATCCCAGCTACGTATGAGGCTGAGGCAAGAGGAACTCTTGAGCCCAGGAGGTCAAGAATGTAGTAAGCTACAATCACGCCTCTGCATCCCAGCCTGGATGACAGAGTGACACCCTGTCTCTAAAAAAAAGAAAAAATAATAAAAATGAGCTCAGAAGAACATAACTGGGAAAAAACAAACTCTAAATTTCCTGCCCTTTGACGATGTAGAAAATCCAGTTGCCTATAACTACCCATATATACATGTATACGAGTGCAGGGTGTTAAGTTTACAAAGTGGTCTATATGATCCCATTTATATAACATTTTTCAAATTACAACATCACAGAGATGGAGAACATATGAGTGGTGTTCCAAAGATCTGTAGGGGTAGGGCAAAGGAGAGGAAAGAAGGTATCTACAACTATAAAAAGATTCTTGTGGTGATGGAATTGTTCCATGTCCTGAGTGTAGTGGTGGGCACATAAATCTACATGTGTAATAAAATTGCATAGAATTTCTTGTGCAAATTGTGTCCCCCAAAGAGATATGTTGATGTTCTAACCTACAGTACCTTAGAATGTGACCTTATCTAGAAAAGGCGCTGCTGCAGATGTAATTAGTTAAGAGGAAGCCAAACTGGAATAGTGTGAGCCCTAATCCAATATGACCGGTGTCTTTATAAGAAGGAGGAAATTGGGGCACACACACAAAGAAGAAAGATGATGTGAAAACACGCAGGGAGAAGAGGGTCATGTGATGACAGAGGCAGAGATCAGAACTATGTTGCCGCAAGCCAAGAAACACCTGGAAGCTGGAAGAGGAAAGAACGGGTCATCTCCTGGAGGCTCTGGAGAAAACATGGCCCCACCAGCACCTTGAGTTTAGACTTCTAGTCTCCAGAACTAGAGAGAATACATGTCTATTGTTTTAAGCTACCCAGTTTGTTGTACTTCATTACAGCAGCCCTGAGAAATTAAAACAGAAGTAAACACACATGTGCACAAATGAATGCATGCAAAACTGGCAAACTCTGCATAAGGTGAGTAGACGTGTATCAATGTCAATTTCCTGGTTGTGATACTGTACTTTAGTTCCGCAAGAATTATCACTGGAGGAAACTGGGTGAAGATATAGCGGATACCTCTGTATTATTTCTTAGAACTGTATGTGAATCTACAATTATTTCAAAATAAGAAGTATAAAAGAACAGTCTACTTTCAAGTACATTGACTCCTCAATATATTCTTGGGAAGTAGGCCAGGAAGCCTCATCCACTCCAGTTTTAAAACAAGAAAACTGGAGCACCAAGAAATTAAATTTCCAAAACGTATAAGAATACTGAAAAATTCAGTTCTTGAATCTACGACTTCCATCTTGTTTTGCTATGCTATGGTTTCCATATGCATAATTCAGTTGTTTAAATTCACTCAGGATGACAAAGGCTTTCAATTGAGAAGAGGGCATATCACAAGGTCGAAGAACCAATAATGACTGTAGAAGACAAGGGAAAAAGAGGAAAACAGGTGGCGGGCGCAGTGGCTCACGCATGTAATCCCAGCACTTTGGGAGGCTGAGGCGGGTAGATCATGAGGTCAGGAGACCAAGACCATCCTTGCTAATACAGTGAAACCCCACGTCTACTAAAAATACAAAAAATTAGCCAGGCGTGGTGGCAGGCTCCCGTAGTCCCAGCTATTTGGGAGGCTGAGGGAGGAGAATGGTGTGAACCTGGGAGGCAGAGCTTGCAGTGAGCTGAGATCACACCACTGCACTTCAGTCTGGGCAACAGAGCAAGACTCCATCTCAAAAAAAAAAAAAAAAAGAGGAAAACAGGTGTAACCACCCTGCCTCTTTTCCCAGGGAAAGGAAAAGGACATCTGGTACTTTCTGTGTGTATTCGAAAGTACAAATACTGAGGAGTAAGCTGTTCCTCGGGAGGGGGCATCAAATCCCATCTGGCCAATTTCCTTTTGCAGTGAGAAACAGGGAAGAGTTGAATGCCAAGGGCATAATTCATACAAAGATCCCTTAGAAAACCACAGCCAGATTAAGACAGAAAGCAAGAAAGATGCGAGAGATGAGAATCAAAGCATCTAGAGTTTATTCATCACCAAATCCCAGAGTGTTACCCAGGCTCAGATGAGCTATCACTTCTTAATTGCATTCAAAAGTGTCAGAAATAGGGAGCTATTTACTAGCCTTATTATCTGTGCTAGGCAACTATTGTCCAAATCTCTCAGGGAGTATGGGTGGTTTATATGAAGTGTGGAAAACACAGAAAACTTCAGCAGTTGGACCGTATTTATCTGGAAATAAATGACTCAAGGGATAAAGACTCACCTGCTTCTTGCCTGGGCCAGAAAATGAGCAGAAATGCACCAAACTATGTTTAGATTCATGTGTAGATCAGAAACAACAAGCAGAAGACAATAGTGATGCTGGTTACCTTAAATTAACATAGATATTTTTATACCCAAGAAGTGTTACAGATTTGGAAAGCCCAAATTAGACATCTCAGGGCAAATAGATCTTTAAAAAAGGAGAAGGTAAAACATTTCTCCTCAGGTGGATAAGGAACAAGAGTAAAAGTCCTCATAAATAAGAGTTTGAGAAAACTTTTTTGAGGCCCTGGGTTTCCATAGCCATCATTTTGAAGAAGGGGCTTCACTGGTCGACAATCCAGTTTTGCTGGTCAGGCCTCTAATCCAGACAGAGCACAGAAGCTGTTTGTATTACTCTGTTCTGACACTGCTAATAAAGACGTACCCAAGACTGGGTAATTTATAAAGCAAAGAGGTTTTATGGATTTACAGTTCCACATGGCTGGGGAGGCCTCAAAATCATAGTGGAAGGCAAGGAGGAGCAAGTCACATCTTACGTGGAGGCAGGCAAAGAGAGAGAACTTGTGCAGGGGAACTCCTCTTTATAAAACCATCAGATCGCATGAGACTTATTCACTATCATGAGAACAGCATGGGAAAGACCCGCACCCATGATTCAGTTACCTCCCACAACATGTGAGAATTGTGGGAGGTACAATTCAAGATGAGATTTGGGTGGGGACACAGCCAAACCGTATCAGTGTTGAAATGCAGTCCACAAATACTGAGCTGGCAGAGGAAATCCAAAACAGATGCCTAGGAACATTTGTTTTCCGCCTTTTAGGAAGTCTCTTTATTTTCCTATAATTGTATCTGATGAGAGGAAATACAGAAGTAGATGGAGCAGAAGACAATCTGAATCTTTGCAGCCTTATTGTGTATTAACTCATAGGCCACCTGCCCTGAGACAAATATAATTATGGAGCAATTATCCTATGTTCCTCAGGAGAAAAAAAAAAGCAAGAAAGAAAAGAAAAGATCCATGGGTTATATTATGTCCTGCTGTTTAAGTTTACAAAGACAGTGTAAATTCAGATAGTAATAGCTGTGGCATGAAGAAAGTAGTTGGACCAATTAGATGAGTTTCATGGAGAATTCAATGGTTATTTTGCCCTATTCACTAGTATTCTCAAAACTTCATAGGCAAGTGAATCACCTGGAGATACTGTTAAAATGCTGATTTTGATTCAGAAGGTACAGGGTAGGGCCTGAAACTTTGCTTTTCTAATAAACTCCAAGAAGCGGCTGATGCTGTCGATTCTCAAGACTGTTCTTTGTGTACCAAGATTCTAGTCCATGGTATCTGGGATACATTTCAAGTATACAGCTGCTGCTTACAAGAGGGCTGTGAGAGTGTGTTTTCTTTCTCAGCTGCATCCCTGTGCCTCCCCAATTTTACCATGAATGTGAAACACACAAAAGCTGGAAAAATAATATGATGAATCTGTATTCACACCAACTACAGTCAAGAACTATAAATGTTTTACCATGTCTACTCCTCACGGCCCTATAACCCCTCTCTATACCCACACACCTTCTCTCTCTCTCTTTCTGTCCATCCTGCCTCTCCCCCACCTTCACCCCTCCTTTCCTCTTCTCCCCTCCTTTCCTCTTCTCCCCAGTTCTTCCTCTCCCACTTGCTCTGACCCCCTCCCTCTCTCTGTTTCTGTTTCCACTTCTTTCTCTCTCTCTCTCTCTCTATATATATGTGTGTGTGTGTGTGTTCTCCAGCCACATGAAGTTGCAGATATTATGATACTTTACTCATAAATATTCCATCATGCATCTCCTAAGAATAGATTCAATGCAATTATTATATTTCAGAACATAAACAATAATTCCAATTCCATAATATTGACTAAATAGCCAGTCCATTTTTAGATACCTCCAATTGTACCCAAAATGTCTTTTATAGCTATTTAAAAAGAAAAAAAGATCCAGTAAGGTTCAGACATTGCCTTGGTTATCCAATTATCATAGAACAGTCCCTCAATCTTCCCTTTTTTTTAACTTTTTCATTGACGTTTTGAAAAGTTGAAACCCATTGTCTTTCAGAATGTCTCGTAGCCTGTATTTGTCTAATTGTTTTCTCATGGTGTTATTAAATTTTGTCTTTAATTAAAAATTATGCTTGGACCCTTGAAAAGATTCAGGTTAAACATTTTTGGCAAGTGCATCTCACAAAGGTGGGATATGCATTGCATAATATCAAGAAGCTTATACAGTCTGAACATCCCACTATCAGTGACGGTAGCTTTGTTTATTTGGTTACAGTAATAACCACTAGCTCTCTCTATTGTAAAAGTGCATTTTTTCCTTTGCTATACTGTAGTCAGTGATTAATCTGTGTGGTGACACTTCAGCCATTTGTGAATATCCTGCTTCCAAACAACCTTTTGTCTAATGGCTTTAGCATTGATTGCTGAGGCTCACCTGAATCAGTGAATCATTCATTGGGAATTGAAAAATGGTGATTTTTTTTTCTTTTTTTTTTTGAGACAGAGTCTTGCTCTGTCCCCCAGACTGGAGTGCAGTGGCACGATCTCAGCTCACTGCAAGCTCCGCCTCCCGGCTTCACTCCATTCTCCTGCCTCAGCCTCCTGAGTAGCTGGGACTACAGGCGCCCGCCACCACGCCCGGCTAATTATTTTTAGTAGAGACGGGGTTTCACCATGTTAGCCAGGATGGTGTCGGTCTCCTGACCTCGTGATCTGCCCGTCTCGGCCTCCCAAAGTGCTGGGATTACAGGCGTGAGCCACCAAGCCCGGCCGAAAAATGGTGATTTTCTAATTCTATTATAACTTCTACATTTATTAACTTACATTCCTTTGCAATTGAGTCAGAACCTCCCCTCCCCTTTCCTAACTCCATTCCATCATAATCAACTCATGATATATCGTTCATTTCACATATCATAATCAATTATAATCTTTTTTTATGTTCATATCATCTCAAATCTGCTCAGTGAGAGGTCCTTCAAGCTGATTTTTGTGTCCCTTAGACATAATTTCATTAGCGTTTGAGCACTTCCTTATTTGGTACCACAAGAAGAAGTCCTGGGGCCATGTTTTTCTTTCCCAGCTCATATGTGAAATCAGCCATTTCTCCAAGGAGCCCTGGTTGCTTTTAATGGAGAATGACATTTAGAACCCAAATCTAGACGTTTGGTGTACTCGCTGCTACTCAAAGGTCATTGTTCCCAGGCGTGTTCAATGCCAAAGGTTGGAAATGTGGGGTTTTTTAAATACAATTTTATGTTGATATTTCTAACTTGAATTCAAGTTACAGGGTTTTTTAATTTTACATTTTATTCTCCTATAAAAACCTCAATATAATTACTTATTTACTTTAGCCTACAATATAAAAATGAAAAATAGCCTCCAAGTTACAATTGTTACTGCTAACAATAAACTCCTGTGTAAAATTTAAGATTTCTTGGCAGTCCTTTTTTACTTTAAAATTTACTCTACTAAAGGTATACAAAGGACTGAATTCAGAAGTTACTTGAAATAATTCTTTTCCCCGTATCATTTTGATATAGATGTTTCTTCTATTTATGCTTGATTTTAGTTAAGTTTTTGAATATATAAAACACACATGGTTCAAAAGTCAAAACTGATTCTCCAGGAAGTCTCAGCCAATATTCAGCCCCTCTACCACATCCCTTCAACTCTCTATTGGTAAACATTTCATTAGTTGCTCATTTATCCTTGCTATGTTTCTTTTGGGGGAAAAAGACTAAATCTATATATTTATTCATATTTCTTCTCCTTTATTACACAAAAAGCAGCACAACATATGCTTCACTCTATAACTTGCTTTTCTCCCTTAATAATAAATCTTCACCCAAGCATGGTGGCTTACACCTATAATCCCAGCACTTTGGGAAGCCAAAGTGGGAGGATGACCTGAGCGCAGGAGTTTGAATCCAGCTTAGGCAACATAGTGAGATCCCATTTCAATGAAAAAATTTTTTAAATTAGCCAGGTATGGTGGTGCACAACTGTAGTCCCAGCTACTCGGGAGGGTGAAGCAGAAGGATTGCTTGAGCCCAAGAGTTCAAGCCTGCAGTGAGCTATGACCACACCACTGCACTCCAGCCTGGGCAACAGAGGGAGACTTCATCTCCCAAAAATCAAAACAAAATAAAAAGAAT
>NW_012108264.1:417708-423122 GCF_000951045.1 Mandrillus leucophaeus | reverse complement strand
ATAAAGTAAAAAAATTAAGTAAAGTAGACAAACCCATAATCTGAGTGATATATGTTAACACACCTCTCTCTGTAGGTGATTAAGAAGAAAAAAGTCACTGAAAGTAGAAAAGGTTTAAATGATGGTATTAATATACATTATTTGATTGACACATACAAAGCACTGTATCCAGACCATTGTTGATATGTATTCTTACATGAAGCGGAAAAAAAAAAAAAAAGTCCCAGAAGATTACATACAACATGACACTCTTCTCATAAAGTATATAACCACTAAAATTAAAATATACAATTTTAGGTTTACACATAGATGCAATAAAACTATATGAAAAGGAAAGATAGATCTGGAACTCAAGATAATGTTTATGTCAACAGCAAGAGGGAGAAAGAAAAATAGGGTAGAAGTCCATATGGTTAAATGAAGATATTGTCACGGTCCTACACTTTGTTTTGAATGGTAGTTTTATATGTGCTTTTCACATTAAATAAGTCATCAACAAAGAAATATGAGTTGGTGGTATATCATGAACCAAAAACTATGACTAATTCACTTCTGTGCATCTGAAATCTAAAGAAAACAAACAGAAAATTTAAAAAACAAACTTTTAACTCACAAAAGCTAATAAAAGAACAATATCCAAAGAAAGGATAGGAAGAAAGATTAATAAAGATAAAAATAGACATTAATAAAATAAAACAATAACAAAATGAAAACAAGTGAAATGATCACTGGGAAAGAAGACATATTCTTTGAAAAGACCAATAACAGAGACAATCCTTTGGAGAATGTGATCAAGAAAATAAGAAAGGAGGTAAATAATGTGCCAGGATATATACTAAATGTGTAATAAATTAGAATTTGACTTCCAAAAATGCTATTCAAACTTTCTGCTCTACCAAGCACTATACTACCATAGAAAGCAAAAAAGAAAAAAGGTGGACATTTTTCTGAAATGAATAATTATAATTTTAGCTCCACTGGTTAATATCCATTTTTAATTGATTTCCAAACACTTTGCTTATCTTTATATGCATAGTGTTCTTTATGCCTTGGTTTTTAAATCAGCTAGACTCAAATCAGCAGTAACCTGAAAGACCACATGTACCAACAGAGTCTCCATGCATTTGGTTTGCACTCAGAGGGAATGAGGGGAAGAAGTTTTGTGACTTATCTGAGGAGTTCCAAGTATTTCTTGCAATGACATTTCCTTCTTCTTGTTTACAATGCAAGCAAGAAGTTAGAATCATAATTGTTTTACCTCTGCCCATTAAAATATGATATTAAAAATCATCTTAATGAATAGATATTAATATCTGACGGCGACTGCTCTGACCTCCTGTCTAACAGGCCCCATTTATGTCTTGTTTGATGAAAGTTCTCCGCATCTGCAAAGCAAAAGGGCAAACTGATTTGTGAACAAGACTTATTGTCACAGCGGCAGATTTGTATAATGAGAAATATATTAAATCTAATGAAGGGAGAGCGTGCCTACCAAGGCAGCAAGTCTGTGTTGTGATTAAGTGATTCAATATCCCTCAATGGATTAATTTAGACAATGCATCAGGGTATATAGCCACTGCCAGGCCCCTTTGCTCTAATGACAAATGCTAAGCAATGCCGAATATTTGTGCATATGTATTAGGTTTTTAAGGTGATAAAGTAAGGTGTCACCCTCAGACCCCAACATTAACATGATGAATCCCAATGATGCATATGTCCTACCGTTAGAGAACCAGGAAGATCGATCAACAATGTCATCTTTTAATATCTGCTTACAGTAAAGCATTTACTATAAAATAGACACACACTTTTACCTTTTCAACCAAGACCAGCTTACTGTATCTGACAAATACTAAATGCAATTCACATTACTTCCCTCTCCGGTTCCTGGCAGGGCCAAAGTCAGACACAAGACAGTCAATCATGGGCTCTAATTTTAAAATAGGAGAATGTTAGCTATTATTTAATTGTCTACATTTACATACCCCACACAATAAGCGATGTCATTTACAGGATTTGAAAGCAACAGTGAACCTCTCAGGGCCCAGCAGTCACCTCTCTATAGGTTGGGACAAGTCCAATTTCCAGTTGTTTCTCACCATTGTGACTGCATAAAGCAAAACCCTATAACCCTCAGAAAAGCACAGAAGAGGTTGATTTCTGCATTAAAAATAGCTGATTCCAATACACATATGCTCAATCCACATCATAGAGAGGAAAATGGGCTGTATTTCAAGTCCTCAGTGTAACGTGGAAAAAATATTCAGGATTCTAAATATCTGCAGGCAATGGATTGAAAAATTCTAACATTTTTCCCATCCCTTTATTTTCTTCTACCAGGTTCGACTAAGAGAAAAATATCATGAGAGTACCAGCACCCAAATTAAGAAACTAGAAGAAAATAGCCACTTACTTGGTGTCCAGCAGCCTTAATAAGGAGAAACAGAATTTTCATTGCCTTGGGCATTCACTCTGATGACTCAAGGACAGAGAGAAATATAACAACTCTAGCTTCCTCTCTTTATAGTAACCAGAAGAAACAAAGAAAATGTGATTCTGCAAATGTGACTTCTACATGAGGCAGGTGGTGAGAAAAGTTGTCCCACACACACACACAAAGGCTGAAAGTAGGGTTCAACTTCTTTGGATTCTCCTAGATGACTGGATTCCTCCAGGCCTAATGAAACCATCTGAATTGTGTGATGTGAGGGAAAAACACTCACATCTGGAGACAAGCAAGCTGAAATACAAGTCCTGTTCTGCAACCCATAATACCAGCTGTGTGACCCTGATTATGTTCTTTCTTCCTTCAGGAATTGTTATTCCTAACAATTTTATCATTTCTGAAATAGATGTACTAATGTAATTTTTAAAAACCTATGTATTAATCATTCCTCACTGAGCTAAAAGGAAGGTGGCACTTTACATTAAAGAAGCATTTTTGATGAGGAATGTGGTCAGGGAGAACATGTAAATGAGGAAATAGGAACAGGAAAGGAGATAAATTGCTCTGCATAAGCAAGTTGTAATAGATTGAGAGGCCTTGGGGAAGACCATGTAAGGCACACACTGAAATTGCAGTGGCTGAGTAGTAAACCTGGTGTGGAGAGAGAAAACAGGCTTCAGGAAGAGGCAACTGATTCCTGGATTATGCCATGAATTCCACCACATTGGGTTGTAAATAAAAGGGCCTCAGAAAGCCCTGTAGAATCACTATTAGGTATTCTACATGCCCTCTGGCACAATTCTTCTTAGGCACCAGGCTGCTTACCTAGAAAGGCTACTGCTCCTGAGAAGATATGACTTGATTTGAATAGAAATTTTCATTTTTTTTTTCCAAGTCACATTCATTTCTATTCATTTCAGGAAAAAGTAAATTTACCTCCAAATGTTTCTGAAAGCAAGCTCAAGTGCCGCAGGTTCAAAAAATGCTAGTAGCTTAGCCCAGGAACTCAGTAAGACCTTTTTCCATAATCAGATAGAGCTAATAACATTTACGGTTTATATAGCACTTACCATATACCAGATACTATTCTGTGTGCTTCACGTATATTAACTATTTTACTCTTTGCTACAAACTTGCAGATGCTAATATTATCCCATTTTACAGGTGAAGTAACTTAGGCATGTAAAGATTAGATAATGTTTTATTTAGTCCATTTTCACACTGCTGTAAAGAACTGCCCAAGACTGGGTAATTTATAAAGGAAAGAGGTTGAATTGGCTCACAGTTCAGCATGGCTGGGGAGGCTTCAGGAAACTTACAATCATGGCAGAAGGCAAATGGGGAGCAAGGCACCTTCTTCACAAGGCGGTAGGAAGGAGGGTGCCCGCAGAAGGAACTACCAAACACTTATAAAACCATTAGATCTTGTTAGAACTCACTCATTATCACAAAAACAGCATGGAGGATATCACCCCTGTGATTCAATTACCTCCACCTGGTCTCTCCCTTGACGTGTGGAAATTATAGCGATGATGAGGATTACAATTCAACATGAGATTTGGGTGGGGATACAAAGCCTAACCATATCAGATAACTTGCCCAGAGACACACAGCATTTGGTGGAATAAGATTCAAATCCAAGGAGTTTGGATCTTGTGTCTTTGCTCTTAAATAGTAGACTAGACTGCCTTTCTACATCTCATATTAACATAGATGAAAAGGAAAATTGGTAAAAAAAAGAGGTTCAAACAGATATACATATAAATAAAAATAAAATGTAGATATAGAAATACAAATAGAGAAACAAATATAGATACAAATTTAGATATGGGTATTGATACAGAAATATAGACATAAATCTTAATAGGCCACTAGAGAAAAGAGTAGACACAGGTCAGCAAAAAAAAAGAACTGGGGAAAAGATGCTGGGAACATCAGAAGCTACCACGTGTTTCTTCATTCCAGAAACTTGATTCTATATTTGGAACTTTTTGTTTGTGTTTGCTTACATTTTTTGTAAAAATGAACAAAAAATAAAGTTCTGCAGGATACGAAGACTAATAATATATGATTAGGTCTGGAAGTGGTGAAATTTGGAGATTACAAAGGATTAGGAAAGTTTCTGTTTCTGATCATGATGGAGTAACTATTACCAGACACTCTGTCTTTTGTAAACTAGAAAACTGGACAAAATATATAAAGCAAGAGTTTTCAGACATTGAACAACAGGCAGCACAGAATGGTGATCCCTGAAAAAAGAGAACAAATGAGGTGAGTCCTATAATTGTCCCCGCTTTCTCTCTAATGGCACTTTCTAGTCTGTTTCTCAGGGAAGAGGAATGCAGACAGAGCATGGAAGTCTTAAGAAGGTGAAAAAATGGAGATGGGAGTTCAGGGAGACTGAGGCAGCTGAAACTTGTGAGACATGGTAGTGGCAAGGAGAGAGTTACGCAAAAAATGAGGCCCAGAAAATTGCCTAGGAAAATCTCATAAGACTGGTGCTAAATACTAAGCTTTGCATATGTAGACAGAAACTCTATGAGGCAGGGAAAAGAAGTATTATACCATTCAAGTTCTCACCAGTCAGAAAAAAAGGGATCTCATTAACATCCAGGGCATTCAGTAAAGATACTCAATCAGGCTTTAGTAGTAAGGTTAAAGTAGCCATAGAGCAAATATTGCACTTCAGCCTTTAATAAACTTACAGATGAGTATTTTTAAAAATCAAATCATATGCAAATAACTTGCCTGCCTATTGAAACAAACTCAAGCTATTTAAAGGAAGACGAAAAAATCCAGATACTCAACAACATAAAAAACCCAAAATCCTATCAGAAATTACTAACCATGCAAAAAATGCAGGAAATTTTGACCCATCGCCAGAACAAAATCATATCAATAGAAGCATCCTAGAAATAACAGTGAATGATAAAGGAATTAACAGAAAAGAACTTTAAAATAGTTATTA
>NW_012108264.1:415544-417333 GCF_000951045.1 Mandrillus leucophaeus | reverse complement strand
GCAGCCCTCGCCTCCTGGATTCAGGCAATTCTCCTGCCTCAGCCTCCCAAATAGCTGGGACTACAGCCGTGTGCCACCACACCTGGCCAATTTTTGTATTTCTTTAGTAGAGACAGGGTTTCACCATGATGGCCAGGCTGATCTTGAACTCCTGACCTCAAGTGATCCACCCGCCTTGACCTCCCAAAGTGCTAGGATTACAGGCTTGAGCCACCACGCCCGGCCTTATTCATCAGTTGATGTATACTTAGGTTGATTCTATATCTTTACTATTGCGAATAGTGCTGCAATAAACACATGTATGAGTGCAGGTATCTTTTTGATATAATGATTACTTTACTTTTGGGTAGATACCCAGTAGTAGGATTGCTGGATCATATGGTACTTCTATTTTTAATTCTTTGAAAAATCTCCATACTGTTTTCCATTGAAGCTGTACTGATTTATATTCCCACCAACTGTGTATGAGTTCCCTTTTCTCCATATTCTCACCAACATCTTACTTTTTGTCATTTATTAATAGCCATTCTGACTAACATAAGATGATATCTCACTGTGGCTTTGATTTGCCTTTCTCCGATGATTAGTGATGTTGAGCATTTCTTCATACATTGTTGGCCCTCTTCCTATCTTCTGTTGAAAAATGTCTATCTGTGTACTTTGCCCACTTTTTAATGGAATTATTAGTGTTTGTTGTTGTTGTTGAGTTGCGTGAGTTTCTTCCATATTCTGGATATTAGTCCCCTGTCAGATAAATGCCTTGCAAACATTCTGTCCCATTTAACAGGTCATCTCTTCACTCTGTTGATTATTTCTCTTGCTATGCAAAGACTTTTAGTTAAATTAAGTCCTGTTTGTTTATTTTTGTTTTTGTTGCTTGTTCTTTTGAGGTCTTAGTCATAGTTTTTTTTGCCTAGTCCAATGTCCAGAAGTCTTCCCTAGGTTTTCTTCTATTATTTGTATACTTTTGGGTCTTACATTTAAGTTTTTAATGCATATTGAGTTGATTTTTATATATGGTGGGAGATAAGAGTCCTTCTATTCCTTTGCATATGGCAATCCAATTTTCCCAGCCCCATTTATTGAAGAGGGTATCCTTTCCCCAGTGTAAGTTCTTGTTGGTTCTGCTAAAGATCAGTTGGCTGTAAATATGTGGCTTTGTTTCTGGATTCTCTGATCTGTTCCATTGATTTATATGTCTGTTTTTCTATCAATACCATGTTGTTTTGGTTACTACAGCCTTGTGATATAATTTGAAGTCAGGTAACATGATATCATCAGCTTTGTTCTTTTTGCTCAGGATTACTTTGACTACTTGTGCTTTTTTTGGTTCCATATGAATTTTAAGATTGTCTTTTCTAATTCTGTGAAAGATGACTGGTATTTTGATTTAGATTGCATTGAATCTGTAGATTGCTTTGGGCGGTAAAGTTATTTGGATGATATTAATTATTTCAATCGACAAGCATGAGGTGGTCTTCCATTTGTTTGTGTCATCTTTAATATTTTTCCTCAGTGTTTTGTAGGTTTTTTTGTAGAAATACTTTGTCTCCTTGGTTAAATTTATTCTAGGCTTTTTTGCAACTACAGTAAATGGATTGCCTTCTTGATTTCTTTCTTAGTAAGACTGTTATCAGCATATAGAAACAATACTAAATTTTATTTGCTAGTTTTGTGTCCTGAAACTTCACTGAATTCATTTATCAATCTAAGTGAGTTTTTGATGGAGTCTTTAGCTTTCTCTAGATATAAGATCATATCATCAGCAAAGAGAAGTAAGTTTACTTCC
>NW_012108264.1:412544-415494 GCF_000951045.1 Mandrillus leucophaeus | reverse complement strand
CATATGGTACTTCTATTTTTAATTCTTTGAAAAATCTCCATACTGTTTTCCATTGAAGCTGTACTGATTTATATTCCCACCAACTGTGTATGAGTTCCCTTTTCTCCATATTCTCACCAACATCTTACTTTTTGTCATTTATTAATAGCCATTCTGACTAATGTAAGATGATATCTCACTGTGGCTTTGATTTGCCTTTCTCCGATGATTAGTGATGTTGAGCATTTCTTCATACATTGTTGGCCCTCTTCCTGTCTTCTGTCGAAAAATGTCTATCTGTGTACTTTGCCCACTTTTTAATGGAATTATTGGGTTTGTTGTTGTTGTTGAGTTGCGTGAGTTTCTTCCATATTCTGGATATTAGTCCCCTGTCAGATAAATGCCTTGCAAACATTCTGTCCCATTTAACAGGTCATCTCTTCACTCTGTTGATTATTTCTCTTGCTATGCAAAGACTTTTAGTTAAATTAAGTCCTGTTTGTTTATTTTTGTTTTTGTTGCTTGTTCTTTTGAGGTCTTAGTCATAGTTTTTTTTGCCTAGTCCAATGTCCAGAAGTCTTCCCTAGGTTTTCTTCTATTATTTGTATACTTTTGGGTCTTACATTTAAGTTTTTAATGCATATTGAGTTGATTTTTATATATGGTGGGAGATAAGAGTCCTTCTATTCCTTTGCATATGGCAATCCAATTTTCCCAGCCCCATTTATTGAAGAGGGTATCCTTTCCCCAGTGTAAGTTCTTGTTGGTTCTGCTAAAGATCAGTTGGCTGTAAATATGTGACTTTGTTTCTGGATTCTCTGATCTGTTCCATTGATTTATATGTCTGTTTTTCTATCAATACCATGTTGTTTTGGTTACTACAGCCTTGTGATATAATT
Source organism: Mandrillus leucophaeus (assembly GCF_000951045.1). Classification (NCBI taxonomy): domain Eukaryota; kingdom Metazoa; phylum Chordata; class Mammalia; order Primates; family Cercopithecidae; genus Mandrillus; species Mandrillus leucophaeus. The sequence goes on along the minus strand of NW_012108264.1, from coordinate 414,616 downwards.
TGAAGTCAGGTAACATGATATCATCAGCTTTGTTCTTTTTGCTCAGGATTACTTTGACTACTTGTGCTTTTTTTGGTTCCATATGAATTTTAAGATTGTCTTTTCTAATTCTGTGAAAGATGACTGGTATTTTGATTTAGATTGCATTGAATCTGTAGATTGCTTTGGGCGGTAAAGTTATTTGGATGATATTAATTATTTCAATAGACAAGCATGAGGTGGTCTTCCATTTGTTTGTGTCATCTTTAATATTTTTCCTCAGTGTTTTGTAGGTTTTTTTGTAGAAATACTTTGTCTCCTTGGTTAAATTTATTCTAGGCTTTTTTGCAACTACAGTAAATGGATTGCCTTCTTGATTTCTTTCTTAGTAAGGCTGTTATCAGCATATAGAAACAATACTAAATTTTATTTGCTAGTTTTGTGTCCTGAAACTTCACTGAATTCATTTATCAATCTAAGTGAGTTTTTGATGGAGTCTTTAGCTTTCTCTAGATATAAGATCATATCATCAGCAAAGAGAAGTAAGTTTACTTCCTTTTTTCCAATTTGAAGGCCTTTTATTGCTTTTTCTTGCCTGATTGCTCTGGCTAGGACTTCCAATACTATGTTGAGTAGGAGTGATGAGAGTGGGCATTCTTATCTTGCTCCTGTTCTTAGAGAAAATGCTATCAGCTTTTCCCAATTCAGTATGATATTAACTGTGGATTTGTCATAAATAACTTTTATTGGTTTGAGGTATGCTCTTTCTATGCCTAGTGTGTTGAGAGTTTTTATTATGAAGGGATGTTGAATCTTACCAAATGCTTTTTTTTTTCATCTATTGAGATAATCACATGGTTTTTGTCCTTGATTTTGTTTATGCAATGTATTACATTTATTGATTTGTATATGTTGAACCATTCTTGTATCCCCAGTATAAAACCCACTTGATTATGGTGTATTATCACTTCAATGTGTTGTTGGATTCAGTTTGCTAGTTTTTTGTTGAGAATTTTTGTGTCTTTGTTCATGAGGGATATTAGTCTGTAGTTTTCTTTTTCATTGCTCTTGTCTGGCTTTAGTATAAAGGTGATACTGGGCTTGTAGAATGAGTTAAGGAATTTTCCTTCTTCCTCAATTTTTAGGAATAGTTTCAGGAGTATTAGCACCAGTTCTTTGTGTATTTGGTAGAATCCTGTTGTAAATCTGTCTGGTCTTTGGATTTTCATTTTGGGGAGTTTTTAAAATTACTGATTCGATCTTGCTACTTGTTATTGATCTGTTCAGGAGTTCTATTTCTTCCTGGTTCAATCTTGATAGGTTGTATGTTTCCAGGAATTTATCTATTTCCTCTAGGTTTTCCAGTTTGTGAGCATATAACTATTCATAATAGTCTCTGATGATCTTTTGTATTTCTGTGGTATCAGTTATAATGTCTCATTTTTCATTTCTGATTTTACTCATTTGGGTCTTGCCTCTTCTTGGTTAGTCTAGCTAGTAGTTTAACACTTTTGTTTATCTTTTCAAATAATCAACTTTTTTAATTAATCTTTTGTAATTTTTGTTTGTTTTTATGTTATTTAGTTCTGCACCAATCTTTGTTATTTCTTTCCTTTTGATAATTTAGGGCTTGGTTTGTTCTTGCTTTTTTAGTTTCTTGAGGTGCATCATCAGATTTTTAATTAGCAGACCTACCTAATCTGTCAGATCCAGCACACACCTAACCTGCAACTCAACCCTAAGCCATAGGAGCTTCTGCCAAGCTCTGGACCAAGCCTCTGCGGTTATTGCATCCTGCTCAAGTCCTAGGGGTGGCACCCATTTCGCAGCACCAGCATTTGTGGCTGCAGTACATGACACATTCCCTTCTCTTTCCTGGCAGTAGAAGCCCACCTGCTGCTTATGCCCCTGTTCTGCAAGCAACAGCTCAGGTTTCTTTTTAATGTGTAGGACCAACCTTGTTGGATTCCAGACAGTTTAGATGCTATTAAAAACTAAGATCAAAAATGGCATTTTGTTGTAACCACTTAGGTTTCAGAAAGGGCACATGTGGGACCCAGGGCAAGCTCCTCCCTGGAGCAGTGTTTTTCACA
>NW_012108264.1:407929-412284 GCF_000951045.1 Mandrillus leucophaeus | reverse complement strand
TTTTTTTGAGATGGAATCTCACTCTGTTGCCCAGCCTGGAGTACAATGACATGATCTCGGCTCACTGCAACGTCCACTTCCTGGGTTCAAGCAATTCTCCTGCCTCAGCCTCCTGAGTAGCTGGGATTATAGGCATGTACCACCATACCCGGCTAATTTTTGTATTTTTAGTAGAGACGGGGTTTTACCATGTTGGTCAGGCTGGTCTCGAACTCCTGACCTTGTGATCTGCCTGCCTTGGCCTCCCAACATTCATTGTATTTTTACTATTGCCAGGCTCTGTGCTAAGTGCTAGGGAAACAAAACACAATCAACTAAATGCAATGTGGTACCCTCAACTGGATTCTACCAGGGCAGACTGTATCCAGCCTATGCACCACTCTGCTCACAGATTCAGGAATTCTTGCACTGTCTATAGTCTAGAAGTCACAAAACTCAAACTTCTACAGCTGAAAAGTACAATGTCTGAATTTAAAATATATAAGTATTTAAATGAGATATACAAGTTAGACACTGCAGATGAAACAACCAGTAAATCTAAGTCCATAGCAATAAATTCTAAAACTGACAACTGTATTAGTCCATTTTCACAGTGCTATAAAGAATATCTGAGACTGGGTAATTTATAAAGAAGAGATTTAATTTACTCACAGTTCCACATGGCTGGGAAGGCCTCAGGAAACTTAAAATCACGGCAGAAGTTAAAGGGGAAGCCAAGCACATCTTACATGGCAGCAGGAGGAGGAGGGGTGGGACTGCCAAACACTTTTAAACCATCAGAACTCACTTACTACCAAAAGAACAGCATGAGGGAAAACACCCCAATGATCCAATCACCTCCCACCAAACATGAGGATTACAATTAGAGATGAGATTTGGGTGGGGACACAGTCCCAAACCATATCAGCAAGAGAAAAATCAACAACAATAAAAAGAAAAAAAGCAGAGCCTCTATGATTTATAGAACAATATTAAGTCTAACATACATGTAAATATCTCCCAGAAGGAGAGAAGATGTAGGGAGAATGGGGAAAAATTTAAAGGTCTAAACATTTTCCAAAGTTGAGAAAAACTATATTTGATAAAAAATTTTCAAGAAGTTCAACAAACTTTGAACAAGATAAACATAAAGAAACCTATAGAAGTACATAAACCATACTTAGTGGCTAAAACCAGTAATAAAAAGGAAAATCCTAAAATCAGAGTGAAAAATACATTACATAAAGGGGAACTACAATAAGAATTATATACTGAGTTTCTGTTAGGTAAAAGGTAAGACAAAAGAAAACGGAATGATATCTCTGAAGTGTTGAAAGAACAAAAACAAACAAAACAATCAATTTAGTATATCCAATAAAAGTATATTTCAAAAAAAGACAAATATTTTTCAAACAACCAAAAGCTAAGAAGTGTGGCCATCTACAGACCTGCACTATGTGAAGGTGAAAGTCTTCTGGTTAAGGAAAATGATACCAAATGGAAACCTGAATCTACACAAAGGAATGAATAATATTGAAAATGGTAAATGTAAGGGTAAATTTTAAAATTACTTTTTCACTTTAAAAATATTTTTACAATATAATTAAAAAGCAAAAATTACAACATTATGTTGTGGAGTTTACAATGTATGTAGAAGAAAACTGCGTGGCAAGAATAATACAAAAGCCATACAATGGAAATTCCATTGAAATTATGTACAGTGGAACACTAAAAATAAAAAAGAATAACCATTGCTAGGTGCTACAACATGGAAAATTTCAAAAGCATTATGCTGAGCAAAAAAAACCAACACAAAGGAGTATAGACTGTATGAAATTCTAAAATACGCTAAAGCAAATCAGAGGCTGCCTAGGGTCAAGATTGCATCATGGGGATTAGCTGCAAAGTGGCCCTAGGTAATATTTTGGAGATAATCGAGATGTTCTGAATTGATTTGAGTGGAGGTTACATGGATATATACATTTGCCAAAATTCACTGAACTGTATACTTGAAATCGGTCCATTTTATTACATGTAATTTATAACTAAATTTGAATTCTTTAAAGGTTCCATAAGATCCTCAACCTCCCCCACCCTCCCCCATTTTTCAGTAGGGAAAGCTAAAGACCAGAGAGATTACATGGCTTAACCACTGTCACATTGCCCTTCAAATAAAGCTGAGAATTATGCTTAAAAGCTGAATAGAGAACACAGTGCTTTTTACAACTGTACATGGAATAGGATAAAAAGGACAAAACAGACCAGTTATCCAAAAAAAAAATTTATTTGCAAGAAGAAATAAAGATATTGAAAAAGCCTTGGGTTTTATTCTTTGGGGTGGGAGAAAGTTTTTTTTGGTGTCAGATGGAGATGTTGTTAGGTCAATTTGTTACAAATCATCACCAGTAATTAATTCCATCATGTTGCCTCTTTCTCCCTGAGTCCCAAAAGAACCCTATTCAAAGTGTTGTTCCTCCACAGAAAGGGTCCTGTCCTTGCACTTCATATTCAGAATCATTTATGACAAAATGCATGTCAAAACAAGACTTTGCACACGCTAGTGTTTATGAGTACAGTATAATGATGTCTTCAAATTACTTTAAAATAATTCAGCAAAAACAAATAATACACAGTCTTATACACATATGTATAAATACATACACATGCAGAAAGAAGGAAACAAAAATACTAAAATAACAATCCATAGATTTGAACATTTTTAAAATAAAATTTTGGATGTGGCTGGGGTCAGGCTGGAAAGAAGAGAACAAGCAGAAAGAAATGTCTGCATTAGAGACCTAAACTCATTGAAAAGGAGGAGGAGGAGAAGGTGAAGGAGAGGAGGAGAAGGAAAGATAGAGAGAGAAGGAGAAGAATAGGAAGAAAACAGAGAAGGAAGAAGGAAGGCACACCTTCTGCTGAACTGAAAAACCCACATTCTTCTTAGAAGCATTTGCATTGTGCACACAATTCTTCCTATATATTGTGGCCACAGACACCGTGTGATTAGATAAAATCACCTGTTTTCCTAGAGGAGATTTGCCTGTCAAAGCCTAAATTGCAGAATCATGGAGGCCCATGTCTGTGCTCTTACTAGAGGCATCTAAAGAAATGCTTTGGCACTTTGTCAAGTAGATTTAGAAAATGCTTGGTTCTCGGACTTAGACTGTTCCCTTTTAAGTTCTGTTTAATGCCGGTGAGCCCCGAGTGCTACCTGTGAGAACCAAGCCCTCAGCCCTCACCACTGATGCCTGTCAGCTGAGCTCCCCAAGAAGGGCCAGCCCCTCTAAGGATCACCCTCCTGTCTTTCCAACCCATTTTCCATCCCCAAATCTCTGCTAAGATCCCAGTCCAGCTCCTTTCCTAGGAAACAATATAAAAATGAAAGAAAATTCCCCTTAAACAATAGGGCTGTCCAGAGAGAATCTGGAAAATGAAGGCCAGAGAAGTCAAACATTGATAAACTTAATTAAATTTCTAATGAAAACAGAGGCAGCCTGTAGTGATTACTCTCTGTAACTGAGACTAATATTCCAATTAGGCTAATTCATCCCCTGATGCTGTAAACAGAGTTATAGGCTTAATCCATATTTCTTCCCTCCTGTCAACAACAGATTTCCATCACTTTGGAAGCTCTGGCTTCAGTATTAAAAGCAGCGGCTCTTGGTCTCCTCTGAGTGATTTGTGCGTGGCTGAGATCTGCCTGGTGCCTTCAGGACAACATAGTTGGTTTTCTTTCCCCTCCCTTGTCTGAGATACCAGAAATTTTCTGCATCTCTCAAAAGTCCCATTTCAGATATCTTAATTTTGTCCTTCCTCTCACTGCCAAGTTAATTCTGCTCTAAAGTTTGAAAATAAAACACATGCATCAGAAAAATATTTTCATTTTTTCTACTGCACTAAAAGGAAGAAAAACAGCTACAAAATCATGGCCAGCAGAGTGCAGTAGCTCACATCTGTAATTCCAGTGCTTTGGAGGCTGAGGTGGGAGGATCACCCGAAGCCAAGAGTTGAACACCATCCATGGTAACATAGCAAGACAGCTGTCTCTAAATTTTTTTTTTTCCCATGGCCAGGCGCAGTGGCTCATGCCTGTAATCCTAACACTTTGGGAGGCCAAGGTGGACAGATCACTTGAGCTCAGGAATTCGAGACCAGCCTGGCCAACATGGTGAAACCCTGTCTCTACTAAAAATACAAATATTAGCCAGCCATGGTGGCACGCACCTGTAGTCTCAGCTACTCAGGAGGCTGAGGCATAGGAGAATCACTTGAACCTGGGAGGCCAAGGCTGCAATGAGCCAAGATCGTGCCACTGCACTCCAGCCTGGGCAACAGAGTAAGACTCCGTCTCAAAAAAAAAAAAATTCTAAATA
>NW_012108264.1:405328-407879 GCF_000951045.1 Mandrillus leucophaeus | reverse complement strand
TTGATTTACTTAATGAACTCTTTTTTCATAGATAGTGCAAATGTAAATTTCAGCTTGGCCTATGAAGAAATTATCTTAAATTCTGAATCAGTGAGGCCTTAATTAATGAGGCTTTACTCTATGTCACTGTCGAAGCACAAAGATTTATGACATTCAAATCGTCATAATGAGAACAATTCTCCACATGTGGCTAAGGAAGACGGCTTTACTCAGGTCACTGAAGATGGAATTGCTTTCCTCCTTCTTCCACTTAAGTTACCTGAGGTGGCAGCAGCATTGTCACAGAAGAGTTCAACTAGAAGCAACATGGAGAAGGTAGAAATTGAGGGAAACCAGCACTAAGAAAGGCCCTGTGAGGCTGGGCGCACTGGCTCACGCCTGTAATCCCAGCACTTTGGGAGGCCAAGGCAGGTGGATCACTTGAGGTCAGGAGCTTGAGACCAGCCTGGCCAACATGGTGAAACCCCGTCACTACTAAAAATACAAAAGTTAGCATGGGCATGGTGGTGCACACCTGCAACACCAGTTACTCGGGAGGCTGAGACCCAAGAATTGCTTGAACCCGTGGGACAGAAGTTGCAGTGAGTCAAGATTGTGCCACTGCACTCCAGCCTGGACAACAGAGTGAGACTCCGTCTCAAAAAGAAATAAAGAAAGAAGAAAGGCCCTGTGAGAAGAAAGGGTTAAAGGCAGAGCAAGCACCAGGAGATAAACCTGACAAGTGCTTCCTCTGGGTCAGGGGTGACAGAAAGAGGAACAGAGCCTGGTGATCATGTTACGGGCAGAGAATCTGTATGGGTCTGCAGCAACCCCTAAGGAGTTGGGTTCTTTCTGAGGAGTTCTTGCCTTCTCAGAAGGAAGAATTCAACCAAGGGGCATAAGGCAGAAGGAGAGACTGAGGTAAGTTCTAGAGCAGGAGTGAAAGTTTATTAAGAAGCTTTCCAGCAGGAATGAAAGGAAGGAAAGTGCACTTGGAAGAGGGCCAAGTGGGCAGCTTAAGCAATCAAGTGCACAGTTTGACCTTTTCACTTGGGGTTTTATACGCTGGCATGCTTCTGGGGTCTTGTGTTACTTCTCCTCTGATTCTTCCCTTGGGGTGGGCTGTCCTGCATGCACAGCAGCCTGCCAGTGATTGGGAGGGGAGCGTGTGCAGTGTGTTTACTAGAGTTGTACTCATGCTCACTTGAGGCCTTTTTCCCTTACAAGTCCAGGGTTTCTGTAAGGTAACAGACCAGTTAAACTTCACCATTTTGCCTTTTAATGCACATGTGTGGGCCCTCTGGCCCAGGAGATCTTACTGGGAAGTTGATCACCAGTTTCAGGTTTTTCATGTACTAAGAGACTGCCTTTCCCTTGAGCCAGCTGTGACCAATTTTTTTAGAGCGACAGCTTAACAACTGCCTGACCATCACCTGATGGTCACCTGACATTCCTGGTGTGGGGAGGGGGAACCCGCTCCTAACCTGCTTATGTCTGCCTGACTACCTACTATAACAATCAGGCCAGAAGCAGTGGCTCACACCTGTAATTCCAGCACTTTGGGAGGCCGAGGCTGATAGCTTGCCTGAGCTCAGGAGTTCGTGATTAGCCTGACCAACATGGTGAAACCTCGCCTCAACTAAAAATACAAAAATTAGCCTCAGCTGGGCATGGTAGCGTGCACCTGTAGACCCAGCTACTCAGGAGGCTGAAGCAGGAGAATCACTTGAACCCAAGGAGTGGAGGCTGCAGTGAGCCGACATGGTGCAACTTCACTCCAGCCTGGGCAACAGAGCAAGACTCCATCTCAAAAAAACAAAAACAAAAATCAGTGGTTCTGGCCACAGTGTTAACCCCTAAATTTAAAGCAAAGGTATGTCAGGTTGAATCAGCAGGCTGGTCAGGAGCCACGTAGCAAGGCCCGCAAACAGTTGTTTCTCTATATGTGGAAAGCACTGGAATCTACACATAATAAATAATGGGACTTCCCTATGTGTCATCAGATATAAGGGTAATGTAGTTGGGGGTAGCTGAAGTTGTCTCAGTAAGGCCACAGGGAAGTTGTGGGAGTGTGACAATAGCAGTGCCTTCTGAGCTTGCTGAAAGGCCCCAGTTTCAGCAGCTCCCAAAAGCAGCTGGCCTGGGACTTCTGGGGCTCCAAACTATTAGCCCCACCCTGGCCAGGATCATCTTTTGAGGAAGCCTAGAGGCATCTGGAGCAGATTCAAATGCTCTAGAAAGCCAAGACCTCAGCCACCGATTTCTTACCTTTGGAACACTGCCCAAGCTCATTGTCCAAGACCATTGGCCTAGGAAACCAGTGGGGAAAGGATAAAAGTCCAATTACTCAGAGAAAGACCAAGCCATGTAAAAGAATACACAATTTAATCATTTATTGACTAGTTTTCTTGTGCCTGGTAATGTGCTAAACATTTTACAAACATTATTTAATCTTGTCAACCACAAAAATGTGTAAATACTACTAAACCATTTTAGATTTGAGGAAGCTAAAGCTTAGAAATGTCAAATAACTTACCCAAAGGCAATGCTGCCAGTAAGTTACACAGCCAGA
>NW_012108264.1:402214-404514 GCF_000951045.1 Mandrillus leucophaeus | reverse complement strand
GCCATTCTCTTCAAGCTCTGTTTCCCTACCTAGAAAATCGCGATACTAAAAATGCTACTTGACTTCATAAAGTTGTCATCAGGATTAAAATAAATCATATACACAAAAAGCTTAGCCAAGAGTCTGGTACACAGTGCTCATAAATGCTGGCTATTATGATTATTTATGCTTTTAAAAACTCTTTCACATTCACAGCTTCATCTGCATTGAGAAAATCTAGTAGCAGGCTTAGCATGCAAATACAAGAGCATGTATAAGACCACATCAAAATCATCTTGGCGCTGTCTCTCCCTGTTCCATTCCTCCCTTAACCGGTATTTCCAAACAGAGCTGGCGGGCAAGGAAATAGCATGTCAGTAACACTTAATGTTTCCCCTCCCCAGGTGGAAAAGGACAACACTGAGGACATCATTCATTGAACTGTAAAAATTTTCAAGAACTAAGTACAATAACCTTGCTTTCTCAGTTGTCCCTGGGCGTAGACGCTGAGTAAACGCAAGGGAGAAAGCCAGGCTGGCCTTCAGGAATCCTGAGTCCTTACCTTCTCAGTACTTACAACTTAGCAGGATTTAGAACAGGTCCCTTAGGCATGTCAGTTGACACTTACAAATAACTGACTTACGTTGTAGCTATTTTAAGGTAAGCATTCATTGTCTCCCTGACATACTGTAAACTTCTTGAGGACAAAAACTTTGACATATACCCTCTTTACTTTCCCTAGAGCATCCAGAATAGTGTTGCCTACATGAAAAGTGCCCAATAAATATGTATTGTTCATTAATAGAGAGACTCAATGTTCAGAAAACAAATGGCATTTCGGTGGGGTTGGGGGAATCTGTGAGCCCTTTAGTGGCATGTTCCTAATAGCACCAGGTAATTTGCATGTGTAATTAAGAATTTTATGTGAGTAAGCAGGAATACTCTGGGTGCTATTCCATTGCCTTACCCACTTGTATTAGAGAAAAATGTACTGCCAAAGGAGGTCTAGCCAGTCTGGTGCTAACACTCTCCAGGCCTAGAGTATTTGGATGCTGACTCAAAGGCTGTGGTTTTCCGGCATTGCAGAGCAAGCAGAAGAGAATGGTACCCTTCAGTATTACCCATAAAACCAGCTCTGGGAATCTCTGAGTACAAGGTGTGAATGTTACAAGCAGTAACTCAAATGGAAACAGAATCTCTTTGCCTGGATATGGGTTTAGAACCCTTGGCTGCAGTGAAGAAGAATAGATGGGCATTGGGGACCCCTCCTAAATCCAACATGATGCTTTTACTGTTTTTGGGGGGTTTTTTTGTTTTGGTTTTTGGTTTTTTACTTACTGGAGACTACAGAAGAGAGTTTGGCACCAAAAGGAAAGTATCAAGTAAAACTGAGCACCTGAGAGTTGAAATTTTTAAAACAGCCATTTGGCAACTTCTATTACTTGCTTGTTGACAGTGTAAACTTTGCTTGGCAAGTTGAAAAGCCATACCAAACAAATCCTATCACTCGCAATTAGAAGCACTTAAATGAGCTAATATAATCAATTATGTCTTTTAATTTGCCAGACAGCATTTACAGGGTTTAATTTTCTGCTGCTACACCTTCTAAATTATCTTCGGGTGGTGTTTGGAATCTAATAGGAAAATGTATTGCAGTTACCTTGATATTGTCTGTGTTAAATTCCCTATACACACTTCTTCCCAATCCAACACCCTCTGTATCCCATACCTAGAAATGATTTCATTATATTACATATAGTAAAGAAGAAAAGTCGTATTTATGTAATTTTTCTATTTCCCAACATTTATATCATCCTCCTGCCAGTTTGTTCACAAAGTTATATGAAAATCAGCTGCAGTAATTATAGAAGCCAAACACAGAAAAATACTATATAAAAGAGACACATCATGTAATAACAGCTACTTGCAGAGAAATAAATTACAAGACTGCTTAATCTCTTACACAGGTTGATGTCATTTAGAAAGAAAGTTTCTTGATCAAAAAAATGAAATAGAGGTAGAATTTCCGGCAGCGTAAAAGAGATATACTGACCTACTTGGTGTTTTTGCATGAACCTTCTTCAAGTACTAATACTAATTAGATTAGGGTATTTTAAATATGGTAATGGCTTAGGAAATAACGTAGGATATGGATAAAGGACAACTGTCCCACATAAAAGAGGAACCACTCCACAACTGAGGGACAAGGTCCACAATTCTCTCCCCATATCTGGAAAGCACGAGAATTCACACATAATAAACAGTGGGGCTTCCCACTTTCATCAGAAATTAACAACCACAGAAATGCAAAGAGCTGCCTT
>NW_012108264.1:391312-402164 GCF_000951045.1 Mandrillus leucophaeus | reverse complement strand
TTTGCATGAACCTTCTTCAAGTACTAATACTAATTAGATTAGGGTATTTTAAATATGGTAATGGCTTAGGAAATAACGTAGGATATGGATAAAGGACAACTGTCCCACATAAAAGAGGAACCACTCCACAACTGAGGGACAAGGTCCACAATTCTCTCCCCATATCTGGAAAGCACGAGAATTCACACATAATAAACAGTGGGGCTTCCCACTTTCATCAGAAATTAACAACCACAGAAATGCAAAGAGCTGCCTTTCTCTTAGAAAACTGCAACCAGTTGGTGTTAAAACGATAGAAGCAGAAGCTTCTGGTAACATTAAAAAAGCTTTAATAAAGAATAAAGGGTAAGAATTCATAATAATTCATCAGAGTTGTTGGGGTGTGTGTGTGTGTTTTGGTTCTCTCCAAGAGCTGGAAAGGACCCATATAGTTGCCATATATAAGTATTTTGGTCTACCCAACAGATATTTTATCAGTAAAAAGACAACAACTAAGAATCCACAGAACCCATAGCCATTAGCCTGTATCATCTCTGGAAGATTCCTCAGCTGTCTTTGCTCAGAATGAATTAGTTGTTAAAAGCTAGCTTGTTCACTTACATTTTCCAGCATCTTCATACCAAAAAAGGAGTGTCCAACAGAGGAACCCTTGGAGCTCAGTTCAAACCAGTGTGGAAGAGAAGGTGGAAGAAAGGTTTCAATCCTGAGTTCTGGTGTCATTTTGTCACTATTATCTGTGTGACCTTAGAATGACACTAACCATTCTGGAGTTTGTCATCATTGAGGGTTCTTCCAGCTCATACTTTCAATGAATCAGTGGGATTCTAATCACTAGAAAACTACAGTCCAGTTTCAAAGTTACTTAATTGTTCTTTTTATGTTCATTGAAATCACTCTTGAGTTTGATTAGTGAGAACCAGCCTCCCAGAATACCCTGATGAAATGACGTTTCTGAACCTAACAGTGGAACTGGACAGCCACAGCAAAGCCAACCCTCAGGGGGATTCTTTGAAATAGAGAAATTTAGGAGGTATTTAATATAAGTTTTACAGTTAATCCTCAACAATGGAGTTCGAACTGAATGGAGTCCAGGTCTACTTATATGCAGCTTTTCTTCTGCCTCTGCCCTCCCTGAGACAGAAAAACCAACCCTTCCTCTTCCTTCTGCTCCTCAGCTTACTCAATGTGAAGATGATGAGGATGAAGACCTTTGTGATTATCCACCTCTACTTAATGAACAGTGAATATGTTTTCTCTCCCTTGTGATTTTCTTAGTAACATTTTCTTTTCTCCAGCTTACTTTCTTGTAAGGATAAAGTATATAATATATACATAACATACAGAATACGTGTTGATTGTTTGTGTTATCAGTAAGTTTGTGTCAACAATAGGCTATTAGCAGTTAGGTTTAGGGGAGTTAAAAGTTGCATGCAGATTTTCTACTGTGTGGTGTATTAGTACCTCTAACCTCCATGTTGTTCCATGGTCAATTGTATATTACATGACATATTAAGAAAAGAGAAAGTCTTTTTTTGAAGATACTAGTAGCATATATTGAAATCTAAAATTGAGAAAAAGTGTAAGTTTTATAAGTTTTACAGTTAATCCTCAAAATGGAGTTTGAACTGGAGTTCATAAATAATCATTTGGAGTTTCCATAAATAATCATTTGTTCTACCACACAGAGATAATCACTATTAACATTTTAGAATATATATCCATATTTTTTTTTTGCTATGTAGAGGTAGATATGCTTTTTTAAACCAATTGGGATCTGCTCTATTGACTCTTGTCGTTTTCATTTAGTGAAATATCTTAAGCATTTTCACATGGCCTTAAAAACTTCTTTGAGATCATTATTTTTAATGCTACACAGTATTCTGGATATAGATGTACCATAATTTATTTAACCAACCCCCTATTGTTTGACATTTAAGTTGTTTCCACTGCTTGCTATTATATAAAACACTGTGATAAATATCATCATACATAAATCTTTGGGCACATCTCCGATTATTGCTTTAAGATAAATTCCCAGGCATGGAATTACGGGGCCAAAGGCTATGAATGTGTTTAAGATCTTTGACAAATTTGTCAAATTGCTCTCCAAGAGGCTTGTTCCAGTTTACAGGCCCACCAGCCATGTAGAAAGTGACCAAGAATTTTGATAAATGTCAATAAATGCTTAGTAAAGATAAAGAACCCTAGACATTTGTTAGAGAATAATTTTATACAGCATAATTTTAAACAGCATATAACCCATACAGCCTATCTTCTTCTCACATGGGATTCGTTCTAAGAGAAATTGGTTTCAGGTAAACTCTTTTATTGCGTGGCTTATTTTAACATTGACATTAGAGGGTTATCAAAAAAAAAAAAAAGATGATCAAAGATATGAGATTCTTAAAGTTCATTGGCTACTATGTGCAATTTTGTGTTCTGAGTTTTGCCTTCTATGAACATTTCTTCCTTTTACAAAGGAAAACAGTGGAAAATATTTATTATTTAATTTGCTAAAAATATTATACAGCTAAATTTACAGAATTAAATCTCATCCAAAGAATGAGATGCATCTGTTTTTATGTTAAAAAAAAAAAGAAGAAGAAGAAGAAGAAGAATTCACCTGGGTGCAGTGAGTGGCTCTGCCTATAAACTCACCACTTTGAGAGGCCAGAGTGGGAGGACCAATTGAGGCCAGGAGTTCTAAACTAGCCTGGGCAACATAGCAAGATCCCATTTCTACTAAATACTTAAAAATTAGCCAGGTGTGGTGGCATGCACCTGTAGTCCCAGCTACTCTGGTGGATGAAGTGGGAGGATCACTTGAGCCTAGGAGTTGGAGGCTGCAACGAAATATGATTGTGCCACTGCACTGCAACCTGGGTAACACAGAGAGACCCTGTCTCTTCAAAAAAAAAGAATTTTTTGGCCGGGCGCGGTGGCTCAAGCCTGTAATCCCAGCACTTTGGGAGGCCGAGACGGGCGGATCACGAGGTCAGGAGATCGAGACCATCCTGGCTAACACGGTGAAACCCCGTCTCTACTAAAAAAAATACAAAAAACTAGCCGGGCGAGGTGGCGGGCGCCTGTAGTCCCAGCTACTCGGGAGGCTGAGGCAGGAGAATGGCGTGAACCCGGGAGGCGGAGCTTGCAGTGAGCTGAGATCCGGCCACTGCACTCCAACCTGGGCGGCAGAGACTCCGTAAAAAAAAAAAAAAAAAAAAGAATTTTTTGAAGCAATACTTTGAAATTAATTTCTTCTCTTAACTGCTATGGACGGCAGAAACAAATCAAATGCTAATATTCCCATTTTCCAGGTGGAGGAACAAACCCAGCAGTGTAAATTGCCTTTGCCAAAATCAGCAAACAGTAAAACTACCACAAAACTAATTTCTTTATTTTTTAATGTTCTGGGTTCTGTGTTAGCACATTCTACTACACGTTGAAAAAAATAGCAATACTTGTGTTGCACACATCTCAACAAAGGAAAGTCTTTTCCAAGGTGATGGACAGCTGGCAGGAACAGATGGCTGGGAGTAGAATGTTCCGGCCAGGGGCTCTGACAAACAGATGGGTCCCAATGTGCTGAGTCTCCACCACAAGCTCAGTGGGCCACTGGCCTTAGGAGCCTTAAAGAGGTTGCTGCTGTCATCTGGCCCAGGGTTTGGAATTGTGGAAACACACAGAGCCCAAATGCAGAGATAAGAGTTATTAGTGGCCAGAAATTGGGTGTCTAATTGTAAATTAGCCTGGTTCTCTGACAAGATACTTGGAAGAATAATTCAATTGGAAGTTGATACAAATTTGGTTACAATGATGTCTTTGCTTAGAGTGTATTTTTGCCTGTTCTCTGTGTATTAAGATCCTAGCTAATTCTTCAGGTTCCCCTCAAATATTGTCTCTTTCTTGATTCTCCAGCCAGAAGTAATCTTGGCTGATCCTATACTTTCAAAGTCCTTTACCTCTATCTCCCATTACACTTAACATTTCCTATCTCATATTAAAATGACTTATTCACATGTCACATTCTAGCCTCAATGGGCTGACAATGTGGTTGAGATCACTGCCCCTTTTTTTCCACATGACTCATAATACATTGTAGCAGAAGCTGTTCAAAATGTTTATAGAATAACTGAAAATGAAATGTATTGTATAGTCCAAGAGTGGTGACTCACACCTGTAATTCCAGCACTCTGGGAGGCTGACGCAGGTAGATGGCTTCAGCCCTTGAGTTCAAGACCAGCCTGGGTAACATGGCAAAACCCCATCCACACACACACACACACACACACACACAAAATTACATAAATTAGCTGGGCGTGTTGTCATGCACCTGTAGTCCCAGCTACTTAGGAGGCTGAAGTGGGAGAATTGCTTGAGCCTGGGAAGTTAAGGCTGCAGTGAGCCGAGATGGTGCCACTGCACTCCAGCCTGACCCTGTCTCAGTTTAAAAAAAAAAAAAAAAAAAAAAAAAAAAAAGTTGCATGTAGACACTTCCTGACAATGCCAATTCTATTAAATAACTCAGATACAAATCAACATCTCTTGAACTTCTAAAAGTTGCCTAAAGGGACCCGAGATGAATTGTTATCTACATGTAGATTTTTTTCCCCTTAAAACACAAAACTTAATTAGTTCAGCTTTAAATGTTTTGTTTCTATAAATTTAAAAAAAGAACACCAAAGGGAAAGATGAGAAATGATTGATAGCATGTTGCGTTAACAAATTCACCATTCTGGGATGTTTTCTCATCTTGTTTTAAAACAGCCAGATTTTCAACATTATAAATATGAATTAACTTTCCCATCTTTGTACAGGAGGACCCAAGTGTGATATCCCTGCTTAGAAACAGTCTTGATGGTAAAAATGAAGATACCGCCCTTGTCAAAATTATATGTTTCTTCTAGAAACGGCTACTATTCACTCCTCTTTTCTAGGACTGGCTTCCTTCCCAGTGGCTTAGGAAAGCTTTAGCCCCTCAGCAGGAACAAAAAGGCTCAGAATAGAGACCTAGAAAAACAGCAAAGAAAGCAATATTCTATTTTTAAATCACAGGACTCTTTTGAATATTCTTTAAGTAAGAACATTTTAGTTTATTATTACAAATAAAATGTTTGTAAAAGGAACATATGCAGAGTCTATTAAACACCTGGTTGAAGGTACAACTGATAAAAGTATGCAGAGTGGCAAAAAATTAAAAAGATCCCAATAATGCATGCAGCCACATTCACAGTAAGTTAGAAGAAAATCATATGTAGAGCAAAAAAAAAAAAGAATTTTTTGAAGCAATACTTTGAAATTAATTTCTTCTCTTAACTGCTATGGACGGCAGAAACAAATCAAATGCTAATATTCCCATTTTCCAGGTGGAGGAACAAACCCAGCAGTGTAAATTGCCTTTGCCAAAATCAGCAAACAGTAAAACTACCACAAAACTAATTTCTTTATTTTTTAATGTTCTGGGTTCTGTGTTAGCACATTCTACTACACGTTGAAAAAAATAGCAATACTTGTGTTGCACACATCTCAACAAAGGAAAGTCTTTTCCAAGGTGATGGACAGCTGGCAGGAACAGATGGCTGGGAGTAGAATGTTCCGGCCAGGGGCTCTGACAAACAGATGGGTCCCAATGTGCTGAGTCTCCACCACAAGCTCAGTGGGCCACTGGCCTTAGGAGCCTTAAAGAGGTTGCTGCTGTCATCTGGCCCAGGGTTTGGAATTGTGGAAACACACAGAGCCCAAATGCAGAGATAAGAGTTATTAGTGGCCAGAAATTGGGTGTCTAATTGTAAATTAGCCTGGTTCTCTGACAAGATACTGAGAAGAATAATTCAATTGGAAGTTGATACAAATTTGGTTACAATGATGTCTTTGCTTAGAGTGTATTTTTGCCTGTTCTCTGTGTATTAAGATCCTAGCTAATTCTTAAGGTTCCCCTCAAATATTGTCTCTTTCTTGATTCTCCAGCCAGAAGTAATCTTGGCTGACCCTATACTTTCAAAGTCCTTTACCTCTATCTCCCATTACACTTAACATTTCCTATCTCATATTAAAATGACTTATTCACATGTCACATTCTAGCCTCAATGGGCTGACAATGTGGTTGAGATCACTGCCCCTTTTTTTCCACATGACTCATAATACATTGTAGCAGAAGCTGTTCAAAATGTTTATAGAATAACTGAAAATGAAATGTATTGTATAGTCCAAGAGTGGTGACTCACACCTGTAATTCCAGCACTCTGGGAGGCTGACGCAGGTGGATGGCTTCAGCCCTTGAGTTCAAGACCAGCCTGGGTAACATGGCAAAACCCCATCCACACACACACACACACACACACACAAAATTACATAAATTAGCTGGGCGTGTTGTCATGCACCTGTAGTCCCAGCTACTTAGGAGGCTGAAGTGGGAGAATTGCTTGAGCCTGGGAAGTTAAGGCTGCAGTGAGCCGAGATGGTGCCACTGCACTCCAGCCTGACCCTGTCTCAGTTTAAAAAAAAAAAAAAAAAAAAAAAAAAAAAAGTTGCATGTAGACACTTCCTGACAATGCCAATTCTATTAAATAACTCAGATACAAATCAACATCTCTTGAACTTCTAAAAGTTGCCTAAAGGGACCCGAGATGAATTGTTATCTACATGTAGATTTTTTTCCCCTTAAAACACAAAACTTAATTAGTTCAGCTTTAAATGTTTTGTTTCTATAAATTTAAAAAAAGAACACCAAAGGGAAAGATGAGAAATGATTGATAGCATGTTGCGTTAACAAATTCACCATTCTGGGATGTTTTCTCATCTTGTTTTAAAACAGCCAGATTTTCAACATTATAAATATGAATTAACTTTCCCATCTTTGTACAGGAGGACCCAAGTGTGATATCCCTGCTTAGAAACAGTCTTGATGGTAAAAATGAAGATACCGCCCTTGTCAAAATTATATGTTTCTTCTAGAAACGGCTACTATTCACTCCTCTTTTCTAGGACTGGCTTCCTTCCCAGTGGCTTAGGAAAGCTTTAGCCCCTCAGCAGGAACAAAAAGGCTCAGAATAGAGACCTAGAAAAACAGCAAAGAAAGCAATATTCTATTTTTAAATCACAGGACTCTTTTGAATATTCTTTAAGTAAGAACATTTTAGTTTATTATTACAAATAAAATATTTGTAAAAGGAACATATGCAGAGTCTATTAAACACCTGGTTGAAGGTACAACTGATAAAAGTATGCAGAGTGGCAAAAAATTAAAAAGATCCCAATAATGCATGCAGCCACATTCACAGTAAGTTAGAAGAAAATCATATGTAGAGCAATACCTGTGGGGTCATGGGACCAGAGCTACTAGATTACCAAGGGGATATCACCATAGAGGCTGGAATAGATGTGTTTAAGTATATCCAAAAAGCTGACCACAGGCTTCCATCAGGGGGAAAGCTGTATTGGCAACCTTCCTTTGTAACAATAATCCGGTGTGAGCAAGATAATTATGCAATTACGAATAGACCAATCAAACACATTTTATACAATGAACACTTATAAGACTGAGTATGAAGATTTGGGAAAATTGCTAAGGCCACAGAAGCAATGGTCAGAAAACCAGTTAAATACATCTCTTGCAATGTTCAATTGAAGGAAAAGCTGCCCTGTAGCCATAGTCCTTGTGTGTGCTGAGGAAAAGCAATGTGGTTTAAAAGTAGCAAAGGACTAAGATTTAGGAGATGTGGATTCAACTGTCAATTCTGTTACTAATCAATGGAAACGTGACCTTGTGTATTAAAGTGAATCTTTGACTCATAAGTATGTCATAAGGGAAAGATCAGAAAACCTTGAATGGGTGGTACGCCAGTTCTTACTAGCTCAAGGGCTTTGCAACCACAAGTGTTATTACTCAAATCATTGTTGAGAGGTGACTTTTGATTCCAGGTTTTCCTTAGTTCCTTTGTTAGAAAATGGTAGAATTGGCTATAACTAACAGCTGTCTAGACATCTGTAATCAGAACAATGTTTTCTCTGAGATAACAATGGGAAAAGTAGTTTGATATTGAAAGGAAACCATTTCGTGCTGCCTTTCTAATAATATAGCACTCGTTTCTTAATTTAGAGGTTTCATGAAACTTTATGACTTCAGGGAAACTTGCCAAAATTATGGAGTAAGTTCTATAAATTTATAAATCGCTATAAATTTCTGATTTTTTCATAGAATAAAGATGTCTGATCAATTTTTTAAATGCTTCATGATATATGCTTGTGTAAATGAGTATATAATCATTCTTATTTATATTGTGAAAACCCAAAGTAATTTAGTTAATTTTATTTATGTCACCTCTCAAAAAGTAAGAGCAGTGCATTAGAGGTTTCTACTATTAGAATATTTGTCAATTTATCATTTATTTACTGTAATTTTGGCCTTAAATAATTTGATTCTGCATTGGTTTAAAAAAAATAATGTTTCATTTCAAAAGGGTGGTGTACACCCTTTACTAATATAAACTGTTTTTGTTTCATGTAATGCTTTTTGTTTTGTTTCGCTCTTCTATAATATTACTAGTCGTGACCTCTATTTTTTGCCATCATTTTTGGTTGTTGTCCTTTATAACATGCATGTATTCAGCCACCAGATATTTCTTTGCCTATTGATTCATATTTAGTCTTTTAGAGTTATTTTGTTTTAATTTTATGCCTTTTATATAATCTGATAACTTTTATTTCACTAAGTGAATTTCTTCCATTTATACTCATTTTTATAAGAAACATGTTGAGTCTTGATGTTTCATTTTGGTTTGTTACTGTTTCTATTTTTATACTTCTATTGTTTCTTACCTTTTTCTTGTAGTCTTTGTTTCCTTACTGTTAATTTTTTGTTCTATTCTGATCATTTAAGAGATTTATTGTCTTTTCAAGTTCTTTTTAACTATTAATTATATACTTCAACTTCTATTTATTGACTTAACTTCAGACAGTGTCTTTTGACTTCCAAGATGAAAGATGAGGAAATTAGTGCTCTCTTGTCCTAACTCCCCTCTTCCCTCTCTCCCTGCAGATTTTTCAGTTATGTCATTATCATTTCACATTGTCAAGGTTTATGTCAGTTACAGCCTCTTTTGTGATTAAAACCTCCATAGCAGCTTATATATATATATATATATATTTTTTTTTTTTTTTTTAATGAATTCATTGTTTGCCTCTTGGTCTTTCATACTGCTGCTTTTTCATCCCTGAATTCTTTATTTAATTTCATTTAGGGTCTCATCATGAAGTAATTGCTTCGAAACCATCGATAAGCCTTACATTCCTCAATGACTCTCATGTTAAAGAATGCCTTTCTTGATGCGCTTGGTTTCTCAAATCACCCGCTTGGCCCTTTTCCAAGTGTGCTTTCCTTCCTTTGTTTCCTTTCCTTCCTTTCCTTCCACTCTAAAGCTTTTTAAGAAACTTCCACATTTGCTCTGAAATTTGCCTTGGTCTCCTTTTCTGCCTTATGCCCCTCAGTCAAATTCTTTCTTCTGAGGAGGCAAGAATTGAGGTTGCTGCAGACCCATAAGGAATCAGCCCTGGTAACTTGGATACCTTCCACCGGTTACATGTTTGGTGCCACATGACTTGGATACTACCCCTAGTGGTAAGAGATCTCTATGCTGTGCCTTCTTCGGTCGGAGGCATTCAACCCCCATGAGCAGCTGCATAGTGTTTCTTTCTTTCTCTTTCTCTCTCTCTCTCTCTCTTTCCCTCTCTGTCTCCTAAAGAAAAAAAAAAATCCCTTTCTTTTCACATGATCGATAATCTGATGCGGAATAAAATACTTATGTCTACTTTTTACCCCATAAAAATCTGTAGACATTGTGTTCACCTTATTTTAAATTTAAATGATATAGTGAAATAAGCCAAATTCAGCCTTAAGAAAAACCCCTTGCTTCTTCTACATCTATTATTCTAGGTTATTTTTCTTTTCCTGAATCACTGTACTTTTTAGGACAATTGGTTGAGGGAAGTTTTATTAAATTTGGAATCCTTTTCTCTCATTAAGAATGATTCACATATTGCCTTCCCCTTATTTTACACATCTCTTTTCCTCTTTGGAGTTGCCTTCATCTTTTAGTTCTTCTCCATTTGGTTTTATACGATTTCCTCGAACATTTTCTCCAAGTCCCTGACTCTCTTTTAGTGACATCTCTCCTACTCGCTTCTTCTAACATGGCTCTCCATTCTGGTAAAATTTTTCAGTTTCTTTCTTAACTCATTTATGCCCAGCGTTCCATTTTTGGAATGCTAAGCTTGTAGGAGTTATTTATATCCTACTGCTCAAGGTTATCATCAAGATCTGATTTTTCACACAAAAAAATATGCAACCTCCAGCATAAATGGGTTCTGCCATCTATTTTTCATGGTTTTTTACTTTATTTTTTAGTTCTTGTATCTTTTTATTTCAGTTGCTTTTTCAAAAATTTAGAGGATTATTTTTCCACAAATGGCACATTGTGGATAACATATTATGTTACAGATGGCAAAACACAGCAACACATAGCAGTACATTTGTTTACAACCAGAATCAAGAACACTGCCTACAATAAACACTGTAAAGATGAATATTACATATAAACTACTATTAGCCACTGTTTACTGAGACTTAAAATGAACCAGACACCACAATAATCACATATATTAGGTCACTGGGATATACAGAGTACAGGTTTTATAGGTGGGATTTCTGA
The DNA here is from genome assembly GCF_000951045.1 of Mandrillus leucophaeus. Classification (NCBI taxonomy): domain Eukaryota; kingdom Metazoa; phylum Chordata; class Mammalia; order Primates; family Cercopithecidae; genus Mandrillus; species Mandrillus leucophaeus. The sequence goes on along the minus strand of NW_012108264.1, from coordinate 391,458 downwards.
GAATCAGAAAGCTTAAGTGCTTTGCCCAAGGTCATAGCATTTGTAAATAACAGTGCTGGGATACAATGATTGTGCCTAATATGAAGCCCATGCTCTTTCCACCAGATCAAGCATAAATAAGAAGAAAACCAAAAAAAAAAAAAAAA
>NW_012108264.1:385976-390697 GCF_000951045.1 Mandrillus leucophaeus | reverse complement strand
TAGTCAAAACCCATAGAATATGATATCCATAGATAATGCACACTCATCATCATAGCATCTATCATGCAGTGTAGTTTCACTCACCTAAAAGTCCTCTGTGCTTCACCTATTCACTGCTGCCTCATTGTCTCCATAGTTTTATCTTTTCCAGACTATTCTATAGTTTAAATCATACAGTATATGGCCTCTTCTGATTGGTTTCTTTCCCTTAGTGTTATGTACTTAAGGTTCTTCCGTATCTCTTCATGGCTTGATACCTCTGAATAATATTCCATTTGTCTAGATGTTTTGTTTTGAGCACTGAATAATATTCCATTGTCTAGATGTACCACAGTTTATTTATCCATTCACCTACTGAAGGAAATCTTGGTTGCTTTCAAGTTTTGGCAGTTACAAATAAAGCTGCTATAAACATGCATATGTAGGTTTCTGTGCGGACATAGTCTTCAATTCATCTGGGTAAATAGAAAGGAATGTAGTTACTGGGTCATATGGTAAGAGTATGTTTAGTTTCTTGAGAAACTATCAAACTGTCTTCCAAAGTGGCTTCACCATTTTGCTTTCCCACCAGCAATGAATGAGAGTCTATGTTGCTCCATATCCTCACCAACAATTAATGTTGCCATAGTTTTGGATTTTCTGCATTCTAATAGGTATGTAATGGTATTTTCTTGTTTTAATTTGCAATTTCCTAATGAAATATAATGTTAAGCATCTTTTCATATGCTTATTTGCCACCTGTGTATCTTTTGGGTGAGTTGTCCAGATCTTTGACCCATTTTTTAATCAGGTTGTTCATTTTTTATTATTGAGTTTTGAGAGATCTTTGTATATTTTAGATAACAGTCTTTTATAAGATATGTCTTTTGCCAGTATTCTTTCTGTCTGTGGAATGTATTCTCATTATTTTGACAGTGTCTTTCACAGAGCAGAAATTTTTAATGAGTCTAGTTTATTAATTATTTATTTCTTGGAAATAAGTGCCTTTTGTGCTATATCTAAAAAGTTATTGCCAAATGCAAGGTCATCTATATTTTCTCATGTCATCTTCTAAGAGTTCAAATTTATTTTTTATGTTCTTTCAATATCTCCAATTCCCTAACACACTTATTGATCTCCACCTAGCATCAGCTTTATTTTTCATTAAATTTTACATTTACATTAAAATTGTGCATATAAATGTACATTATAAATACATGTATACCTACATAAATGTGTTATATGTGTTTGTGTGTGTGTTTCCATGATTTCAAAATATATAAAATTTTTTCATAAATAATTTTATAAGATAAAAGCACTTATAGGACTAATGATGTGATTGAATGTCATGGCAATGTCAAATTACTATAAAAGTTTCTGAACACTCATTCTTCATTTCTAATACTCATTATATCTCAGACCAGTATGAAACACTTCACAGCCCATCATCTATCTATAAACAACACTTTGAGTAGTCCTGCAAAATTGGATCAGCATAGCCAAATGTTGCTGTCTTGAAAAGACTAACAAAATCATTATATTCCTGCAAAGACAGATCAAGGAAAACAGAGAGAGGGTAACACAGAATGAGAAAAGGGCCATCACTACAGATCCTATAAACATAAATGAATTATAACAGTATATATTAAATAACTTTACCAATTGGATTAAAAATTGACATATTCCTAGAAAAATGTAATTCATCAAAACTGACAACAAATATTTTAAAATCATTATTATTTATTTATTGTAAAGACAGAGCTGTTCAGTCGAGGTCAGGGCATCACGGCGGATGGGAGGCAGAACTAGATTGCAGCTCCGACTCAAATGGACAGAGCAGCATGCAGAGGCTTGCATTGTGAATTTTAATTCCAGAACAACTGCAAGAACCAACCAGGAATTCCAAGAGGACCCACAGACCCTCTGAAGGAAGCAGAGTGCTCCCAGGAGACACCACTAATACTGTGAGTGCCCAAACTGTGAGTGCCCAAATTGTCTACCCTCGAGCGCATATCCCCACTTGGGAAACTGAAAGTCTAGCTTACTGAAGGAGATTCCAACCTTACCTGGAGCTGAGTTCATTTAGAGAGCCAAGTGAAATACAGGGGTAGAGGAAGCAGCAAGAAAGGCCCTGTGAGCTCACTGGGTCCCCAAGAAGGCCATTCCTGCCTGGCATCACAGGGATTTTTCAGGAGGGTGAACAGAAGAACAGGGAAAGTGCCACAGGGAGAAGGAAATCTCCAGCTTGAACTGGCGAAGAAACCTCCTGGCCAGAACTCTGGGGAAGTAATGAATCTGGTGTGCAGACTCCACAGGCGGGGGAAACACAAAAACCCTACTTGCTTTTGCAGCTGAGAGGCAGGTAGCCTGGGGCAAGTTCTCAGCCCTGGTTCCCCACTGCCTGGAAACAGACTCAGTGCTGTTAATGGGTCATGGTGGGAGTCAAAAAGATGGTTTGGATTGTGTAGGAACTGAGTGAGGCTAGTGACTGCCAGCCTTCCCCCACTTCCCTGACAATCTGCATGACTCCACAGAGGCAGCCATAATCCTCCTAGGTACACAACTCCATTGACCTAGAAATCTTACCCCCATCCCCCACAGCAGCTGCAGCAAGACCCACCTGAGGAGAATCTGAGCTCAGATACGCCTAGCCCTGCCCCCACCTGATGGTCCTACCCTACTCACCCTGGTAACTGAACACAATAACATATAGTCTTGGGAGTTCTAGAACCCCGTCTAGCATCTGTTCCTCCCCACACTACCACAGCTGATGCTCTCTGGAAAGTGCCACCTCCCAGCAGGAGGCAAACCAGCACAAAAATAGAGCATTAAACCACCAAAGCTAAGAACCCTCACAGAGACCATTTCACCCCTCCGCCACCTCCACTGGAACAGGTGCTGGTATCCACAGCTGAAAGACCCATAGACAGTTCACATCATAGGACTGTGCAGACAACCCCCAGTACCAGGCCAAAGCCAGGTAGACTTGCTGGGTGGCTAGATCCAGAAGACAGATAACAATCACTACACCTCATCTCTCAGGAATCCACATCCGTAGGAAAAAGAGGAGAGTACTACATCAAGGGAACACTCCTTGGGACAAAAGAAGTTGAACAACAGGCTTCAGAACTAGACCTTCCCTCTGACAGAGCCTACCCAAATGAGAAGGAACCAGAAAAGCAACCCTGGTAATATGACAAAACGGGGCTCTCTAACACCCCCAAAAAATCACACTAGTTCACCAGCAATGGATCCAAACCAAGAAAAAATCCTTGATTTACCTGAAAAAGAATTCAGGAGGTTAATTATGAAGCTTAATTATTAAGCTAATATTAAGCTAATCAGGGAGGCACCAAAAGAATTCAAAGCCCAATGCAAGGAAATAAAATATATACACACACACACACACACACACACATATACACATATACATATATATGTATGTATATATCTTGTATGTAGTGAAGAGATACATAGCCAAGGAAATAGATAGCTTAAAGAAAAACAATAAAAACTTCAGGAAGCATTGGAAACACTTATAGAAATGCAAAATGCTCTGGAAAGTCTCAGCAATGGAATTGAACAAGTTGAAGAAAGAAATTCAGAGCTCGAAGACAAAGTCTTTGAATTAACCCAATCCAAAAAAGACATAAAAAAAGAATAAGAAAATATAAACAAAACTTCCAAGAAGTCTGGGATTATGTTAAATGACCAAACCTAAGAATAATCAGTGTTCCTGAGGAAGAAGAGAAATCTAAAATTTTGGAAAACATATTTGGGGAAATAATCGAGGAAAACTTCCCCAACCTTATTAGAGCCCTAGACATCCAACTACAAGAAGCACAAAGAACACCTGGGAAATTCATCACAAAAAGATCATCGCCTAGGCATATTATCATTAGGTTAACTGAAGTTAAGGTGAAAGAAAGAATCTTAAGAGCTGTGAGACAAAAGCACCAGGTAACCTATAAAGGGAAACCTATCAGATTAACAGCAGATTTCTCAGCAGAAACACTACAAGCTAGAAAGGATTGGGACCCTATCCTCAGTCTCCTCAAACAAAAGAATTATCAGCCAAGAATTTTGTATCCAGCAAAACTAAGCATTGTATACGAAGGAAAGATATAGTTGTTTTCAGATAAACAAATGCTGAGAGAATCTGCCACTACCAAGCCACCACTACAAGAACTGCTAAAATATTGAACTCTAAATATTGAAACAAATCCTGGAAACACATCAAAACACAACATCTTTAAAGCATAAATCTCACAGGACCTAAAAATCGAAAATACAACTTAAAAAACAAAAACAAACCAAGCTACACAGACAAAAATAGTATGATGAATGGAATGGTACCTCACATCTCAATATTAACATTGAAAGAAAATGGCCTAAATGCACCACTTACCATATACAGAACTGCAGAATGGATAGGAATTCACCAAATAACTATCTGCTGCCTTCAAGAGACTCACCTAACATGTAATGATTCACATAAACTTAAAGGGGTTGAAAAAGGTATTTCATTCAAATGGACACCAAAAACAAGCAAGAGCAGCTATTCTTATATCAGACAAAAGAAACTTTAAAGTAACAGCAGTTTAAAAAGACAATGAGGGATATTATATAATGATAAAAGGCTTCCTCCAACAGGAAAATATCACAATCCTAAACATATATAACATTGGAGCTCCCAAATTTATAAAATAATTACTAATAGACTTAAGAAATGAGATAGCATC
>NW_012108264.1:384603-385741 GCF_000951045.1 Mandrillus leucophaeus | reverse complement strand
AAACCTCCTGGCCAGAACTCTGGGGAAGTAATGAATCTGGTGTGCAGACTCCACAGGCGGGGGAAACACAAAAACCCTACTTGCTTTTGCAGCTGGGAGGCTGGTAGCCTGGGGCAAGTTCTCAGCCCTGCTTACCCACTGCCTGGAAACAGACTCAGTGCTGCTGTAGGGGGAAGCATGGTGGGCTGTCTCTTATACACATCTAGATGTGTATAAGAGACAGGGTTTAAAGACTGGGGCAAGTTCTCAGCCCTGGTTCCCCACTGCCTGGAAACAGACTCAGTGCTGTTAATGGGTCATGGTGGGAGTCAAAAAGATGGTTTGGATTGTGTAGGAACTGAGTGAGGCTAGTGACTGCCAGCCTTCCCCCACTTCCCTGACAATCTGCATGACTCCACAGAGGCAGCCATAATCCTCCTAGGTACACAACTCCATTGACCTAGAAATCTTACCCCCATCCCCCACAGCAGCTGCAGCAAGACCCACCTGAGGAGAATCTGAGCTCAGATACGCCTAGCCCTGCCCCCACCTGATGGTCCTACCCTACTCACCCTGGTAACTGAACACAATAACATATAGTCTTGGGAGTTCTAGAACCCCGTCTAGCATCTGTTCCTCCCCACACTACCACAGCTGATGCTCTCTGGAAAGTGCCACCTCCCAGCAGGAGGCAAACCAGCACAAAAATAGAGCATTAAACCACCAAAGCTAAGAACCCTCACAGAGACCATTTCACCCCTCCGCCACCTCCACTGGAACAGGTGCTGGTATCCACAGCTGAAAGACCCATAGACAGTTCACATCATAGGACTGTGCAGACAACCCCCAGTACCAGGCCAAAGCCAGGTAGACTTGCTGGGTGGCTAGATCCAGAAGACAGATAACAATCACTACACCTCATCTCTCAGGAATCCACATCCGTAGGAAAAAGAGGAGAGTACTACATCAAGGGAACACTCCTTGGGACAAAAGAAGTTGAACAACAGGCTTCAGAACTAGACCTTCCCTCTGACAGAGCCTACCCAAATGAGAAGGAACCAGAAAAGCAACCCTGGTAATATGACAAAACGGGGCTCTCTAACACCCCCAAAAAATCACACTAGTTCACCAGCAATGGATCCAAACCAAGAAAAAATCC
>NW_012108264.1:374759-382998 GCF_000951045.1 Mandrillus leucophaeus | reverse complement strand
AAGAAATGAGATAGCATCATAAAAATAGTGGAAGACTTTAATACTTTATTGACAGCACTACACAGGTCATCAAGCCAGATGAAATTAAAACAAACAAACAAAAAAATACAAAAGATAAATGAAATGAAAAGTTGGTTCTTTGAAATGATAAACATAATTGATGAGCCATTCGCAAGATTAACCAAGAAAAGAAGAGAGAAAATCCAAATAAACTCAACACGAAATGAAACAGGAGATATTACAACTGACACTACAAAAATACAAAAGATCGTTGAAGGCTACTATGAACACCTTCATGCACATAAACTAGAAAACCTAGAACAGATGGATAAATTCCTGGAAAGATACAACCCTCCTAGCTTAAATCAGGGAGAATTAGATACCCTGAACAGACCAGTAACAAGCAGCAAGAAAGAAATGGTAATTTTAAAATTACCAAAAACAAAGTCCAGAACCAGACGGATTCAAAGCAGAATTCTACCAGACATTCAAAGAAGAATTGGTACCAATCCTTTTGACACTATTCCACAAGACAGAGAACAAAATCATTCTATGAAGCCAGCATCACCCGAATACCCAAACCAGGAAAGGACGTAACCAAAAAAGAAAAGAAAACCACAGGCCAATCCCTGATGAACATAGATGCTAAAATCTTTAACAAAATACCAGTTAATCAAATTCAACAACATATCAAAAAGATAATCAACCATGATCAAGTGGGTTTCATACCAGAGATGCAGGGATGATTTAACATATACAAGTCAGTAAATATGATACACCACATAAACAAAATTAAAAACAAAAATTACATGATCATCTCAATAAATGCAGATAAAGCATTCAACAAAATCCAGCATCCCTTTATGATTAAAACTCTCAGAAAAATCAACATAGAAGGGACATACCTGAAGGCATTAAAAGCCATGTATGACAAACCTACATCCAACATAATGCTGAATGGGGAAAAGTTGAAAGCATTCCCTCTGAGAACTGGAACAATGACAAGAATGCCTACTCTCACCACTCCTCTTCAATATAGTACTGGAAGTCCTAGCCAGAGCAATCAGACAAGAGAAAGAAATAAAGGACATTCAAATCAGTAAAGAGTAAGTCAGAGTCTCACTGTTTGTTGATGATATGTTTGTTTACCTTGAAAACCCTAAGGACTCCTCCAGAAAGCTTGTAGAATTTGTAAAAGAATTCAGCAAAGTTTTTAGATACAAAATTAATATACACAAATCAGTAGATCTTCGATACACCAACAGCAAACATGCTGAGAATCAAATCAAGAACACAACCCCTTTTGCAATAGCTACAAAAAAAAAAAAAAATACTTACGAATGTACCTAACCAAGGAGTCAAAATACCTCTACAAGGAAAACTACAAAACGCTGCTGAAAGAAATCATAGATGACAGAAACAAATGGAAACACATCCCATGTTCCATGGATGGGTACAATCAATATTATGAAAAATTACCATACTGCCAAAAGCAATCTACAAATTCCATGCAATTCCCATCAAAATACCACCATCATACAACACGGAAATTAGAAAAAATAATTCTAAAATTCATATGGAACCAAAAAAAGTACCCACATAGCCAAACCAAGACTAAGCAAAAAGAACCAATCTGGAGGCATCACACTACCTGATTTCAAACTATACTATAAAGTCATAGTCACCAAAACAGCATGGCACTGGTATAAAAATAGGCACATAGGTTAATGGAACAGAATAGAGAACCCAGAAATAAACCAAAATACAGCCAACTGATCTTTGACAAAGAAAACAAAAACTTAAAGTGTGAAAAGGACATCTTTTCAACAAATGGTGCTGGGATAACTGGCTAGCTATATGGAGAAGGAAGAAACTGGATCCTCATTTCTCACATTATACAAAAATCAATTCAAGATTGGTCAAGGACTTAAACCTAAGACCTAAAGCCATAATAATTCCAGAAGATAACACTGGAAAAATCCTTCTAGACTTTGGCTTAGGCAAGGATTTCATGACCAAGAACCCAAAAGTAAATGCAATAATAACAAAGATAAATAGCTGGGACTTAATTAAACTAAAAAGTATTTGCATGGCAAAAGGAACAGTCAGCAGAGTAAACAGAAAACCCACAGAGTAGGACAAAATCTTCATAATCTATACATCTGACAAAGTACTAATATCCAGAATCTGCAATGAAGTAAAACAAATCAGCAAAAAAAGAAAAAAAAATACCATCAAAAAGGAGCTAAGGATATGAATAGACAATTCTCAAAAGAAGATATACAAATGGCCAATGAACATATGAAAAAATGCTCAACATCACTAATGATCAGGAAAATGCAAATCAAAACCACAATTCAATACCATCTTACTCCTGCAAGAATGGCCATAATCAAAAAATCCAAAAACAGTAGATGTTGGCATAGATGCAGTGATCAAGGAACACTAATACACTGCTGGTAGGAATGTAAACTAGTATGGCCACTATGGAAAACAGTGTGGAGATTCCTTAAAGAACTAAAAGCAGAACTACCATTTGATCCAGCAATCCTACTACTATGTACCCAAAGGAAAATAAGTCATTATACAAAAAAGTTACCTGCACATGCATTTATAGCAGCAAAATTTGCAACTGAAAACCATGGAAGCAGCCCAAATGCCCATCAATCAGTGAATAGATAAAGAAATGTGAGATACAATACGTATATATATATATATGATGGAATATTACTCAGCCATGAAAAGGAATAAATTAATGGCATTCATGACCTGGATGAGATTGGAGGCTATTATTCTAAGTGAAATAACTCAGAAACGGAAAATCAAACATCATATATTCTCACTTATATGTGGGAGCTAAGCTATGAGGGCACAAATGCATAAGAATAATACAGTGGACTTTGGGGACTTGGGAGGAAGGGTGGGAGCGGGAGAGGGATAAAGACTACAAATAGGGTGCAGTGTATACTGTTCAGTGTATACGGGTGTACCAAAATCTCACAGTCACCACTAAAGAACTTACGCATGTAACCAAACACCACCTATACCCTCATAACATATGAAAAAAATTTAAAAAAGTTTAAATATTTAAAAACTAGAAAAAAAGAGCTATTAAAGGAATTGAATCCTTTAAATCTTTTGAAATTAAAGGAATTTTCCAATGCCTCCTCTAAAAAAAATTTAAAAATAGAAAAGCCTGGATGATTTCCAAACATTTAAGGGGGAAAAAACACCAATTTTACGCAAATTTATGCAGGAATATTTTTAAAGAGAAACGTTTTCCAGCCAATTTTGTAGGACCAGCATGCCAGCATGACATTAATACTAAAACCTGATAAAGAAAATTAGAAGCCAACCTTCCTTATATCAAAATTCACTTAAAAATTTAGCAAACAATTATGGGACATATAAAATGATAATTCATCAATACTAAGTGGGCTTGATTCCAGAAATGTAAAATTGGTTAACACATTTGAAAATCAATTAATGTAATTAAACATATTAAGGAGAAATTTTCTATTATTTCAATGGACATGGGAAGTTCATTTGATAAAATTTAATACCCATTTGTGATACTTTTCAACTCTTAGTAAAGTAGAAAAGGAAGAGAACTTCTTCCTTAGTCTGACGAATGACAGCTACAAAAAAAACCTATAGCAAAAATAAAGTTAATACTAAATATCAAAAGCTTTCACTTTCAGATCTTAAATAAGATAAGGCTGTCAGCTAACATCCTTTCCATTAAACAGTGTACTGACTATCTTAGGACAATAAAGCAAAAAGAAGAAATAAAAGGCATGATAATTTGAAAGAAAAAAGTAAACTGCCATTAATCAGAGACCACGTGATTACTACATACAGGCATTCCCAAAGAAGCTACAATTAGAATAAATAAGTAACTTGAAAAATATTTATGCAGATATTTTCCTATGCCATGTTCTAGAGGCTTTATCATTTTACTTGTCACACATATGTAGAGCTACAACCCACTGGAAATACTTTTGTGTATTTTGTGTAAGGTAGGGGGTCAAATTTTTATTTTTTTATATAGGGATACTAAATTAACTTAGTATCAAGGATTTAAAATACATCCTCTCACCACTTCTCTTCAGTGCCGTGGATTTTTAAATCAACTATGAATTCCATGTGATTCTGAACCCTCTCTTCTGTACCATTTACCTCTGTGTGTGTCCTTGTGTCAACAGCACATTATCTGAAAACTCTCCAATATTGTTCATCTTTAAAATCACCGGGCATGGTGGCTGACGCCTGTAATTACAGCACTTTGGGAGGCCGAGGCAGGCAGATCACAAAGTCAGGAGTACAAGACCGACCTGACCAGCATGGTGAAATTCCGTCTCTACCAAAAATACAAAAATTAGCTGGGAATGTTGGAACACACCTGTAATCCCAGCTACTCGGGAGACTGAGGCAGGAGAATTGCTTGACCATAGCAGGCAGAAGTTGCAGTGAACTGAGATCACACCACTGCACTCCAGTCTGGGCAACAGAGAGAGACTCCATCTCAAAAAAAAAAAAAAAAAAAAAAAAAATTGCCTTAGCTGTTCTTGGCCTTTTACATTTCTATATCCATTTTAGAATCAGCATGCCAACATTCACAAGAAAGAAAAATTCTTACCAATTATATATTATACATATATAATTATTATGTTAAGACAAATAACGCTTATAACATATCTTTCTTATCTCAAAGTTAATATACTTGTTAAGAAACATTTGCTGTGTATGCAGTAACATTACTTCTCTCAGTAAGTCAGATGCACATCTGTTAACATACTGCATGCTCTTTAAAATATCTACATGTGGTGCTTAGGCTACTTATTGTATTGGGAATTCATTTTGAGTCATTTCCTGAATTTTATTTTGTTAAAAGTGTTTTACTGAGTTTAGGGCATGTAAATATAAATATTCTCTGCATAAACATCTACCTCAAAAATGTCCCAGTGAGAAATATTTATGCCTCATGAAGTTTGGTTATTAAAAACCAAGTGGCATCAAACAGGAAGATGTTCTGAGAGGTATGCCAATAGTCACTTCATGGAACAAGAAGACAGAAATGCCATGAAATGTCACCTGTTGGCCAGGTGTGGTGGCTCATGCCTGTAATCCCAGCACTTCGGGAGGCTAAGACGGGAGGCTGTCTTGAGATCAAGAGTTCAAGGGCAGCCTGGGCAACATAGGGAGATTCCATCTCTACAAAATAAAAATTAGGCAGGTGTAGAATGTACCTATGGTCCCAGCTATTCAGGAGGATTGCTTGAGCCTGGGAGACTGAAGTTGCAGTGAGATGTGATCCCATCACTGCACTCCAGCCTGGGTGACAAGGCAAGAGACTGTCTCTAGAAAATAAAATAAACAGTCACCTGTTATTTTGAATCTTGGCAATTATAAAGAAGTCAATGTTCTGTTGTATGGTTTCTATCTGGAAACATTTAGTTACTCTGTGATGGACAAGCAGAAGGTGAATAGTTGGGTTCTAGCAGGGCTTTGGAAAAGAGAGACAAGTTGTGGTGCTTTACAAGGGAGTGCTTATAGGGATGGGTCATGGACTCAAAGCTGAGACAGACAACTGCAGAGGCTGATGCCCAGTGAAAAAGATGTCCTGGTACTTTTCTATTATGGAAGTTTTAAAGAAGGTTTTAAGCAGGTTTCTGTTATTTCCAAGAGTGAACGTGATATATGAGGCTTATTGGACCAAAATGTTGTCAAAATGGACTAGGCTGATGAAGAAAAGTCAAGATCTTCCCTCCCACCTTCTTCCTTTCCCCGGTTTTTCTGATTCTTCCTTTTTTTTTTCCTTTCCCTCTTTCCTGCATCTTTCTCTTCTTCTATTTTCTCAATTTCTGACTTCTTTAGCCTAATTTACTCTTTCATTTCTAATTATTTTCTAATTTCTCTTCTTCCCCTGTTCTTCTATTTCCAGATTCAATCTTATCCTTGTTATCTATCTTTCTGTGGCATGCCAGGATTGGAGAAGAGTGGATAGCCAGGTGACAACAATGATTAGTAAATAACAGCTCTCTTTCAACCCTCCTTGTCTTTCTGCTACTTACAGATCGTACGATTGTTATTTGTATAGTGTTTCTTTTTATTTATTTATTTATCTGAGATGGAGTCTTGCTCTATCGCCAGGCTGGAGTGCAGTGGCGTGATCTCGGCTCACTGCAACCTCCGCCTCCCGAGTTTAAGCGATTCTCCTGCCTCAGCCTCCCAGGTAGCTGAGGCATGACACCATGCCCAGCTAATTTTTATATTTTCAGTAGAGATGGGGCTTCACCATGTTAGCCACAATGGTCTTGATCTCCTGACCTCGTGATCTGCCCACCTCAGTCTCCCAAAGTGCTGGGATTACAGGTGTGAGCTACCACGCCGAGCCTTATTTCTTTTTAAATAGTGTCTTACCTATATATTACATGTTACATTTTTCAAAGGCTCCTTGTATTAATCTGTTCTCAAACTGCTACGAAGAAATACCCAAGACTGGGTAATTTATTAATATAAAGGAAAGAGGTTTAATTGACTCATAGATCTGCATTGCCGGGGAGGCCTCAGGAAACTTATAGTCATGGCAGAAGGCAAAGGAGAAGCAGACACCATTTTCACAGTGTGGCTGGATGGAATGCGTGCCGAGCAATGGGGAATCCCCTTATAAAACCATATAAAAAGAACTCACTATCATGAGAACAGCATGGGGGCACCCACCCCCATGATTCAATTATCTCCACCTGTTCCACCCTCGACACATGGGGGTTATAGGGGTTACAATTCAAGATGAGATTTGAGTGGGGACACAGAGACTGACCATGTCACTCCCATATTTTTTACATCATGCACGTCTCATCACACCTCACTGGCAAGTTCAAGGAAACCTGCTCCTCCAAGTATTCTACTCAGTAGGGAGGGAGATCAGTTATAGGCACAATCCTCTATACACCAGCCATTCCTGTTCTTACAGAGAGTTAACTATTTGCCCTTCAGCCTTAATTTAAAAGTTTTGAATTCATTAACAATGCAATTTTCAAAATGAGGTTTGGTACAAGATGCTTAATAACTAAAACCTAGATTCCATGCTGGGATTTCAGAGGACCAAGCTCAGACCCCGGAAGGCAGTAATTTGAACTCAGACACAAGAATACTGACACTACAGTCTTGGGTAACACTTTATGGTTTACAAAACATATCTCTATGCATCGTTTCACTGCAACTGGCAACACCCTTGTAGAGGACGTGGGTCTACCTTTAATTAATGAGAACTGTCGGTTGCTGTGCTCCCATCCCACCTTGAAGGTGGCAGCATTTGTCTCACCCAGACTGGGGCCTCTGGCCATGAACTGTACATTATGCAGCACTAATGATGCAATTAATCCCCTACATTAGCTGACACATCATTCCTTAAAGTAAAATTTTCCAAGTTGAAACCTTAAAAAAAAAAAAAAAAAATAGTTGAAAAGCCAAAGCTAAGGGCCAGCTAAAAAAGACTTGTACAAGGAGTCTTAATTCATTCTCAGCTTCTGCCTATTATATTGACAAATACACTACTTTAATCTCTCCCTACCAGGCCTTGGACACAGTGGTCAAGAGGCCACTTTATTAGAGTTTCTTTTTTTCATCCATTGGTTGGAAGAAAGGTTATGGGTACGAATACCTCACAGCCAGTATTAAAAGGACATACTGGCAGGAAAAAAAATTATATAGTCAGTCTTGCTAAATTAGTTTACCTAAAATTGTATGTGTGAGTGATTTTAATCAAAATCTAATTTCCCCTCTTTTTAGAGTAACTGAAATGAGATTTTTCTAATTTACTTTTTGCGGTTCAAGTTTCTCATAATTCTTCTATGGTAGTGACAGCACCGTGAACGCGTCTGCTGCTACAAAGCATTAAAAAAAAATTAGATTTTCAAATTGATGTGCTAAATTAAAAATGTTTAATGTTTCTCATCAAAAGGCACAGGAGTATGCAAGGGGCCTCCAGTATAGTTTAAAGCGCAATATTTTTTTTCATCTGTTTCTTTAATTCACGACCCAGGGCCACTGTACTGTGAAAATTAACAAGCTATAAGTAAAGGAGTCCTTGTAAGCACTGTCCTCTGAGAAGTTTCCTTTTAATTTCCTCCCATCCCTTGACATGGTGACCTTAAGGATGTCATACTAAAAAAGGATGTGAATGCCTTGGGTTTGTTTTTTGTTTATTTGCTTGTTGTTGGGTATGTGGGGGGCG